>NC_063452.1:8643216-9011237 GCF_020379485.1 Brassica napus
ACCCCCACAGGACAAGCAGTAAATCATTAAAAGCTTGGGAACTAATTTCCTTGCAATTGTCAAACGTATAGTCTTTATGTGAAAATCTGGAAATAATGGGGCTCGCAGTCTTATGATTCTGTGCCAATAGTCTTGCCAATGCTAAGTTTCTAGATGATAATAGACAAACATGCGAACCATCTGGTCGAGGCGTCAATGAGGACCATAAAAATATCCGAAATGGCCCACAAGTGGGTATTGGTCCACAATATCACCAGTATTCTTCTCCAGAAAGTTTAATGTTTCCTTACTCACCTTTCCAGGTGATGGCCTTATTATTAATTTCCTTGTGAGCATGGAATACATGTAATGCTCATAGGGATAGTTATCCTATCTTTCAAGGAATGGCCAGTTGAGCTCGAGATATTTTGCGCATCATGGATCTGCCAGGATGGCCAAGCCTTTCATGCCATTGTTTAAGGCTTCTCTGAACTCATTGGAATTGAAGTGTTAGCCTCACTCGATTTTATATTGGCACAATAGAGGCCTATTGATATAGCAGGGATAGTCTCTAGGACTTTCTTATGGCCTTGGCATTTTCATAAATCAAGAGGAATTCTTTCTTTCCCTCGCCCCTAGTTTCAACATGTAGATCATTCATGCGAATGTCTTTGAAACGTAACAGATTTCTCTCTTTGATTTTGGAGAATATAATGCATTAGAAATTCTAAATGTGGGCCTTTAGGCATCACTAAGTGACCGGGCCATGGCCTTCAATAAGGCTGGCCGTGCCTGCTATAGTATTGATATTGGCACTCTTTAAAATGAGGTTAACAAAATATCTTTTGTCTTTAATATAGTGTGACTTGATCCACTATCCACTACTAGCTGGTTCTTGTCTTCTTTCATTTCTGAAAAATAGACAAGAGTCAACACCTTAGATATTACATAAGGTTTAAAGTATGTTTTTAATGGCTTTGTTTTATGTTCTTAATAATTTCGACTTTGTATAAGGCATATATATAAAGTAAAAACTTTATTTCATAAATAGAATTGCCAAAGTCATAGAACATAAAGCCAAATCAAGAATTCAAAATGCAAAGACAAAAGCAATATGATATCGAAATCTTCATATTCAGCCACTTGTAAGGAGGTCTGAAGTCTCAAAATCCTCATGACCATCTCTGCCATGGGCTTGATCATCCTCATGGTCCAGATCATTCTCATTATCATAATGGACGAAATTTGCCTCAGAGTTCTTGCCCTTTATGCTCTCCTGGTAGAGCTTAACAAGGTGTTGGGAGTTTTGCATTTATTAGCCCAATGATTGGTCATCCCACAACGATAGCAAGCAGATTTGGTCGAGCTCGAGCCATGGGTTTTGAAGTCGGACTTATACCCACGGTTAGCTTGATGACCTCGGCTGTAGCCTCGGCCTCGGCTGCGACCAAGATGGTCTCGTGGTTGAAATCCACGGCCACGTGGTTGAAATCCACGGTTACGACCTTGCCATCTACCACGGCCTCTCATGCGACCATGGTATGACTCTCTTGGAGTCTCATCCTTTGGCTCTACGGCCGCATGTGCCTCAGGCAATGCTTTAGCACCAGGAGGCCTTAGCTCACTGTTCATCATGAGCAACTCATTGTTTTGCTCAGCTAGCAACAAACAAGAGATTAAGGCAGCATAAGTGGAGAAACCCTTCTCTCGGTACTGTTGCTGAAGCACAACATTGCTGGTGTGGAATGTGGAGAATGTTTTCTCCAACATATCAGCATCAGTAATAGTCTCACCACAAAGTTTCAACTTTGAGACTATTTTGAACAAAGCCGAGTTATACTCTTCCACAGACTTATAGTCTTGGATTCTCAGGTTTCTCCAATCATAAAGGCTTTTGGCAATATCACAGTTTTCTGATGATTAAATCTGGTTTTCAACTCTGTCCAAAGTTCCAGAGGATTCTCAATTGTGAGATACTGGTCCTTGAGACCTTCAGCAAGGTGATGGCGAATGACAACAAGTGCCTTGTAATTATCCTCGTCTGATGGCTCAGTGCCTTCAGTGATAGTATCACCAAGGTTTCTGGACCTTAAGAGGATTTTGGTATCAAGCTCCCATTGGAGGTAATTATCTCCGGAGAGATTGAGGGAAGCATATTCAAGGTTGTTGATTTTCGACATCTGAATCAAATATCCATAAAGGAGTAAGGATTCATAATATAATTCAGTATTTGAATTTATATGCTAAGGAGATTGATGATTTATTATGCATTTTATTTTCAGAAAATATTTTATATGTATTAAGATAAAAATTTTGTCAATCAATGTGGATGGATTTAAAATGCATCATGGACAAGACAAATAACTTTTATAATGTTCAAGATATTTGTAAACCAAAGTAGATTTTCAAAATCGGTTAAAACTTGGTTTATAATTTTGAATAAAGCAAATGTACTAAATTTTAAATGGAAACCGATTTTGTCTAACTATATGCAAACAGTGTGAATCATTTAGATGCAAACAACATGAACCACTTCAGACGCACTAGTATCATCATTGCTAAAGCTATGCGAACATGTATGATTTGGTTTCAATTATGTGATACCTATGTCCAGTTTTAACAATATGATAGTTGGATGCATGCAAAGGTCAGTTCATGGATGATTCAAGTTCGATCTAATGATTTACTAAATGATACTATCAGGTATGCAAATGATCAGTTCATAATTTAATCATAGAATCAGGTTCAAGGATGAAACTAGATCAAGTTTTATTTTAACTAGCAAACTATGTGATCAAAATTCAGTATGATATAAAATCAGTTCATGGTTGATTTAATTAACAATATGATCAAATGATTTCAACCAGATTGTATTCTACCTTATGACATATAAAGACTATGGCTTATAAAACTTTAGAAATAATTTTCAGTCAAAGATATGCTTTTAATAAAATCAAACAAGCATTTATAAAATCGATTATACATTTATAAAATCATAAAAGGTTTTTAAAACTTTGATAGTTACAAAATAAATATTAATAGTCAAGGATATGCAATGAATGATTTTAATTTCGATTTTATTGATGGGTTGACTGATTTTAGGAGATCTGGCCGAAAATGGCACAGCAAGGGATTGATGAAATTTTGTTTTGGCCAGATTATACACTTATGTTTATCACATCTGGTAAAATGGCCAAACAAAAGGATTGAATCAAAAGGTTTAAGCTTTCTCTAATAATTTTATGATTCATAAGTTTTTATAAACAAGATTCATGTAGATCTTTAGGTATTTTGATAAGTTTATAAGTTTTTAGAGAAACATAGAACCTTTAGAGAATTTTAAGTTTTATGGATTCAAGATACTTTTAGAATCAAGTTTCATATGGATCATATGGATCATAGAAACAAGATCAATATTTTAAATCCATAGATTGTTTATAAGTTATGGATTCATATAGATCCTAGATTTCTTTCAGATATAATGGTGTTCTTTAGATTTCAAGGTTTTGATTTGTTTACCTTTTTCACCACAAGAATCTGAGAGGACCACCGTGAGAGTTGGCCGGAATTTGAGAGAGAGAGGAGTTTTCCGGCGGAGAGAGAGAGGTGGCCTGGTGGAGAGGAGGCTGAGCGCCGGTGGAGCAAAGGCTGAGCACCGGAGGAGCTGGCCGGAAAGAGGATCGCCGGCTGAGAGAGATTTCTCAGGTGGAGAGCACAATCGTGCTGATAACGTGTTAGAAATATGAGAGAAGTGTTGCTTTGAAAGTTGTGTCTTTCTCATTAGCTCTCACTATCAATATATAGTGGAGGTTCCAAGGGTTTACAACAAAGGAGAGAATCTACACATTTATTACATATTGACCACAAAGATATAATCTTGGTCAAAGCTCATAAATGCTCCGGTTGAATGAGTCTTCATCTTGACTAGTCTTGGTCGGATGAGACGGACCGGAGACGGGTGTAGACGGACCGGATAGTCTGGTCGGATGTAAACCTCCTTGATGGTTAATGGCAATCCACATATCCATATCATGGATTTATAACAAAATTTTCTTATATATAATTTACCTTCATTTCCTATATAGTATAAATATAAAAGTAATGAAGACAATCAAGTTCATATATGTACTTTGCTTTCACTAAATAAACCGCTATATGACATAACTAAGAAAAAACGGGATGAAACAGATTAAATGCGAAGGTTAATTTAATTCATAAGACATAACAAAAACGATCATTGATCACGACTATAAGATACAAGGATCTGACTAAGAGAGCACGCCCTAAGAGCATTTTCAACTCATTTTTATAATAGAAATTTCTAACATAGAAGAAAAATAGAAGTAAGTTTTTGCTCTAATGTGTTTCTCTATAATAGAGGCAAATATAGCAATCTTCTATTATAGAGGAACATATTGGAGTAAAAACTTTATCTCTATTTTTTTCTCTAATTTAAAGATCTCTATATAAAAATGGGCTGGAAATAGTCTAACATGTGTCGTTTACATGATTTAGCAAAGCATTATTAGATTGTAATATGCCTAGGATGTTATATAGGGGTTTTAAGCCCAACCCTATTCTAGCACTAACCTATACTTTTACTCTTAATAGTTTATACATGAATGGGCTAAGCCACAGTTAACTTATTTCATAATATTTTAAAAATACAAATAAACAATATTAACTTGTGAGTTAGATAAATATAGTAATTTTACAGTTTTGGTGGGAAATTTCGTTTTAGTTGGAAAATTTATTTTTGTGATTTTGGTGGAAATTTTGATAACACAATTTTGTGGTTTTGACGGAAAAAATTTAATTTTGCGGTTTTGGTGGAAAATGATTTTATGGTTTAATATAAAATTTTGATTTGGAAGGAAAGCAATATTTTGCATTTTGTCGAAAAAAATCGATTTTACAGTTTTGGTGAAAAAACTAGGTTTTTGTTGTTTTGGCAAAAACTGAAGTTTTGCAGTTCTGGGGTGAAAATTTGATTTTATGGTTTTGCGTAGAAAACTCTGTTTTGAATAATTAAACAAATTTAAAATTTTATTATGCATAAAAATATTATATAAAATGGTATGAAGCAAAATCAATAGGCTAAAAACTTAACTCTGTACAGCTCATGGACTAGTTATGTTTAGTCCTATTTTTGCCGTGTCTCAAAAATCAGGGTTAGGGTTAAAAAAATTGATACATGGTTAAGAGTTAAGATTAACCATGTTAGGTTAGCCCATTTTAACATAACGAAATGTGCCTATAATGAATAAAATCATGTGATGCATGATCTCGTTGAAATACATATCTGCCGTTTGTTTCATGCCTCCGGATCTTTTTGAAGTTCTTATTTGTAAATACTATATCTATTGAAATAGACTCCAGGTTCATAGTAATAAAAGTTTAACGTCTTACATTAAAAAGAAAAGGAGAAAAACGCACTCAATGAAAGCTTAACCGGGAGAGACGATATTAGTAATTACAAATAACTAAATTAACTACGTACGAGATATACCATTATTAGATGATTATTATTGCATCATTAGTCAGCAGCGAAACATAAGAGAGAGAGATAAAGATGGCGAAAGGGAGTTTAATCCGGTGAGACGCCTGCGTAGGAGTTTAAACATAACTTGAGAGAAGCACAAGAGCCTCTACCATAATAATCACGACCGTCCGATTGTCCGTACTTCAAAAAGGCACCACCACCGCCGTTGATGTTATCCTCACAGTGCATAGGGAAGAGAGAAAGTGTACGTCTATGTTCCAGATAAGCATCGCCACCATATTCTTCTTCTTCATGATCTTCCAGTCCAGACAGAGGCTTTGGTCTATCGAAGAAGTTGTAAGCTGGAGCTGAGTAATGATGATTATGATCCATGTTTGTCCATCCTCCACTTACGTTGTTGTAGCTCACTGAATAGTCGTGTTCCTTCACCAAAAAGTCCAGTTTCATTAAATGTAAATAGAATTTATATATTCAGATATGCAGGATATTTTTGAATTAAATGACTTAAAACAGTTTCAGACGCACCGTAGATCCATAGAGATGGCTACTCATGTAGCCATTAGAAGAAGCATTAAGAGCACCATATTCAGTGCCTGAACTTGCATGATTTAAATTCCCTTCAAACAGATACATATACGGTTTTGTAAGAATAAATTAATATGTATGTATATGTTTCCACACCGTCTACTTAATATGTAGAGAAATTGGAAAAACATAAAATAAGCTATTTTCTACAAAACTCAGATCCCTAATATTTTTATCAATCGCAACACGTGAAGCTAGTTTCCATGACACAACAAAGAAACCGTTCTCCAGATCAAATCTGGTTTTCCCAAATCAAGATCCATAACTTCACACATACGTCATTTATATAACATATATCTATCAAAAGTATACAGATATCTATCAAAATATATCACATATACATGAAAATCTTTTTTGGTTTAGTTTTTTTTTACGGCTGGTTTAGGTTCTTATTCTTCTTTGTTTTGCTATCTACATGTAATAGCTCGGGTGTAAATTTATCTACACTTGAAAAATCATCTGAATAAATTCATTGAGAAACAACATTTCAAGAATTTTGTAATAAACTTTATGTATACGTAATTACATATACATATGTATCATGACTCATATTTACATATATGTAACATGTAAATCTTTTAGGTTCCTGCATTTTATTTGCTTATTCATATAATAGCTAGTGGTGTAAATGATTCATAGTAGTGTAAACTGAAAAGACATCAAAGTCAGAAAAAAAATAACACATAGATAAAGAAATTAGTCACCGTTATGAAAGTTGGGATAAGATATGTTCTGATGAAGGAGATGATTTTCTTGGTCAAGCTTAATATTGACCGAAGCAGGCCTATGCATGGTAACACCATGATGATGGTGCTGAAGAAGAGGATGATGGTTATGATGATAATGGTCGTTGGCCATCATAACCGAGTTGGGGGATGAAGTTGTTGGTGTGGTCATGGTTGTGCCGTTGAATCTCTTCTTCTGTCGCTCACGAGCCTTATGGTTCTGGAACCAGTAAAAGACGTTCTTACCCTCGATCTTTCCGTACTGTCTCAGCCGTGCAGAGATCTTCTGGATCTGGTCGGCTGTTGGTGACCGAACTCCGCTGTTGTAGTAGAGATCTTTGAGGATTCTGATCTGCTCCGTCGTTGGTGTCCATCTTGTGCTCGTTTGGCGACATGGGTAACAACCAGAGCCGGACTTATTGTTGTTACCGCTCTCTTGGTCGGTTTGTTGATGGTGATGGTGATGATGTTGCGGTTGCTCCATTTCAAGATCAAGATGAAGAATAGATCGGAAGAAGACAGTGATCTAGAGAGAGAGAGTGAATTTTTACTTTACCAATTAAAGAACTTAAGCAAAAGAGATTTTAGGTTTTGTATGTGGGGGAGATATAGAAAATAGTGTGGAAGGTGTTGAGTTATATATACACAGATGGGGACCCAGTAGAAGCTCTGCAAAATTTGGAAAACCAGTTATTCGATATTATTCTTTTAAGCTTGAAGATTTGATTTCTCACACTAAAATCAGTTATTCAAGTATTAATATGGTATAATGAAAAATTGGTGACTATATAAGATTTTCTATCACTAACATATATGACCTAGAAATTTTTGTATATGTAAGAAAAAAGTGTGATACAAAAGTGAGTAGATGACAGAATATGTTCATTTGGATTAAAGTTCGAATAAAATTTTATATTTAGAAGGAAGATTGTTTAATAAATAGTTTTTTTTATTTACTAAACATTACTTTGATCATCATGATCAGAGTTAATTACTTAGTACTATTAAGCAGGATAAGCTGAAGGTGTGTAGTTAGAATTTTGTATTTTCTCGTATTATTTGTAAGGAATTAATTATATTATTTATATAATAAAAGAACTGGAACTACTCTTGGGGAATTTAATTGATTTAGTGAAAATAAATGCTTGTTTTATAAATATTGTAGGGATCGAATCAGAGGATATCTGGTGGAGAAGGATTGAAAGGGACAAAGAAGTTAGAAATAAACATGAAAAAGGAAAGGGACAAGTGAGGAAATTAGAAAGGTAAGGGCATCATCGGTATTTACATAGACGAAAAACAAACTCAATTCTTTCTTTTTTTCAATGTCTCTGCCTCTTCTAATTATTACTTCACCAGCTTTAAGTGTTATGTATCTATTGTATACGTATGAAAGATTTTTTCCCATACAAACACATTTAAATAAACAAAAGTTATCGTAGGAAGGGACGATTTTTAATTTTATTTTTGAGTATGAATGATAAAGTGATGAATTCTGTTTGATAATTCGTTAGGGTAGTTATTTCTCCACTGTTTAAGTTTGATCGTGTCTCCATATATGGTCATGATAACAAGCAAAATTTCGAGCTTTAATTTCTTACTACGTTTGAAGAAGAGTTTTGTTATTTAAAAAAAAAAGTTGTTTTTTTTGCTGTGAAACTTTAAATATGAAGTTTTTAGTAGTAAAATTTCAAATATAGAATGTCACTATTTAAAATTTCAGATTTGAAGTTTCAAATTTTTATTTGCATTTGATCCTTACAATTACATATTATATTTATGATTCTTAAATATTTTGTCGTTTTATATTCTTAATCCTTAACAAATTTATAACTCATAAATATTTCAAATTTGCTTTTATAAATTTAAATTTTACATATAAAATTAAATTAAAATTTTAAAATAATATTTAAAAATCATAAATGTAATAATTAATCATAATTAATCATAAAACTATATTTAGAAAAAAATATTACAAAAGAAACTTAACAAACACAATAATTAATCATATGTAGGAGTATTAATAAAATAGTTTTATAGAAAAATGTGATATTTTACTTGTATATATTTAACTATATATGTATTTCTATATAAAATTTATTTTTAGTGTAACTATTAATCAATATTGCTATAATTTTTTTATATGTGCTATTTATTTATAAAGTTTTATGAATTTAAATTAATTATGATAAATATAATGACCATAGTATTAAATATAAATATTTTTGAAATTAAGTTTGAAGTTTTGATTTTGGAGAAGACTATCTTTAAACCTCAAATATGAAGTTTTGCAAATTTTAAAATAGAGTGTTGTTTTGGAGATGCTCTTAGTCTAGCGGTTTGACTAAAAAATCATTAATAATCCTACATTAGAATGCAGAGGGTTCAAACCCTAAAAAAACAAAATTATGTATATTATGGAAAAAAAATTATAAGACATCTTAGCATGGTGCAAAGAGTATTGTTTGGCGTGGATGTTAAAGGTCGGCTAAGGATGGTATAGTCAGACGTGAATTTTCATAGGATAGATATTTTTATATATTGTTATATCATAATTAACTAGAAGCTAAAAAAAGAGTTTTGTTTTTCAGACTTAATCACAGATCTTCGATTTTTTTTTTTAAAAATGAATGATTAAAGATCAAGATTATATAATGATCAATGACAACCATCATGTGAACAATTAACGAAATCACCATAGTGAAAATAGTTGTTTTGTACAAAATGTAAAACAAACATATCAATACATAATAGCTATACTAATGGTTGTATATGTACCGCTGATCTTTTCAATAGATTATTATCTATCAAATATAGTGTGTAGAACAAAGTGTGACTGATGTAGTTATGAAAATGTTAAGTATTCCATCCCCCGTAGTAATTCAAGCATACACTATATCAACAACTTATATTTTTCGTTAAAGTTTCAAGAGATTTGTTTCAGTATAGGTTGTTCGTTAATGAATATGACCTTTTCAATACCCAACTCTCATACAATCTCATTGTTCTACCAAATAGCAATTTGATTATAAAAGATACTGGGAGATTTGAACCAAAAAAAAAGATACTGGGAGATTTTTTCGTTAAGTAAAAGTTGACGAATTATTCAATTTTCATATGAGCTAAAAGTTCTATGGGAAACGGGATCTAAAGTCTAAAGATACGGTCGACTAGAATTCGCTCATATAAAATTAAAATTTAGAAATCGGATCTCAAAAGTTGCTAGGCTAGATATATAGTATAGTTGTTGTTTGTACAGATCCCATGATTTCTCGGATTCATGAGCAATATACAGAACGTGCAAAGAAATACCATGAACAACCAAACTGTTAGACCAGTTAAATAACTATTACTTTGAAAATGAGATTGTATATCGAAGTTTTAGAATCTTTTAGGGAGTTGCCCAACCAAACTAATTGATCCTACATAAACCCGGTTTATGAAAAATTCCGCTCCTTTCTGTTTGAGTAGTTAAATTTATATTGTGGACTAATGAGATACATCATACATTATAAGTCACGACTAATCATGTATTATAGTGACATTTTGCAAGATATTTGCAGAAATTACAAACATATTTTAACAGTCACTTAAAACGAGTTTTATACGATTTCTGAACTTTCTTACGAATAATTAAACAGTTCACCGAACTATGCAATATACTAAGTTATTAACTCTATATGGATTGTGAATATCAAGTTGAAAATGTTGTTATTAATAATTATACATGCATATGCAGTATATATCTACACAAGCAACTACATATATCCTATGAGTGCGTACGGTAACGAGCATGCAGTGAGAAACAGAGGATCTTAAATTGCGCATCACGATCTCTGTTATTGTCGTAAAGTGCTGTTGAAGAGGCAGGAGGGCTAAAGACTCAGAGCTTTTGTAACTCATGTCTACGTGGCCCCTAAAACCCACTTGCAGAGATTTCATTTTCATTAGGGCATCATTAGTTATGTTTGTACTTTTGCCCTAATTTCATGAAAAAATTTATAATAATCTTTTGTTAAAAATTAATTATTTGATTTCCTGGAAATTAATGGGAAGATATATAGGGTTTGGAACATGCATGGCCCCCTCTACGGTCCGAGCTTTATATTCAGTCTGTCATATGTTATTAGCTGTTTACACCTTACCTTACCCTAGGTCATCTCCGACCAAACTGCAAAATATTTTTAATGTCATTTTTACGCTAAAATTTCTCCAACTCAACTGCAAAAATTATACCATTTTAGTGTCACACTATAATTTTACACCAAATTTAGTGTGACACTATTTACCACACTATAACAATATTCACTCCACTTAAACACTATTCACTTATTTTATTAATAAAATGTACAACTAAATAAATGACAAATAAAAAGTTAAATACATATAACATTATAAAATAACTTTTAGTGGAAAATTTAGTGTTATGGTTGAAGAAAAACATTTTTTTAGTGTTGAAACTGCACCAGATAACATGGTTTTGGCATTAAAATAGTGTTAAGGATTAGAAATGTTTACACTGGTTATATTTAGTGCATTTATTGAAACTTTAATTAGCTCGACGTACCATAGTTAGTCAGTTTGTGTGTATTGATTTTCAGTAATTCATGACTTGCATATCACGCTTTTAAAATGTATACATACACTCTACAAAATTTTATCTATCGCTTCATATTCAATGTTTTGTTTACATTTACATCCTGAGATACAAAAATATAACTAGATCTAAATTAGTATTAATTATATCCTAATTTTAAAATAACATTTTTGAAATACAACAAAATAATAAGAAGTATAAGTATTATATGAACTCAAACTACCAACATATATACGTGATAAATACAGAGTACATTTCCGCGTTCGTATATCAAGTGGGGTTTTTTCTTAATATTATATCAGTGGAGTTTGCTTACTTATGTTTTATAAATATTTAAGAAAAACACGTTTTACAAAAGAATCATCACTAGTTATATTTAGAATATTTAGAGTTTAACTTGAGTAATTGGATGATAGAGTAAAACAATTATCTTAAGCAAAAAAAAAACTTGAGTAATTCGGATTATTTTTCGTTTGTACTGCATTTACTTTTCTTTGTGAAATCATTAATTAATTTAATACGGTAATGTGTTGTTAAAATATAATGTAAAGTCTCTTTATTCATCAACCAATCTTGGTACTTATACAACGAGAATATAGAATCTATGAACGTGTAGATAAACCTAAGTCCCTCGTATATAGGAATACATCATTATCCCTTTACCCCCCTTCAAGTTGGTAATGACATATCTCGAATTCCCAACTTGGACAACAAATGATGAAATGTCGGAGTGGGCAAGGCTTTGGTAAGTAAGTCCGCAGGCTGATTCCTCGTTGTAATGTGTTCAGTAGTAATAAGCTTGTCACGCACAGCATCTCGAACAAAGTGACAATCATTTTCGACATGTTTGGTACGTTCATGGAACACAGGATTCTTAGCAATATGGAGCGCAGATTGACTGTCACAGAAAAGTCTCATGGGTTGAGGATGAAAGAAGCCGAACTGGAGAAGAAGTCGTTTGAGCCATTTTAACTCACATGTAGTATCTGCCATTGATCTATACTCAGCTTCAGCTGATGATCTAGACACTGTCCGTTGCTTCTTTGTTTTCCACGAAACAAGAGAATCACCAAGAAGAACAACGTAGGCACTTAGAGAACGACGTGTTATAGGACACGCAGACCAATCCGAGTCAGAGTATGCGGTAAGAGTAAGGTTTGCGTCGGAAGACAGCATGATACCTTGGTCTGGACAGCCTTTAAGATAGCGGATGACTCGTAACGCAGCTGCCCAGTGATCTTCAAGCGGTTTATGCATAAATTGTGATAGAATGTGAACAATGTAGCTTAGCTCCGGACGTGTGAAAGTAAGATATATCAATCGTCCAACAAGACGACGATACTTGCCCGGATCCTGAAGTCTCATGCCCTTGGCGAGTGCAAGTTTGTGGTTGAGTTCAGTTGGGACTGGCGCTGGTTTCGCTCCAAGTAAGCCACACTCGGTTATGATATCGAGTGCATACTTCCTCTGAGAGACAAATATCCCTTCAGGTCCTCTAGCAATTTCCAAACCCAAAAAATATTTAAGTTTGCCTAAGTCTTTCATTTTGAAGCATCGATGTAAGTAATCCTTGAATCTTTGAATAGTAGCAGCGTCATTGCCAGCAATTATAAAATCATCCACATAAACCAGAATATGGAGACATATGTTAGCTTCCATGAATGAGAACAGAGAGTAATCCTCGTAGCTTTGAACAAAGCCAAACGACTTGAGAGCTTGACTAAGTTTCGCAAACCAGCAGCGAGGAGATTGTTTAAGACCATACAAAGACTTCCGAAGACGACAAACTTTGGATGGATCATCAGATTTAAAACCAGGAGGAAGTTCCATATATATTTCTTCTTCGAGATCTCCATGTAGAAACGCGTTGTGGACATCCATTTGGTGGATCTCCCATCGCTTAGCAGCCGCAACTTTCAGAAGAAACCGAACCGTATTCATCTTTGCCACAGGGGCGAATGTATCTTTGTAATCAAGTCCCTCTTTTTGTCTATTACCACGAGCAACCAGGCGAGCTTTTGGTCGTTCAAGAGTACCATCTGCTTTATACTTGTTTGTATAAATCCAGCCACACCCGATTGCCTTCTTGCCAGGAGGGAGAGCTGTAATGTCCCAAGTATGGTTAGCTTCTAAAGCTGTTACCTCTGTTTTCATTGCACCGTTGAACCTTGGATCATTGACGGCTTCTTTATAATTCTTTGGAACAAAATCTGTAGTAATTTTTGCTAGAAACGCCTGGTGGTTAGCAGTAAAAGCAGAGGTAGATGAGTAATCAGCAATGGGATACAGTGTCTTACCTGAGACCGTTGATGGAGAACTCTGATATTGCTTGTTGAGAACGTGAGGGGTGTTTGTAGTTGCAGAGTTCGTGAGAAAATTCTTCAATAAGACCGATGGTTTCTTTGTTCGATGACCACGTCCAAGAAGATCAAGTAGGCCAGGAGAAGATCCCGATATGTCATGATCACGTATTGGTGAAGATGGAGACGGTAGTGGAGATGCAGAAGTAGGGTTAGGAGTTGGTTGGACAACAGTATCTGGTGGGGAATTGCTTGTAGACGGGGCAGTAGGTGTAGATGGTAAAGGCGGAGAAGAAACATCAGGTGTAGTAGTAGTATTGTGAGTAGGAGAGGAAGTCGTGGGTATAGTAGGAGAAGGTTCAGGTGTAGTAGAGAGAACTGGAGTTTCAAAATTTATCAACCAGTCGTCAATAGGAAGAGCAGTTTGTGAAACTGGTACTGTAACCGAAGGTAAGTCTTCAATACCTGGAAACTGATCCTCGAAAAACACCACATCCCGGCTAACAATAAACTCATTAGTTTCGACATCATACAAGCGCCAAGCTTTCTTGCCAAAGGGGTAACCTACGAATATGCATTTTCGACTTCTTGTAGCAAATTTGTCTCTGTCACGAGGTCTTAGGTGAGCGTAACAGAGGCAACCAAACACTCTTAACTGCTCATAGATAGGTGGTCGACCATGAAGAACTTCATAAGGCGTTTTACCATTAAGAATGTTAGTAGGTGTTCGGTTAATGACGTGAGCCGCAGCCAAGATGCTCTCTCCCCAAAATTCAATAGGTAATCGTGACTGGAACATGCAGGCACGAGCCACATTCAATATGTGTCTGTGTTTCCTTTCCACTCTACCGTTTTGTTGGGGTGTATAGGTACAAGATGTCTGATGAATGATACCGGTCTCGCGAAAGTAAGGTCCGAGTGTCATGAATTCCGTTCCATTATCTGTCCGTATGGTCTGTACTTTATGTCCAAACTGGCGTTCACTCATCGCACAAAAGTTGCGTATAAGAGAAGAGACTTCTGATTTTTCAAGCATCAAATAAGTCCATACAGCTCGCGAGTAATCATCCACTATGGTAAGAAAGTATACAGCCCCACAAGAGGCTGGTGTTCTATAAGGTCCCCAAACATCGCAGTGGATTAATGCAAAAGGAAAAACAGCTTTATTAAGACTATCGGGAAACACTTGGCGAGTCTGTTTTGCTTTGAAACAAATATCACATTTAGACTCACTAAAATCTATTTTAAAATTCTGAAACACCGGTAAAGAAGACAAAGCTTTGTAGGATGGATGGCCAAGTCGACGATGCCACAGAGTTGAAGAAGAAGATTTTGTCTTAGAAGCTCCATGAATTCGTGCAACCTTAACCCCCGTAAAATAGTACACCCCCTCACGTTCTTCACCTGCTCCAATCAGAGTCCTCGAAAAACGGTCCTGTAAAACACACAATGTATCAGTAAATATTGCTATGCATCCAGTTTGTTTTAAAAGTTTCGAAACTGATATGAGTGTGCAATAGAAATCGGGGACACAGAGAACATCGTGAAGCACATAATCCTTGCTGAGACGCAGAGATCCTTGCTTCGTAGCAAGAGAATCACGTCCATTAGGAAATGTAACCGATGATGATGGGATATCATAGACATCATGTAATAATGATATATCACCCGTCATATGGTGTGATGCCCCTGTATCAATAATAACGTCAGTAAGCATTGTTTTACCCGACAAGCGTTCCGATGATAAATTGCTTTGTTGGTTTTGGAGAAGTGCGATCAGAGATGCAATCTGATCCGATTGTTGGTGAGAATTGCTTTGTGCAGCATTAGCTCTTCCGCGGCCACGCCCACGATTGTTGTTAGAACGACCACCACGTCCACCTCGATATGATGATGAACCATTGCGTTGTTGTTGTTGTTCAGTGTACCAGTCAGGAAAGCCATGGACCAAGAAGCACTCTGTTATATCGTGGCCTGTACGACCACAATGGGTACAAGTTCGAGAAGGATCTCTTGGTCGTGGAGTAGTATCAGTTTTGGCAGAAACCAACTCTTTGGAATTCTCGGTTTGAACTGAGAACCCTAAAGCTTCGGTTCGTTGCTCTTTAGATCGGGTAGTTGCCATGTTTTGCTCCTCACGAATCACCCTTGAGTAAACAATATTGAGATCCGGTAATGGATCTTCGTCGGTGATGCGAGAACGGATGGCAGAGAATCGCGAGTCGTCTAGACCAAACAAGAATTTATGAACTTTCGCGTCTTCTCTTTCTTTTTCAATATCAGTCGCAGCAGCACACGTACAAGGTCGAGTTGTCTTCATATTTTGCAACTCTTCCCAGAGTTTAGTTAACCGACCATAGTAGTCAAGGACCGTCTGTCCATCTTGCTTGCAATTTGTTATTTCATCTTGTAGCTGATGTAGACGGGTCCCGTTTTTGACAGAAAAACGAAAACGCAGAGATTCCCAAAGCTTGTGTGCTTCAGGCACATGAGTAACTGTTGATCTGAGTTTTGAATCGATTGAAGTGCGAATCCATCCGACAATCATAGAATTTGCTGCAAGCCATCGCGATAAGTCTGGTCCGTCTGTAGGTTTTGGAATGGTAGCATCAATAAAACATGTTTTCTGTTTCGCTTGGAGAGAATTTCGGAGTTCTGTAGCCCATTCAGTATAGTTGTCTTGTTTAAGTAGAACAGAAGTAATAAGGGCTCCAGGATTGTCTGATGGGTGTAGATAGTATGGTGACGAATCTCTGGAAGTCGCCTGCGTAGTTGTAGAAACAGCTGGCGTGTCGTGCTCAGCCATTATGGTTGATGAACCGTAGTAGTAGAAGATAGAAGAAGATCAATAGTATTGAAAAAGAAAAAAAAAATTAGGTTATGAAATCTTAGCTCTGATACCATAAAATATAATGTAAAGTCTCTTTATTCATCAACCAATCTTGGTACTTATACAACGAGAATATAGAATCTATGAACGTGTAGATAAACCTAAGTCCCTCGTATATAGGAATACATCATTATCCCTTTAGTTGTATGCGTACAACATGATTCATGATCGGTCTAGAATATATAGCAGCGAGAAGAGCTAAAATGAATGTTTTGAAAAATAAAATAAAAAAGAGTGAAAGATAGAGATAGATAGAAAGAGAGAGTGGCGGAAGGAATTTCACTGTCGAATAAAGAGCACGCTCTTCGATAACGTAAATACAATATAAAAAATAAATGAAGTGAATTCATGAGAGTTAGTTCAGGATCATCATCATATATCTTTATTCAAACACACAACCCGTACTACATATGGAAGAATCAATGATGATATGCTTTTACATGCATATATATGCATGCTTAGACATGGTTTAAACGATGGAATATTACATCATGTAAACAAGTATGTCTCTAGTTATAAGCTTCTTATTTTGGATAGGGAAGTACCTTTCACCCACAACTGCACCAATTATATTGGTGGTTGAGACTATTTATTATCGCTCTCTCAATGTCTCTCTATCGCTTTATTGATTATACGGACTCAGAAATGTTCATAGAATATTCAACCCACATCACGTTCCATACACCTCGTGATGTATAGTGGTACATAATTCACATAAAGTAGAACTGTGTTTCCTATCAATTTAACCTATTTGTTTTCTGAACGAATTCTACATAATTGCTCTTGAACTAATTCTGCAAAATTGCTTAACAAAAGAAATCTCCTTTAATAGGACATATATATGTATATATATATGCATATATCTACCACTAACACTAGTGACTTTCTACATATAGTATCCAGGAGTAACACTAGTATTTAACATTGGCTAAGATCATCTCCAACCCAAACTTTATTTTTTCTCTATAATTTCCATAAAAATAGATTAACTCTATTATAGAGTAAATTTTGCTTTAATAGTTAATTTTATAACAGAGTAAGGAAAAAATAGAGGGATTTCACTTTTTCACTCCAAATATAGAGTGAAAAAGTGAAATCTTTCTATTTTTTCCTCTATAATAGAGTAATTCTATTATAGAGAAAACCATTGAAGCAAAACTTACTTTATAACAGAGTTACTCTATTTTTGTGGAAATTGTAGAGGAAAAAATAGGTTTGGGTTAGAAATGCCTACGTAAAAATTTAGTAATCTTTTCTGGTGGATGGAAAAGTATTAAACACGAAAAAGTACAGAATTTATTCAGGAAAGGGGTTATAACTAACATTATTATATGCATGTACATTTTTTTCCAGGAAGGAATAGGATAAAAGAATGATTTTTAAAAAAGGATAAAAGAAGAGGGAAAGAAAATCATAGTGTTAGTAATTTCCTAGAAAGTTAGAGAAGTGTAATCATTGCCTTCGACTGAGTTAAAGATGAAAAAAGTGAGGAGAGAGATTTTATTTTTACTTCACTTATGATTATTTTGATCGATAGGGTTTTATGAATTAAAAAAGAGAAAATTTACGAGATATTTAAGTGTGGTAGTTTAATTAGGTGTAGGTCAATAATTTTGATATAATTAAGAAAGTAACCAATGTGTCTCGTTTCATCCGGTTATAATCCTATGTCCTACAAGTAGCAGGTGAAGAGAAGAAGGTATGTCAACATCGTCCATGTGAAATATGTGTATTTATCGGTGACAAATAATAAAAAGTGATGTTGACACCAATTTATGTGGCCCACAATTTATGTGACCTTTGCATAACTTACGAAAGAAAAAAGAACCACGTCACTTTAATTTTTTACCACATAAATAAACATAGATAAAAGAAGATGAATGCATGAAGAAGTTAATACTTACCAGATTGCGTGAATACTATTCTATTTTGGTTACGTATGTACTATTGTATCTCACTCAAACCTCTACTGGAAACTATACAAGACACACCACTGATTAATAAAGCTAAACCCAAATCAAGGAAGCATAAACCCAAATAGAATGTATATAATATGGTTTACTATACACAAACCTCTATTTAGTAAATATAAACCCTAGGCAGAAACCTATAAACTCAAATACAATCTATAAATTGTTTTCTAACATTGGACACTTGAAATCACACTTACTTGGTTAGCATGTTGAATATCTTCTATTTCATATAGTCTAAATAGTATAGTAAACGAATGTTCCAAATAATCAAATTTATCCAGTGATGTATCCATAGTATGAAATGCAAACATTAAGCTTTCCCCACCCGAAAAAGTACAACAATACAAGACACGCCACTGATTAGTAATACTAAACCCTAATCAAGGAAGCATAAACCCAAATAGAATGTATATAATATGGTTTACTATACCCAAACCTCTACTTAGTAAATCTAAACCCTAAGCATGAACCTATAAACCCAAATACAATCTATAAATTGTTTTCCAATATTTGACACCTGGATGCCATTTACTTGGTTAACATGTTGTATATCTTCTATTCCATATAGTCTAAGTAGTATAGTAAGCAAATCTTACAAATAATCAAATTTGTCCAACATTCGAAAAAATAAGTTTTATATTACAATCAATCACACAAAATTACAGAGAAGAGGACTATCAAAATTGAAAACATGACATATTATTATATCCTTAAGAAATAGTATAGAAATATGTCTCAAATAGTATGGTATCCTTACATAAATAAGTACACTAAAATATATATACTATACTATTCTTTTCACCGAATATAGTATGGACGGGGAGTTCATCTTCTTCATTTCTTTTTTAGACATGTTGATGGTGACACACATTTACTAGGCTCACAATCATTATTCTTCATCACCATATAGAGCTCGTCTTCATCTCTTTTCTTTTTCCGACAAGGCGACATTTTTACCGATTCGCCGTCCTTATTTTTCACCACTGTATCTGGAAAACAAAACCAGAAACAAAAAAAAGAGTATTAAAGTAAAAGCATGATTGTAAAGTAATCAATGATTTAAGATAAGAAAAAAAAGAATGAAAGAGTTTTTGTGTCTGCTCACTGTAATCCTTCGACATGAACACAATAGAGTTCGTCGGGAAGCGTTACACATCTGAACAAAATTGATTGATCTTTCTAATATTTACTAATAAAAATAACATTTAAAGATATGTGCGATTATCAAAAGGTATGACTAACAAAGAGACATGAGTAACTTTGCCACATTAATTATTATTAAATTTTGGGTTGTTTGTAGGTTTCTCCGGCTATTCATGAGGGCAATATGACTATTATTTATAAAAGAGAAGCGGTGTATCGATGAGTTAGGGTATTTAGATGGCTAGTGAATTATTAATTGTAAGAAGGTTATACAGCCTTAAAAAAAATTAATAAAATAGCTCCGGATTCATATTTTTTAGAAACCTCTGGACTTCATTATCAATGATATTGTCTTTTTATAAAAGGTATGTACTTAAAAACTCAAAACCCCACAAAGAGAAAAAAGAGCTGAGGAAGACGTTATCCGAAATGGAAATGAATATTTTCTCTGTTTTATTAAGTTAGATGTTTTTAAAAAAAAATTATTTTATAAAGATAGATTTTTTGTATTTTCTATGAAAAAGTTGTGATCTTAAGGAAAATTAATTGACTTTATTGATTATTATTGGTTAAAAGTTATTAAAAAAATAAAAATTACAGAAAATGATATATTTATTATAGTGATTTAATGTGTTTTCTTAATATATGTGAAAACACTAAAAAAATCTATATTTGTGCAACGGAGGTAGTATATTTTAAAACTAGAATTGAATGTGTTTTAAAATTAGAAAAAATTAGCGTTATTGAAAGAAGTATTTATTAGGTAGAAATTGAAACAACACTAAAACTCATTTTATTCAATTTCTATTGAATTTTATTCGTGGTAAATTCTAATGGATTTAATGTATTTTTAATTAAAATGAAAGCAAACAAATTTGTTTTTTTTTGTTCATATTTTGTTCAGGAAACGTTACCAAAATCAACAAGTTTATTTTTTCCAAACAAAATCAATAACATACTATAAAATTCAGGGGTCGTTATTTGGAATGATAAATGGTCAAGATCACTTCAACAGAAGACAGATCAATACTTTGTGATGGGATAATATCAAAAGGTTTTTTGTATGTTGTGTGCACATACACACCCAAACACATCCCTTTTATCCAAATCAACAACAGCACATCAAAAGCTGCTCCTTTTGATTCCCTTTTCTTACGGGTAATCATTTTCTCATCCTCTCTCCTCTCTCCCCTGTCAATCCCAACACATAATACTAATAATAATTTTTAACTAAAAGCAGAATAAAGATCCAGAAATTTAAATTAAAAAACTTGTCCAACTATTCAAAAACTATAAAATACAATTAATTACATGATTTAAAATAAACTAAAATTATATTTAAATAATTACTATAAAATATTGCCATGGTTATGATATTGATTTTGAGAGTTTTTTATAATAAATGTTAGTACGTTTACATTTACTTTTTTGTCGGCCCTATATACTTATATCATCGATTTTTAAGTAAAACTGTAGGATACATGTTTTAGAAAGTAAACTGGTATGATGATGATGTTTAAAAAGAAGGAATAGGGATTTCAGAGTAGAGAAGATCACTCCATAGCTCATATATAACACATCGGCGATTTTCAATTGATATAAAGTGACATACTCGATAGAGGCCAAAGCTTTTTTCTTCCCTCTTTCTATTGATTTTAAGAAAGAGATCCTTAGATCCACAAACCCACGTGTTATTTCATTATGTCGCTCTCTGTTTTCTTCATTTCAACTGTGCAACTTGTATTTTTTTTATTACAGTGTACAACTTATTTTTTTTATTATCGACCCATTTTTTGAAAGAATGTTAAATTAATTCAACCAAAAATACTTTTTAGAACAAGTGTTGCGATTCTTAGAAGAAATCAAAACCAAACTAGATTTACATCACATAAGAATTTTAACGGAAAGAGAACCATGTCTCTGTGGCCCTTTGATAAGCTGGTGACTCTCAATGGTTCATGCTGGTGATGCATTTTTGAACTTGCTTATCTATGATTCTTATAAGAACCGAGGCTGAGTTAGGCGTCTCACCGAATCTTCTTCCATTACGTTCCTTCAATACAACATATAATGTCGTCTAAAACACATACCGTAAAAGAAATAGTTCGATCTTTTGTTCCGGTTTTCGGTGAAGAGAGGAATGAATGATCTCTTCCCATACATGAGTGTAAGCCGTGGATAATAGCTTGTTGGTGAGGTTCTTCCAAATATCTTCTGAGAAAGGACATTGATATAACAGGTGGTTACGGATCTCTGGATTGATCATGCATAAGTTACACAAAATTAAAGACCCTCAATTCCACTGAGTCTATTGTGGATGGCAACCCAAGTATGAAAAGAGTACTTTGGAGTATTGTATCGAAAACACACTCCTTGTGACCATTCAACCGGATCTCGCACAACTCTCGATAGCTTTACTGATGTAGCGGAAGCTTTATAGGATAGAACTAGAGATCCGTTGATTCTGAGAATACCCGGAAAACTAAGATAATCTCAAAGATCTTATTTAGTCTAAGAATGCCTAACATCAATGTCTTATTAAATTCGTTGAGATCACCAATGATCTACCGAAAACAAGGAATAAAGAAAAATCTCTTAACTTTTATTAATCAAATCATCAACTACATAAAACCATAGCCTCAAAGACTATATATAAGAAAACATAAAAACCCTAAAACATTAGAGATAATTATCCCAATAATAAATAAAACTTTGAATAATTAGAATATTTAGAATATTCCTAAATATTCTCTCTGCATCATTCTCTCCAGGTTTGGAAAGATTCGTCCTCGAATCTTAACCGTGGTCTTCAATTAATTTGTTTCTTCTCTTCCTTAGCATCCAATGACAATATTCTTGTCAAACAAGTAAGCAATGTTGACATATTTCATCAACTTCGACTTGCACCGTGAACAATGTAATCATCATGAAGTTGATATCCATGTGCTCCTCCTTATTACGATGATATGTGAAAGCACTTGTTGGGCCATCTTCTGTAAAAGCCCAATTGGCACCATATTCATCAAAACGTGGATTGTCTAGCTTCAAGTTGTTGACTTCCACGAGAATCTTTTGGGGAAGAACTTCATCTCTCCAACTGCCTACGTCTTTGACCTCGACGTCATTGCCTTCGTCTCGAATCCGACCTTCATCACCATAAAGGTCAAAAATCGGATCACCCCGAATTTTTCTGAAAACTATTTCTTCCCTTTCCACGAACAAATTCGCCATGATTCTAGAATCGAGCTTTGATTAAGACACAAAAACACCAGCTCTGATACCACCTGATGTAGCGGAAGCTTTATATGATAGAACTAGAGATCCGTTGATTCTGAGAATACCCGGAAAACTAGGATAATCACAAAGATCTTATTTAGTCTAAGAATGCCTAAGATCAATGTCTTCTTAAATTTGTTGAGACCACCAATGATCTACCGAAAACGAGGAATAAAGAGAAATTTCTTAACTTTTATTAACCAAAGCATCAACTACGTAAAACCATAGCCTGAAAGACTATATATAAGAAAACATAAAAACCCTAAAACATTAGAGATAATTATCCCAATAATAAATAAAACTTTGAATAGGCCTGGACACGGATCAGATATCCGGGTTTTTGAAGGTATTTGTGATTTGCTTCGTATGTCACATATATCTAATTTTCGATTTGCTTTGCTTCGGAAAAATACGGATATTCGAAAAAATGGATATCCGGAAAATCAATAGATATTTGCGGATATTTACGAATACTTACAGATATCTCATATGTTTTGACTAATACAAATAATCTTAAAAATTTTATACAAATTTGTTTTGTAAAATATTTTTTTGCATGATATATATGATAAAAATTAAAAGAATTAGTGAATCTACATATTTTATAAATTTTTTTGAACTTAGTTAACAATTATAATAACACAAAACTTAAGAAAAAATTATAATTATCATAAATGTGTTATCTTCCTTTTATGTAATAATTTTATATAAGTAATAATGTGAATAGAATTTATCAAATAATATGTTAGAATAATAATTATATAATTTTATACATTAAAAACTTTAAATATAATCAAGATATACATGTATATATTGCCGGATCGGATCGGATATCCGCTTCACAAAATTTTAATATTTGTGATTTGCTTCGATTTTAACGAATATTGATTTTTAGTATTTGTTTTGATTTGAAAGTTTACGGATATCCAGAATTTTCGGATGGAATCGAAACGAATAACGAATCGAATCAAATTTAACGGATAAAATGTCCAGCCCTAACTTTTGAATAATTAGAATATTCTCTCTGCATCATCACTGATTTGAAAATTGGTTTGAACTCATCACTGCTTTTCCAGAGTCGAACATCTTCACCACCATGTTTATACCTCTTTTACGCAGGCTCCGTATCTCATTCTCAATGATATTGTATATTTCAACTTTATGTCTTCTTCTACGGTGTTTCCGGATAACTAAAGCCATTGTATCATGAAGTCTGATACCCATGTTTATGACTCCTCCATCTCATGTTTTCTCAATCAGCCGACCTTGATCAGAACAGTCATCAAACCAAAACGATGTTGATACTCCATTATGCACTTCGACTTTAGTAAAAGTTGCAGCTATTCGTCTGTATTTTAACAGTTTCTTCCACATCCATTAACCAAGTGAACTATTGTCTTTAACCGTCCAGAAAGAGCCCTTGCGAATCAAGTAACAGTTCACCTATTCAACTCACAAAGAGCTTTTTGAGGATAGAATACGCGTGATCAACTTCAAGCATGAAACCTGATTTGCTTCTCAGATAGATTTCAAGCCCATAGCACCCATTTTTATAAGTTATTTCATTTTATATTATAAATAATTTTAGCAAAAAAAATGTTTTATAATATAATTAGTTAAAGGGATAAACATGAAGTGTTTTCATATTTCTACGTTGACTTAGACTTATCTCTATAGTATCATTATCTAGTTAACCTATGATCTCATATGTTGTATATATACACATTCTATGTAATGAATATAATCAAGCTTTCACAACATATTTTATGGTATCAGAGCTATACGATTCTGACCTAATTTTTCTTTAAACACATATCTCTACTACTACAATGGGTGATAATTCATCATCCGATACTACAGCGACATCAGCTCCCACCGCTGGGTTGCCTTATTACCTACATCCTTCAGATAATCCAGGGTTTCTGATAACCTCTGTTCTCCTAAACAGCAACAACTACACAGAGTGGTCAACGGAACTCAGAAACTCTCTACAAGCGAAGCAAAAGACCGGTTTCATCGATGGCACAATACCAAAACCAGAAACGGAACCGGATCTCTCTCGATGGCTGGCTGCTAACTCCATGATTGTTGGATGGATTCGAACATCAATTGATGCAAAAATTCGTTCAACTGTCACGTTTGTTCCTGGAGCACACAAACTTTGGGAATCTCTACGCTTCCGCTTCTCTGTCAAGAATGGTACCCGTATCCATCAACTTCAAGACGAGATTACCAACTGCAAGCAAGAAGGTCAATCAGTCCTTGAATACTACGGGAAACTTACTAAATTATGGGAAGAGCTTCAGAATCTTAAGTCTACGCGACCATGCACCTGCGCTGCGGCTGATGATATAGAAAAAGAACGTGAAGATGCTCACGTTCATAAGTTCCTATTCAGACTTGATGATTCTTGATTCATGTCTCTACGGTCCCGCATTACTGATGAAGATCCTCTTCCAGATCTCAACATTGTTTACTCTCGAGTAATTCGAGAAGAACAAAAACTTCATACTACCAAATCTAAAGAATAACGCTCCGATGCTCTGGGGTTTTCTGCAAAGACGGAACCAAATAAGGTCGTACCCGTAACCCGTGTCTACATCAGACAACACAAGCTACCGCTCCTGCACACATTGCGGACGGAAAGGTCATGAAATCTCTGAGTGTTTTCTGCTCCATGGGTATCCAGAATGGTATCAAGAACAATATCAACAATCAACTACTACAACTCCAGGACAGAATTCTCAAAGCTCTCGTGGAGGAAGAGGAGGACGCTATGGTGGAATGCGTGGACGTGGTCGTGGGCGAGCTTCCCATACTACGGCCGCAATCAACAGTGACCAGATCGCCTCCTTGATCACATTACTTCAGAATCAACAATCCAATCTCACCTCAAAACGTTTGTCGGGTAAAACAAATCTAACTGATGTGATTCTTGATACAAGAGCTTCTCACCACATGACTGGTGATATCTCACTACTATCCAACCTGACGGATATGCCATTCTCATCTGTGACCTTTCCAAATGGACAAGCATCTCATGCTACCAAATTCGGGACTTTGAAACTCAGCAAGGATTACTCGCTTCACGATGTCCTATTCGTGCCGGACTTTGATTGCACTCTTATTTCGGTTTTGAAATTATTAAAACAAACTGGATGCATTGCTATATGCACTGATACGTTGTGTGTTTTACAGGACCGTTTTTTGAGGACTCTGATTGGAGCGGGGGAGCAACGTGAGGGGGTTTACTACTTTACGGGGGTCAAAGTCGCACGGGTTAATGCAGCATCATCGCCAAAACCTTCTCCTGGGGTTCTGTGGCATCGTCGTCCTGGACACCCATCTTATAAAGTGTTATCTACTCTACCGGTTTTGGATAATTTTAAACTAGATTCTCATGTTTTTAGCCAGTGTGATATTTGCTTTCGTGTTAAACAAACTCGGAAGATGTTTTCTGATAGTCTTAATAAAGCTGAGGCACCTTTTTCTCTTATCCATTGTGATGTTTGGGGACCATATCGTACACCTTCTTCCTCTGGTGCAAACTACTTCCTTACAATTGTAGACGATTTTTCACGTGCCGTATGGACCTATTTGATGCTTGAAAAGTCAGAAGTATCAAAACTACTACAAAATTTCTGTGCTATGACCGAAAAACAGTTTGGTCACAGTGTTAAGACGGTGCGATCAGACAATGGCACTGAATTCATGGTATTAAAACCGTTCTTCCAGACGCAGGGGATCTTACACCAGACCTCCTGTGTTGATACGCCACAGCAAAACGGCTGTGTAGAAATGAAACATCGCCACATTCTTAATATTGCTCGAGCCTGCCTGTTTCAAGGTCGTTTACCTATTGATTTCTGGGGGGAAAGCGTAATGACAGCTGCTCATATTATCAATCGGACTCCATCACCGGTGTTAGAAGGCAAAACAACGTATGAGTTACTTCACGACAAACCACCCGAGTATAATCTTCTCCGTGTGTTTGGTTGCCTGTGCTATGCTCGTCGACGGGCACAAGACAAGGATAAATTTGGGGAGAGAAGCCACAAGTGTATATTTGTGGGCTATCCCTTTGGAACTAAAGGCTGGCGACTGTTTGATCTTGAAAGAAATGAGTTCTTTGTGAGCCGGGACGTAACTTTCTTTGAAGACATGTTTCCTGGTATTGCTGATTCTCCGTATGTATCTCCTCCGGTTCTTCAGGTTACTACGCCAGTGGACGATTGGCTTGAGCCCATCCCTGTATCAAGGGGGAGCAATACTTCTGCACAAGAACATGCACCATCCACTATGCCTCCGTCGCTACCATCTCCTTGTAATTCTACTCCATCTGATAATCTCAGTGCTCATGTGTCTTCATCAGACATTAGTGCTACCTCTTCTACTGAACCATTACCGCCTGCTCCTACTACTGTTGCTCCTGAGACATCGTCTGATCCACCGTCACCGGGTTTGCCTGAGGTTTTGGGACGCGGCCAACGTAGCAAGAAACCATCTATTCTTCTCAAGAACTATGTAACACATACAATTCAAGCTACAAACCCCCCTCGCGCCCCTGCTACATCTGATCTTGATCCTTCGATAACGGTCTCAGGTAAGACACCGTATCTCATTGCTAATTACTTATGCACTTCTGTTTTTACTAAGCAGCATCAAGCATTCCTTGCAACTATTACTACGGAATCAGTCCCTAAGACATACAGTGAGGCTGTTCGCGATCCACGCTTCAATGGCGCCATGAAAACTGAAATTACAGCTCTTGAATACAATCATACATGGGATGTCACCGAGCTCCCACCAGGAAGAAGAGCTATCGGCTGCCAGTGGCTATTTTCTAACAAATACAACGCTGATGGAACTATTGAACGCCCCAAAGCTCGCCTTGTTGCACGGGGTAATCGGCAGCGAGAAGGATTTGATTATAAAGATACCTTCGCGCCGGTGGCCAAGATGAATACGGTTTGGTTTCTTCTTGCCGTCTCCGCGGCTCAACGATGGGAAGTCCATCAGATGGACGTCCATAATGCATTCTTACATGGAGACTTAGAAGAAGAAATCTATATGCAGTTACCACCGGGGTTTCAAAGTAGTAAACCTAATCAAGTTTGTCGCCTCCGGAAGTCCCTCTATGGACTTAAGCAAGCACCTAGATGCTGGTTCTCTAAGCTTAGTAAATCTCTTTTGGAGTTTGGGTTCGTTCAAAGTCGTGAAGATTACTCGCTCTTCTCCTATGTCAATCATACTAAGAATATATGTCTCCATATCTTGGTCTATGTTGATGACTTCATCATTGCTGGTAATGATATCATCATTATTCAACGGTTTAAAACCTATCTCAATACATGCTTTTAGATGAAAGATTTGGGCAAGTTGAAGTATTTCGTTGGCTTGGAAGTTGCTCGCGGCCCTGAAGGTATTTTTGTCTCTCAACGCAAGTATACTCTGGATATTGTTGCTGAATGTGGGTTACTAGGCTGCAAGCCTTCTCCTACCCCGACGGAACTCAATCATAAGCTCGTTATGGCTGATGATACGAACTCGTATACTCTTCTCTCGGACCCACACAAGTACTGGCACTTGGTTGGGCGTCTCATCTACTTGACGTTTACGCGCCCTGACCTCAACTACATCATTCATATTCTTTCTCAGTTCATGCAAAAGCCTCTTGAAGAGCACTGGCAAGCGGCTCTTCGTGTTGTGCGCTATCTCAAAGGATCTCCAGATCAAGGTATTATGTTGCGGGCTGATAGCAACATGAAAATCACTGCATACTGCGATGCGGACTGGTCTTCTTGTCCCTCTTCACGACGATCTCTCAGTGCATATGTAGTCTTTCTTGGTGATTCTCTTGTCTCCTGGAAAACGAAAAAGCAACCGACTGTCTCTAGATCTTCAGCTGAAGCTGAATACCGTGCCATGGCTGACACTATATGCGAACTTAAATGGCTTAAACGTCTTCTCCTCATGCTTGGCTTCTCCCATCATCAACCTATTGAGCTCCATTGTGACAGTAAATCTGCCATTCATATTGCTACTAATCCGGTGTTTCATGAACGCACAAAACACGTCGAAAATGACTGTCATACTACTCGTGATGTCGTGAAGGATAAGTTTCTCCAGCTTTCTCACATCTCTACGAAGGAACAGCCGGCCGATCTGCTGACTAAGGCTCTCCCGACACCGACATTTCAGTATCTGTTGTTCAAGTTGGAAATTCGGGATACCTCATTACCAACTTGAGGGAGAGTAAAGGGATAAACATGAAGTGTTTTCTTATTTCTATGTTGACTTAGGCTTATCTCTATAGTATCATTATCTAGTTAGCCTACGATCTCATATGTTGTATATATAGACATTCTATGGAAGGAATAGAATCAAGCTTTCACAACATATTTTATTAGTTTTAACATTTCAATGCAATTTTTATATATTGAATAGTATATGGCCGATTAAGTTATATAATTTTTTATAATTTGTTGAAATCATATATTAAATAATGTTTTTAATAAGTAATCACTTTAGATATTGATATTTTTAACTAAAACTATCTACATCTGCGATTTAAAACAGAGGAGATTTAAAACAGAGGAAGTATCTTTTTGAACACGCTCATAGGTTATATTTTAGTATATAATAAGGTATTTGTTTGCATGAACATGAATTTTTCAAAATAATTAAAGGGAATTGAAATTTCGGGTTTGTAGCATATTTTATATGTGTTTTTGTGCTTATATTATTAAAGTTTCAATCCAGTAAATGATATTCACACAAACATATAAAGATGAGAATTATTACTTGGTCTTTTATAAAAAAAAAATGATTACTTGTTCAAATCAATTATCGACTACATGCCTATGCAACATGCTGCCTTGGTTATAACGAAATTCTTTAGTTACGTCAGTTGGAAATGACAAGGAAGAAGAAAAAACAATATATAGAATAAGGAAAATTGGTTATAATTAAAGAAGTATAGTGTATTTTTTAAAAAATATATAAAAAAATTGATATTAATATAAATAAAAATTGTTTGGAAACATAAATAACAATATAAAAAGAGAAATATAGTGTATTTTTAATAATTTCATTAATATAATTACATTAATTATTTTTCCATATTTCACTCAGTTTAACAATTTCATTAATTACATTACATTAACAATACATCACATCATTAATTATATTACCATAATAATAGTACAAATTTTTATTTATTAGTTAATCAACATTAACTTTGTGCCAATTATAAAATAAAAAATGTAAAATAACTGTGTTTTGCATATGGTTAAACGTTCGATTTAGTTTGTTTTACCAAAACCTTTTTGTAATTTTAGTTCTAGTCGGTGAAAAATTATGTAGCCAAAAACATAGTTCACAGACATGTTTTGTGAATAAAATAATAACTTAAATCAAAATAATAAAAATGTCTTACATTTATTGTCACTTAATTTTTCACTCCATATAATTATTTTACTAAATAAAAAATTCTTTCTATTTTACTTAATTTAACCAAACACATAGAAAAAATCTTTTTATTAATTTATAAAATCAGTTAGACATGAACATTGGCTATCCATTTAGGTACGTGTTGTTCTTTTCGAGTATCGTTTTTCTTTTTTTTTGAAATTAGGCTCCACTTGAATATTATAAATTTATGTGTGAGTTTTGAGTGGGATCTTTCTGGGTCTGGATGAGTTCGGTTCTGATGTATAAGAACATAAAAATATCTAAATAACAAATGTATGTGAAATGGGTTCTGATATTTGTACCAAAACCATATTACCCCATTCGGTCCAGGTCTTTTGAATACAATTAGTTATATTACGACTCATCTAAAATATATAACACTAATTATGAAAAAAATATCAATATATAAAAATGCAAGAATCAATACCGCGTGAGTGTGCGGATCAATCTCTAGTTAATTTTAACTTTAGAGTTCAGATTTGTACTCCTTAACAGCCGTGCTCAAGTGGTAAATAAAAAGGGTATTGTCTTAGGGCATCTTAATTTCACTCAAACTTTTATTCCAAAATAGAGTAAAATAAAATATAAAGTAAAAAAATACTCTAACACTTAGGCTACTAACACTACTCTATTTATTACTCTATAAAAAAGACCGGTTTACTCCATAAATGGAATAATCTATTGTTTATGTGTTCATTACTTCATTATTGAGTGAAAAATAGAATACAGTTAAAACATTTTTATTCTATATTCTATTTCTCTATTTTGAAAAAAAATGGAGTTTTAGTTTGAAGTTGCTCTTACACGTTATTTCAGATTACTATTGTCGTATAGTTAAAAATGTTCTATATTTTGTATTCTAGTTTTATTTTGGTAATAGTTTCTATGAAATTACATTAGAGTTCAAATGTGAAATACTCGTTCATTTTTTTCTTTTAACATCTGCTTTTGTTTTTAGATTCTCTTATTATACATTCATTATTAGGGATATTAGGGTTTAACCTAAAAAGATTAACACTAACCATGTATCAAAATCTTTAATCATAACCTTGATTTTTGAGATGCTTCAAATAGACTTAGTGGCTTTAGCTTGGGCGACTGCTGCTGTGGTTGACTTGAAGTTGAAGAATGTGATTTTTGAATTTTCCTCGGCGGAAGCGGCAACGGTTCTTCATAACCCCTTGTTGTCCCCGTTCAATTACAAAAGCTGCTATGAAATCTTACGTAATGTGCAGGCTGTTGTGAGAAGTAAGATTCAGTTGGTCTCTGTAACGAGCAACAATGCAGCTTCAGCAATTGCATTAAGCGTCACAAGAGATCTTCGTCATCATTCATATGTGGCTAGTAATGGGCCTCGATGGTTATCTCCCCTACTATCAGTAGAGGCAGCTCCACGTTGATGTTTCTTCCAGGAACTTGAAGTGTGGAAGGGTTTCTTCTTATGATGATCTTTCTTTGTTTTCCCAACTTTTGGGATTTGGTTTGAGGCCTATTGGTTCTCTAGTTGTGGGTTTTTTTTCTTCTTTCTTTACATCCAAGCTATGCCTTGTGGAACTATATTTGATTCTACTCAATGACAAAAAAAAAAACCTTGATTTTTGAGACATGATTAAAAGAAGACTGAATACAATTAGCCTATGAGATTTATAGGCTTAAGTTTTTGGTCAGTTGATTGTGCTTTACGCCATTTTATACAGTATCTAACTATATATTAAAATTTAAAATTTGTTCGATTATGCAAAATTGAGTTTTCTCTCGAAATCTGCAATATTAAGGTTTAACACCAAGAGTGCAAAACCTATTTTTGCCAGAACTACAAAACTATACTTTTCGGTAAAATCGCAAAATCGAATTCTCCACCAAATTTGTAAAATATTTCTTTTCTGCTAAAACGATTTTTTTCACAAAAATCCAAAATCAAGTTTTCATATCTAAACCGCAAAATCAAATTTTTACCAAAATGTGTTTACCCACCAAAAACCCTCCCAAATCAAATTTTCTCGTTAAAACTGAAAAATCAAAATTTCCTACAAAATGAGTTTTTCCACAAATGGAATTTGTCGTTGAAGTTACAAGAAATGGAGGGATTTGCTCGCGGGACTACTAGTTGGAGAGACGACGAGACAGAGGAAAGTATTGAGGAGGAGATGTGTCGTGTGAAGAGAGAGTTCAAGTCAGAGAAACAACCATCCAAGAGCTCTTTGAGCGGTCAGGTCAGTCTCATAAACTTACACTCATCAACATTACAAACCTTACCATCGTCTCTAGTTTATGTGTGTTTGTTAATGGTGAAACAGGTTGGTGACACACAGCTAGAAGGAGAGAAGGCGCAAAAGAAGGTTGAAGTTCAGAAACTGATGGAAGATAATGTGAAATTGACGGCAGTTTCTGACAAGAAAGAAGCGCATGCAGCTTCTTGCTCTGATTGAAAAATGCTAAGTTATGGCTTTAAGTGCATCAAACATCTGATCTTGCATCTATCTTCGCCCGCATTGTTTTTGGCTCATCTCTCATTGTCATTTTTTATATTTTTGAAAGAATGCTTCAGATTGTTGCAAAGCTTCTTACTCGATTGTTCATTTTTCTGATAAAACATTTTTGTAACTTTTCTCTGTAAATATACTATGGCTTATAGAGCCTGTCAAATTTATTATGGCTTATAGATTGCTTTTCTTCACGGAAAGACAGCTAAAGAGTGCGTATTTTTATATATTTTCTTTCTATCTCCCTGAGTTACCTTATATTTGCAATCTTTGTAGATGTTTGAAATTTATTTGATTGTTTTCTTTTTCTCATCAACTAAATACTGAACTCATAACTGGACTGTCTATGTAGGTTGAGCTATAAATGAGGATCTTGGTGTGTTTATAAAATTATATGTAAGGTCTTCTTCCACTTGCATACCCCTACTAGAGTGGTTGATTCACCTCCTTTTGCATTGTCTGAGTGTGGTTGGGGAGAATTATAGAATCAATATAACCATCTTCTTCCATGCCTATGTTTAAAGGAGTTGAAGTTGTACAATCTTCTCTAATCGCTATATTCCGACGACTCTAATTCGTCAGTATATTCTGACGACCTAATTCGTCGGAATATAGTGTTTTCGATGAATTCTATTCTCGGAATATGTTATCGGAGTGTCGTCGAAAGTTTGTCAGAATGTGGTTTATCGGTATTCGTCAGAAAGTCGTCGGAAACTCTGACGAAATTCCGACGAATTTTTTTTTTCCGACGAAATGATACCGACGACCACTGTCGTCAGAAATTTGTCAGTATCCGCATATTTCGACGAACTTCTGACGATTTTGTCCGTCAGTATCCGCCTGTTTTCTTGTAGTGTGTGAGTACCTCTTTGTGATTGTGAACCTCAGTGGAGTAAGTTGTGTATATACATCTTCTATGATCTTTTGAACTTCTTCAAGGTCTTACATGTTAAAGCTTAACACGCAGATTTTACAGTGGTCCTCAGTCTCCCAACAATCACATATTTGTCATGGCTGAGTATTACAGTGAGATTGTCTTCCCTGACCCTTTTGAGAGTTTCTTCACCTACGTGTGTTATTACCTTGCTGTTCACATCTCCAACCTCCCATTAGGTGCATTCTTGTTATGGTGTCTACTGTCTAGTGAAGCAATCGTTATTGCTTAGTCATGATAATTATCTTCACTCGCTAATAGAACGTACTATGAGATGACGAAAGTAGACAACAAGGATAATTCGGTTTGCGTTTGGTTTTTAAAGTTCTCAGACGCAGATGAGCTAAAAAGACAGTTGATCATGGTAGATAGGCAACCTGAAGAGTTTTAGTTTTCCTCTGGCTATGAATGTTAACAACAGAGAGAAGTTCGCTAGGAATTTTTTGTAAGATACACTTCATATGCGTCAATGGGGAAGATATCTTAATATCTGGACACATTTTCTAACGCTATGGTTGAATGTGACAGTAAAAATGCAGATGCATTAGCTCATCTTATTTGCGACTGCCTCAAATCTTCCCTTGTCATACGTTATTACATTGGCTGCAAACTTTATGTTAGAAGTTTTCTTGTCAAACATAAGCATCACAGGTTTGTGAAGGTGTGAAAAAACAGAACGTAAACTGATTTTTTTTTTAATTTGTATGGGAAGTTGCAGGGTCAAATGCTTTGTTAAGATGCATGATGCTCACTGACTAAGTATTCTAGTGGTAAAGCTCTGTATCTTTCATGCCTTCTTTGTATAGTAGAGGAGGCAATGGAGGAAGCAAGCAAGGAAGGATGCGTTCTTCCTAAAGCTGACCTCAAAAACAAGTATTTTCTCCTTCTCTTCTATATGTAAGTCATCTTCTTATCGTCGACAAAAAAAGTCATCTTCTTATCCTGTATTGTCATTTTCATTCAATAGGACATGTCTGGATGCGTCGGTTTAGGCATTTGTAGATTTTTTAGTTTATTTTCTATGTTAGAAGAAGCACCACATTCACTTCTCATGGGTAGGGACTTGTGACAAGGAGATTTATCAGGCTCTTAGTGAAGCTCAATATTTCAAAATAGTCACATGTGACTTGTAAAGACAAAGATGTTGAAATCCTTGTTATTCTTTGTGGCCATAGAACATGGGAAATTAACTTCCCCACTTTAGGTTATCCAAAGAAGAGAACAGAAAAAATATTCAAATTGGTGGCTCATATTGGATGGTGAGGAATATATGTCTGCTTATGTGTTATGGCACTCTTTGCTTAGTTGGTGTTGCTGGTGGTGTTTTAGGTTTTTGGATAGTAGCCACATGGGTGAGTCCTATGGGTTCCAAGACAATGGACCCTCACACTTAAGCCTCTTCTTATTTCTCTTGGCTCTGTTTTTTCTAATACGTTGTCTTCTTCTTGCTTCCTTTTTCATTACCATTTTTTAGTTAATTTATTTTGCAGAGATACATGTCGAACATCACATGTCTTACTTTCCCCTCTTTTTGTTGGTGGGTCTATGATGAGTTTACTAACTTTTCAAAGATTCTTCTAAGTTATAACAGTGTTTAGTTGCAGAAATTTAAACTGATATATAAACCATGTTACTTTCAAGTTGGAAGTCAGGATAATATAATAGTGTGACCAAATACAATGTTTAATGAGAAAATGAAACATGTCATTGACCAGTGACACAATAATCGGACTAACAGGTTTTGTATCCATTATGTTCTCAAGAGTTATCCTACACCATAACTTTCATGATTCATTTAATGTACATAGGTTCTTATATTAGAATGTTAAGCTGGTAGAATTAATAAAAACAATTTGTCTATGAGGAGATTGCTTCATATTCTTTACATATATACTGTAAAATTCATTATTTCCAATATAGATTTTATTATTCATATTTTTTTTTAACATTTTACAAAGTCGGATACATGTAGTTTGAATAATCTTTTTAATCATTTAGAAGTTATAAAATTTATATGTGTTAATTTTTTTTAAAAGATTAGGTTCAAAATCAGTGTTTTATTAAATTATACTTGGGACCAATTCTGCATATATATGTATGTATGTAACACTAATGTTATACTAAGCTCTGATGTGAAAGTTTTAACGATTAGTTTTTCTGTAATGATAATGTTTTAATATGAATCAATAAGTGGGAAAAGAAGATCAGAAGAAGGTGTTGGGATTTCGGTTGATGTCAAGGAAGAATGAATTGATAATGTCTCCGAGTTATAACCACAACAAATGCCCCCGACTGTAATCAGCCAAGTGTCATTGTTCCACCATCATCTGTCCACCCTTTGATTCTACACCACCCATCCTTTTGACTTCTTATTTTATTTTGTTTATTCTTTGTTGTTTTTGTTTGTTTCCTTCTGAAGATTTATCTACTTTCTATATTGTTTTTGTACTTTCATACCTGACTATAAAGTGAGAATTTTAGTTAGTAACTACATATTGATCAACATCATCATGAAAATATTATCTTTTAATGGACAAGAATAGCGTACAAATCTGGGTTTAATTAGTAAGTAGTAGGAGTATCTTCTGTTTAATTACATTCTTGACATGTTCATCGCATATGTATATAGTAAATTTACATTTGAAAAACATAAATGCTGTCAATGGTAAAAACCTTTGACGCATATATAGAATATTTAAGAAATTGTGGACTAAAACTCATGCTAATCATCACAATCTGTGGAATCATTTTATTTTTTGGAACGCTATTCTATAGTTTTATTCTTCATATGTTAATAAAAATTTATAGGATTAGCAGAAGGAATTTAATTTTGACGTTCGTTATAGATTAACATACGTAATTCGTTTTAACATAAATAGTGAACAGATACTATAGATTGAGGATGAAAACTAAGATTTGATGATTTGATCATACTAAAAAGTAAGAGAAAACAAAGAGGAGATGAAGAAGTTGTTTTGTGTTAAAAAAAATGATTAAGGGCATCTCTAGCCCATTCTATTTTTCAATCTAAAATAGAGTTTAGAATAAAAATGTTTCAATGATACTCTTTTTTTACTTTATAATAGAGTCAAAAATAGATTTACTCTAAATATAGAGTAACTTGTTTTTTTTGTTAAATTATTCTATTTTCTACTGTAAAATATAATATCATTGGAACAAACGCAAACTCTATTATAGAATTAATCTATTTTAGAGTGAAAAATAGAGATTAAAAATGCCGTTGGAAATGCTCTTAATGCAATGCATCAACTTCGAGGATAGATTTCATAATAAAACAAAATATTAGGTTCGTGTCTAAAGCATTGTTCTAATTCTCACATGCGACATAAATCCTTTATGCTTACCGTGCATCTTGCATATGTATTATCCAGAAAATAATATAAATTGATTAACAAATGATTGACATCACAAGAGTATTCAGAATACGCATAGATTTGCGTAACTATAAACAATACTATTTGTTATTTGATATAAACCCAAGTGACCTACATAAATCCATTGATTTTTTAATAAAACAAAATACAAATTGACGGTTTAGGTGATTTTAAAGTCAAACAGTTGTGTAATTCAGTCACTTCTTCATATATGTCTTGAACAAAATTCAATATACTGTACATATAGTATTCAGCATTTTTGCAAGTTTTTCTTTGTAATTTTTTTTTTCTCGTTTGGTTGCAAGATTTTTTAAAAATTATTTACTTCATTTCAAAAACATGTTAGGTTCTGTCAAAAAAAAGTTATAGAGGATTTATAAATAGTGACTGTAGACAAATGGAAAATGACTAAACAACACAAAAAATGGTACACACAACTTCTAATGATTAAATGAATAAAACGATCCGCAAAAACTAAGAAAGTAACCAAATAAACCATACAAGTTAACCTTTTACACTCGATTTCACCACAAGATTATTGGTTTTATGTGGTGGTGTTTACCTTTGAAAAACTAGGGTCTACCCCTGCGCAAATGTATTGTTATATTTATTTTATATTAAATGGTAACGTCAAAAATTATAGTCTTGTCTTGGATCTAGTAGAAGACATTGTAAGAAAAAAAATAACATGTTCATCTCTATCTTTTTATTGAGAGAAATGGGCGTGTATTTATGTTTCAATAATGGCCAGTTGTAACAAAAAACAACTTTAAAAAGTCGCTGCAAAATGCACGTTGTACGTATGAGAAACAAAGACAAAGGTTTTACCAAAAAAAATTTTGTCGAGGAATCCTTATATATATATGTATCGCCGAAAGTACGTCCTTTGGCTACAACTTACAAAGACTCTAATTTCGTCCGTAATTATGAACATGCATATCTATAAAGATATATAACAAGCCATGGTCTCATTTATATGGTGTATACGATATTAGAGGTAAGAGAAACGAAATAGACATTTGTTTATAACATTGTGTCTAAGTATGTAAAGGCAAATGGGAGACATTGTAGGGCAATGTTATAGTCCCTACCCAAACTTTTTCTGGACATACTCTTTCAAAATTTTAATTACATCCCTCTCTCGTCCTTGTTGGCTCTGTCTTCAAGAGTCTATTTGTCCTTGCCTACTACATCCCACATGATTTTGCTCTCACAAGAACAGGAAATCTTGATGTCCTAATTTGAATACAAACAGGGCATTTGGCTTTATATGATCCCACTAAATAGGGCTATGATCGATCCAGAAATCTAGATTTACGGGATAAACATGATTGCTTTCGTTTACATATCAGTGAAACTTGAACTTAGATCCGTGTATATGCTTATAATGATCACATGGCTAATATAGATATCATCACTAGTTAATACATTTATAAATGTTATACGAAATATACGCGTGTTGACGTGTGTTTTCATTGATTCTATCCGCATACATGTGTTTTCGTATCCGAATTTAAATCACTGCATGCATGTGTTTCTAACTGTTAGTCGTTTTTGTGTAAAATATTATATACATATTGTATAACTTTCTACTTTTTTTTTTTTTACGTCGAGTTATGCATTTTTTTTTTTGGTAAAAAAAAAGGTGTTTTCACCTCTTTGCCGGGAACCCAAGCAATGTAAATAGTCTCTCCCTGCGTGAATCAAACCCGGGTGGCGGAAGTTTTTAGGGGAATTTGCCAAATATGACTCACAACTTGATTTTAAATACAAACATATACTCAAACTTGAATCAAATGCAAAACTAACCTAAAAGCCTTGTGAAAATACAGTCATACCTTTGTGACCAAACAAAAAAATAAAAGTCATTTTTACGAATATATTCCCAGTAAGTCGTCTGAGATGTTAGAAGTCTTCTAGACGACTTCCAAGTAAGTCTTCTGGTGTAGCTAATCTTAAAAATAATTTATAAATTTTTTAAAAAATATTTTGATAAGCGAAAAATTAAAATCATGTAATTATAAACAGTTTTAAGTGATATAAATTAAAATATAACAAAACTGAATTCTTTTCAACATAGATGAGTGTAGGTAGTGAATCATAGTATTCTTTGGTCTAGGGTTTGGCAACATATGTTGTAGTATTGTATGTATTCTTAGGGTTAGATTTTGGAAAGCTTGAATGTTTTTTTTTAAATTAAATTTTTACCTGTAAGTGTTTATTTTTGTGTATAGTAAACACTTTTAAAGTTAAATTTGATTTTATGAAGTGTTTAGTTAGTTAATTAAGTTTAGATGTTATGTTTAGGGTCTAGACGACTTCCATGGAACTCGTCTGGTGAATAATTTTAGCTGGACGACTTACATGTAAGTCGTTCAAATATTCCCGCCTAAAATTTTTTTAAAAATTATTTTCCCGCTAAAAATATTTTAATTTCCCGCTAAAATATTAAAGTCTTCTGGGCGACTTACAAGTAAGTCGTCTAGGAAGTCGTCTGAATCAAAAATATTTTAACCTAATTGGATTTTTTGTCTCCCTATATAAAGAAAAATTTACACATTCTCTATCCTCCTCTCAAATGGTTGCAACAAAAATGTAATGTTCATCATTATAAAACTCTTCAACCTCTCTCTAATCTCTTTGAACTTATAAACACTAAGCTTTATATCAATTTATTGTTTTTGTCTCATGTCTTTCTTACTAATTTATCTTGTTTTTGCAGGTTTTTCATCACATGATTCTCATCTTCCACTCATTTAAAGGTAGATCTATCAATTTTAGATATGTATTTTTGTGTGTTCTATAAAGGTAGATTTATCTAATCTTCCACTCATTTTCTCTGTTTTTAAGTTATTTGAACGTTTTTGGATATACCTGTTTTTCAGATCTGGATTTGGATATGCAGGTTTTTCAGATTTGGAAGACTTCTGGGACGACTTACCTGTTAGTCGTCTAAAATATAATGCGCTCAGACGACTTTCAGGAAGTCTTCCAGACGACTTCCAGGAAGTCTTCCAGACGACTTCCAGGAAGTCTTCCAGACGACTTCCAGGAAGTCGTCTGGACTTCTTGGAAATCTTCTGACGAAGTCTCCCTTTCATAACAGATCTGAGCGTTTTGATAAGTTTTTATGTCTGATTTTTCTTCATTTGGTAGCTTCCTGTTGTATAAATGTCATATTTTTTTCTCAAAGTAAAACTCTCCAAACCCACTCTAACCTCTTTGACTTGAAAACACCAAACTTTATATGAATTTTTCAGTTTTGTATCATGTCTTTCTCACTAATCTATCTTTTTTTTGCAGATTTTTAATTAGATGGTTCTCATCTTACACTCATTTAAAGGTAGATCTATTAATTTTAGATATGTATTTTTTGTGTGTTCTATAAAGGTAGATTTATCTAATCTTCCACTCATTTTCTCTGTTTTTAAGCCATTTGAACGTTTTTTTGATATGCATGTTTTTCAAATCTCGATTTGATATGCAGGTTTTTCAGATCTGGAAGACTTCTGGGATGACTTACCTGTTAGTCGTGTAAAATATAATGCGCTAGACGACTTCCAGGAAGTCTTCCAGACGACTTCCAGGAGGTCGTTTGAACTTCCTGGAAGTCTTCTGGACTTCATGGAAGTCTTCTGACGAAGTCTTCTTCCATATCAAGTGGAGTTCATGCTTGTCTTTGTAGAAGAATGATCTATAATAGTTTTGTTTGTAGTCTGTTTTGTGATTTGCATGTCTACTTTTTTAGTTGTGATTTTTTTTGTAAAATCAGTAATAATATTTCCCAAGATGTAATACATGTGTTAACAATGTGTTTACACATTTACAAATCAATAAAATAATAGACTTCAATAGTCTTTCTCTTATCTTTAGATCTCCCATATGCAATAATAAACTCCAATGGCCTTCTTCTCATCTTAATAAACAAGAATGTTGGTAACTTCATATTGATACACCATTTTAATAAGCATTTTAACCCTTCTTCTAACTCATAACAATAATTATCATTAGTGTCTATAACAATAATACTTAAGAGATGGAAACAAAAAATAGTAACTAGTCAAAGCATATAACAATTCGAGAGTACTTCCATGTAAGTCTCTGCATTGACCAGAAGACTTCCATCTAAGTCGTCTGCAGCCAGACGTACTTCATGCGTTTTAGTTATCTCGAGCAAGTTCTGAACTTGTCTATCACTTGTAACATGAATAGGAGGAAGGTCTGAAGCCATATGTTGTAATGAGTAGGTTAACTCCACAGACTCTGTGTTCATGTCCAGGTTATAATGTTCTTGAGCCATTGCAATAAGATCAGGATGTGTCGAACCTTCACTCAAAAATAACATTCTCGCTCCTTTGAAATGATCAACCACAAAATTCCAACATCCATCTTTCAACAACCATTCTCCATACACTGCATTTAACTGACGCATCATCTGAAAAAGTCAAAATTAAACACATTAGCAAACATAAAACAAAGAAAACGAAAGTTTATTAAAGATCGACGCGGACGACTTCAATCTAAGTCTTCCAGACGACTAAAATATAAGTCATCTGGTCAACGCAGAGGTTATTTTTGCAATTGACTTTGAAATCTATTATCTGAACGACTGAAAAATAAGTCGTCTACTTTTGTTTGGTTAAAAAAAACTCCAAAAAGATGACTTACATTTCAGTCGTCATAGGTTAGTTTTGCATTTGACTGGATTATTTCAGAATTTTGACTTTCCTGGACGACTTACATTTCAGTCGTCTGGTGAAAAATTGAAATATCAATATTTTATTAAAACTCGACGACTTACAATTAAGTCGTCATAGGTTATTTTTGCAATTGAAAAATAAAACTTCAATATTTAATTATATATAGACGACTTACAATTCAGTCGTCCGTCCGACGACTTACATGTAAGTCGTCCAGGATTTACGAGGTTTGACCAGAATCTCAGAATAAAATCCTGGACGACTTACATGTAAGTCGTCGGGCGGACGACTGAATTATAAGTTGTCTGGGTATAATTAAATATTGAAGTTTTTTTTCAATGGCAAAACTAACCTACGACGAATTACATGTAAGTCGTCGGATTTTAATAAAATATTGATATTTTAATTTTCCACCAGACGACTGAAAAATAAGTCATCCAGAAAAGTCAAAATTCCGACAAAATCCAGTCAAATGCAAAACTAACCTATGACGACTTACATGTAAGCCGTCTAGGTTCTTTAGAGATTTTTTTGTAAGCAAACAAAAGCAGACGACTTATATTTCAGTCGTCTCAGAAAACAGATTTCAAAGTCAATTGCAAAAATAACTTCTGCATTGACCAGACGACTTCCAGGTAAGTCGTCTACCTAGGAAGTCGTCTGGACGAACATATCCCGAAAAAACTCGATTTCATATCTTAAATGGTGAGATAACTTCCTTAGCACACATAAGGCTTCTCCAAGCACACAGAATCTCAAACGAAAGTGACCCACCCAGAATCGTTAGCTTCTATGACTCTATGAACCATAAAAAATGTAGAATCAAAATCTTTGGTTTTTTAGCTGAATGTGGAGAGAAAGTGAGAGAGATGTTGTGTTTAGTTCATAAGAATGAAGAAAGAAGAAGGGTAAATCGATTTTGGGAGCATTAAGAGCTTCAAATTGGTTGTTCTTGGTGGTTGGGGTATTGATGACAATGACAATCTTGTAATTACTTGAAGATGATGCGGGTGAGAGAGTAAAAATGTCGTTTTCGAAAAAAAAAAATTGATTGCATTTTCGTGAATTATATGAACTTGTGGGGTGAATAGGGCGAAATTAATTTTCAAAAAAAAAGAAAGTTAGTTTTGTGTTTGACTTTGAGTTTTAGGTCAATTTTGCAAAAAAACCATAGTTTTTAACGTCATAACTAAGCAACCTAAATATGATATATTACTAATAATAATTAAAATTATGATCTATTAGTAAATTAACAAATAAGAAAAGAATATTATTGTGCATTCATACTAATGCATATCTATATATACATGTAAATGTTTGAACATACATTTAATAATACCTATAATATATTCACTGCTTTGGTCAACGTCAGAAGTAATCAAAGACAATTAATTGTTATCTATATTGTTATATACTCAACTAATTATAAAAGCCTACTATGTCTCTGTACATATTAATATATACTAGGTAGTAACCCGCGCCTTGCGCGGGATGAGATAGTTATTTTACATGTTTAAATTATATATGCGTGAGTTAGTATATAAGCTTATAATATGATACATAAACCATACTTATCGGTTTTGAATGTATTAATAGTTTATTGACTGAAAAAATTAGAATTTGTCTTCTGGAATATTGCAAAGATAAATTAAGTTGGCTCAACATAAGTGGGTTTGGCGTTTTATTTTTAATTGTTCCCAGTGGGCTGCGTTTAAGTTCAGTCACATTGGGTTGGATTTTATGTTTTTTGTTTTAAATAATTTTGCTCAACTTAATAAAAAAAGAATAAAAAATAAGACTAAAGGTGGATAAAGTTTACGGCAAGAACGAAATCGATCCGCTTCACTTTTTGTCCCGATTTCGATTCATGTCATAAACAAAGCTAAACAGATTCAAGTCGTTCTTTGACTTCCTTTCCTTTCTCTGAATTAAAATCTCCTCCAAACGGGTCTTCGATTTATGTATTTGGGAAGACCGTCTTCGCGAACGAACTCCTATCCCGTGATTTACTCCAAGCAAAGGCGATTCATTTAATTGAAGGTGCAAACCCAGAAAAAAACTGTTCAGATCTTAGGTATGCTGATCTATTTATGCTTCTTTTGTATAGATTAAATTGATTATCCAAGTTTTTCGTATGTGCATAATTAGATTCAGATGCCCAAGGAACTCATGAAGTGCCTGAGCGGTAGCCTCTTGAAAAGAAGGAGATTCATCAAAAAAAAAAAATTGGACATCAGAGATTCTTTAATTGAAGGTAAGAGTAGATTCAAGTATAATATAAGGCTTATAACACTTGAAAAAAAAACAGTTGCAGCGTACAGCAATTGAAAGTTCTTTAACCTTCTAAAACACATACGTTGTAATATAAAAAAATCCAAAACTAAAACCTTAATATAATAAAATCCAAAACCAAAATCTTAATATAAAAAAACCCAAACTAAAAGCAGACATAGAACTTGCATAAGATAGTAAATCAAAGTCTTCAGCTCTCTTGCTTTAGACTCAAAGTGTAGTGAATGGAATCCTGGAAAACAAAAATTAACATTACCAATGAAAATTGTTTATAAACCCTGTCTACATGATATTCACATTATAAAATAAAGGTTTCCTCAATAATATTAAACTTACAATAATATTATCCGATCAATATCATCAGAACTTGGAAATTTAGCTGTCGGATCCATGAATAGCAAAATATGCGCATGTGAAAGGATTATCATTATAATATATTCACACTCCCTTTGTAACTTACTTAGATTTAAACTCTTCAACCTCAGTCATGTATGGATTCAAACTGACATCTGAAACATTATACGCATTTGAAATGCTACGATCATCTGCACAAAGATGGACAGGAATTAGTAAAAGAGATAAACCTTATACATAGTAGTATACAAAACAAACGACATTAAATATACGTACCTTTTCATACTTTTATCTTCCCAAATCTCAACACACAAATTAGTGCTTCATCACGACGGGTCTGCATCGCATTACTCACATCAGAAGCAAAGCTTCCCCACAACACAAGTGGAAGACGAACATCCCTACGAAAAATAAAAAATGTAATAGTTAATATTGCAAAATAAATCAAAACGAAATCATATACACTCAAAATTGGTATGTACTAATCAATATAGAAAAGGGATCATGGTTTAGAATAATTGTCTTACTCAAGATCACGTAGTTCCAAAGTAATATTCTGGGTATCTTTTCCATTCACCGACAACACATCAACTTGGCTAACTTCCACTACCTGGCCTATGACATCTGCAGAACGGGAATTTATATTATAATTATAATCGTAGAATAATAGCTAGAACAAAACTGACAGAAATAATTACTTACCAACCAAATGATCCGAGTTGAGTGTACCATCAAGAATCTCACGGTAATTAACAGGTTGAAACCCATTAATAGCTCTTGGCAAATCCTCACAGATTTTGACACGGGTAGTCGCAAGGAAACTGATCTTGTAAAGATGATTTGTTGTTCTGTAGGAGCCACATGAGTGATTTAGTGATAAGTTGATCATCATCTTTGTTTTCCCTTCAGCAAGAAAGATATCGAACTGGTTAACCAATTCTTTCTTCACAGTTGCATGAATCTTATCACCCTGTATAAATATACACGACATTAAGAATAAGTACAAAATAAATATGGACATAACAGACCAAAAGAAACGATTAAATAGAGTTTTATAAAAACTCACATTACCATCAATAAGAACCATCTCTATGGACTATGGTTAAACCACCAGAAGCAGTAAACTGTTTCCAAAGGCGTATGATCTTCATCCTGATCTTCCACATTGATTTGAAGGGTTTCAGATCAGCAACTGGGTTAAAGCCGGCCATTAGAGAAGTCTGAAAGTTGTTATGGAGTATTATTGGGTTATAGAGATGAAGAGGAATGATGAAAGAAAAGCAGAGAACGGGTCACCTCTTTTATAGTCAAACCTAGCGATATTAAGCCGATCTAAATTTTCATATATAAATTAAGTCGAATGCCATATGTAAATTAAGCATCTCTGTTATTAAGGAAATAATGTATTTTGTATATTGAGCTTACCGCATTGTAATAGATGTATGTACCATATTATTGACCCATTTAATGTCATGTAATAATGGAAAATTGAATGCGTTAACTTGGACAATACTCCAAGTAAAATAAATGCCACTAATAACAATTTATGAGTTATTAATGCTAAACGTGGACAATAAGGCTTATTGAGATCAATGCTTGTCACACGGAAGGAAAATTGCGTTTAGAAAGGACCAAAAAAACAAAGCATCCGCAGTCTAAGAAGGATTTTATATTTATTACTGAAGCCCGATTGTATAAACTATAACAGAAAATAATTTGATTAGAAAATTCGAACACAAACATTATTAGACTTTAGAAAACGAAAAAATGACTATATGACAACGACAATAACTTATAAATGTAAATTACACATGTTATAGATTGTACGTTAACTATGTTTAAGGTTGAAATCCAGAAACTTTTCTGATCCAGACAAAGAAATACTAAGAACATATACCATATAAACATGTATGGTAGTAACAAAGCATGCACGATAATTTTTATAAACTTGAAACCGTTATATTATTTTGTAAAGGTGACTTGGTTAGACAGTTATTATAATTATATAGAGGATGCACGTTAGTTATTGCTTCCACGTTTTAAATTAGTAATGTTATGGAATGTGTAATTATGGTAAGGGAGGTCCAATGTAACAAAAAATGTATTTTCTCTAGTAAGATCTAAGTTTTTTAATTAGAGACTCTGAGAAGCCCTGTGAAACTGACACCTAAGCACTGATTACAAAGTCATAACTTAAAAATGTTTCTCCTTTAATATATAGGGGATTATTTTTCCATCAATTTATTAACATTCCAAACTGTCCATACTCCATATATTATAAATACTTCACCATGTACCTCTAACGTCCATAACATTTCTTCAAACAAAACCCAAGTTTCAGAGAAAAAGGAAAAGATTAAAAATTAAATAATGACAATAAAGAGGTCATCTCAAGCAACATCGATCAAGCAAATCTTAAAGAGATGCTCGAGTCTAGGGAAGAAGAAGAACGTCAACGGTTGCTACTATAATCAAGAAGATGATAGTTTTCCACAAGACGTGCCAAAAGGTCATTTTCCGGTTTATGTTGGACCAAACCGAAGTCGCTACATCGTTCCCATCTCGTGGCTCGAATACTCCGAGTTTCAAACGTTGCTCCGACTAGCCGAGGAAGAGTTTGGTTTTGACCATAATATGGGTCTTATCATACCCTGTGATGAAGGGTTCTTCAGGTCTCTGATCTCCATGTTCAGATAAAGTTCGATCTAAAATATCCAAGAAAGCTGACTAATAGCTACGTGATGACCAGAAGAAGATCCGTGTTAGCAAGGCATCAACCCGCGGGTTGGGTTTTTTTGGTTCTTTTTTTTCTTTCGAAGACGAAAATTTGTAATAGTTGGAGTCTTTTTTCCCTCAAGTCGGCGTGAAAGGTTAGCCGGTGATCTTGAGAGGAGTAGCTAGTTAACTTCTATAAATACGTTGTGATCAATTAAAAAAAAATCTACATGTTCTTTAATAATCCACAATATATAAATGTTCCAAAATCAATAATTCAGGTTTGAATCCGTGTCATTAACTAGGTATGTATATAAACACCTTTCAATATAGTCTCTACTGCCAAATTTTAGCAAAAAAAAAAAAAAAAAAAAAGTCTCTACTCCAAAAATAGTAGAAAGGGATAATAAGTACGACTATCATAGTTGTCATCTATAAAATTATGATTGTGTATATCAGAATGAAAAAAGGTCAATATTGTACTTCGGTATGTGTATATACAATATTATCCAAAGTATACTGTATACTTTGACAAAACTCTTATGAATTCGGGTATTGGTAAAACTTAGAATCGAGTTTCATGAATTTAGAAAAAAATATCTAAAGAATTTAAGAGAAATTGTTTAAAATACCATAAGTTGACAGCCACTTTTAAAAAAGACACCCAATCAAAAAATTTCTAACATTTAGGTTTATGGTTAATTGATTATTTCTTAGAGTTTATTATTTAGTAGGTGGGTTGGGTTTGTAAACTTCTATGAATATTTTAATAAGTTATGTTTAAACATTTATTAATTATTTTTAAACATTAAATTTTACGTTTTATAACACTTAAAGTATCTATGAAAATAGGTAAATTTAAAAAGTGGTACCAAACTTGTGGTAAAATTGAAATTCTTTAGAATTTAAATAAATTTGTCAAATTGTAAGGTATTATGTTTCAAATGCAAGCTATTTCCGTATCTGTTAAAATAAACTAAAGCGTTTCAAACAAATAATTCTTTCATTGCGCACATATGCACACATATTATAAATAAGACGAAAATTTGGAGCATGTTTATATATTAGGCCAAATTACCTGTTTGGCAATCTTAGGTTTTATCTTTACTAAATAAAAAGCTACAATCTAAAATATTTTATTCACAAAATATTTGGAACATATCTTTTTATATAATAAAATAAATTATAACAAAATTAAGAAGGTGGCGGAAATACATGTGTCACTTTGACATTTTTCACACAGATTAAGAAAATGGCGGAAATATATGTAAGTTGTTATTAATGATATCTCTCTGACCAATAGTATTTGAGATAAATAAAATTATTTATAAAATCAATGTAGTTTTCAATTAATTTTTAGCTGAAAATAAATATAATTTGCATTGAAATTGTAAAATGATTTTTTTTTAATAAAAAATGTTAAAGTGACAGTTATTGTGAAACATATGGAGTAATAATTGTTTCAAAATAGCATTAATTAATGAGAAAAATAATTAAATGATTTCACTCTAAATCCTTATCCTAATCTTATTTGTTAAATATTAAACCTTAATCATTAAATCAAAATAATATATATATATATATATATATGATAATTGTGAGGATTCGGTGACCGAAGTCAGTCGAGTAATTCCACGAATCCCGTAGCATCCACGTATTCTTATCATTTAAAGCAGTTCGGGTAGCCAACGGATATCGAACTGCGGGATAGCCATATCGAGGTTATCTCTCAAGCACCACTAGCCCAACCTATTGATTTATATATATTTAATTAGTTAATATTATTTTGAGAAAACTTTTTCTTATATGCTATTTTGGAATAAATATTTGTTTAGTGTTATTCTAGAGTGGTTCTCAAATATTTTATTCTTTTTTTATTTAGTAATACAATTCTCGAACTATCAGTTACCGTATGTTTCATATTTCTACGGTGTGTCTGGTGAACTCAAAGTAACTGAGAGTAATTTAAATAGGGTAACAAAGAGAAAAATTAGCCCTTTCTCAAAAAAAACAAACAAAGAGAAAAATGGTAAGCAACGAAGATATTTTTGATTACTTAAAAATAAACAATATGCTTTACTTGAACATAAATGAGAGTAAAACAAATAAAATATGATTAATTGTTTTCATCTAATTAATAAAATATATGTTAAACTGGTGAAAACTTTTTCTGCGCCATAAAATTCTCGCTATTGATACAAACACTTGATGTACATTAAACTAAAGAGATCATGGATCAACACTTTTGACTTGGTGATTGTGGTCGGATGGTAAGAATGTGGGGCTGGGACGCTAACACGTTTCAGCTTTGATCCATCTGTTGCGCGAAACTAAGTCACAATTATCCTGATACTTAACATGGACCCATGCCTTAGAACCTGTTTGAATGCCCGGAGAGAGGAACTTTCCGTGGGCTACACCTCACTTTGAGAATTAGTCTGAGTCTTTCCATGGGTTTAGAATATCTCCAGATTAATAAAAAAAAGGTCTACCAAACACAACTATCTTATTAAAACTCAAGTACAAATTATGTTTGTTTGGAAATATAGATATCAATTTTTTTTTTAAAGTTCGTTTGGAAACATAGATTGCAACTTTAAAAAAAGTTTGTTTGGAAACATGGATTGCAGTTTTAAAGAAAAAAAAAGAGGTTTGTTTGGAAACATATATTACAGTTAAAAAAAAGGTTTGTTTGGAAACATAGATAGTATACTACAAAAAAGAAGAGTAATGGACTTATATTTTTAAGAAAAATTAGAAGTCTATTATATTATGAGAAACTATCGATTTGGTACCTAATCGGATTCGGTTCAGGTCTGTTTGGGTTTCGGATTTCTGGGGTCAAAGATTACAGCCCCATTCGAATATTTCTAAATTTCAGTTCGGGTACGCTTCGGATTTTTGCGGGTTCAATTCGAGTTCGGATAACTCATTTAAATTAATTTTAAAATTTTAAAATTCATTATAATCTTTAAATTTCACAAAAACTATAAACAAAATAATATATTAAATATAAATTTGAATAACATATGTCATGATACCTAAACTTAACATATAAATTAGTTTAGTGCAAATATTTGGATAGAGAATCAATAATTATTTTAAATATTTTTGGTGTTTTAAGTATACTTTTACTTTGATATTTACAATTGATTATTTGTATATATTTTCAAGTATTTAAACCAACTTAAAAGTATCATGTATATTCTAGATGTTTTTATATACATTACATCTAAAAATAATTAATATATAAGTATATAAATCTATTTCGAATACATTCGGGTACCCGAAATACTTCAATTTGGATCGGATTCGATTTCAGTTTTCCAAAAACCAAAATTGAATAATTCAGATATTTAATCAATTTCGGTACGGGTTTGATACTACTTTTTGGATTTGGATCGATTTGGTTCTTCAGATTCAGATATTTTTTTCAGCCCTAATATTATTGACATGAAAAACAAATAGAAACATATTTTTTAAAAAAAATATACCTGCGCGGAGGCGCGATCAAATTCTAGTTCCCTTTATTTATAAGCCCTTAACTCAGTTACAAAATATAAAAGAATCTTCCGTAACATATTAGTTTAGTTAATTAATTTGATGTGTCATTATCCTTGGAAATTATGTATTTGATAAAATACTCAGTTACAAAAGATAAAATAATCTTCCGTAACATATTAGTTTAGTTAATTAATTTGATGTGTCATTATCCTTCCCGAAATATAAATTATGTATTTGATAACATCCATAACCACTGAACTATCATGTCATACAGAATTAAATTGGTATAATGTCATACAGAATTAAATCATGCAAGACATGTTTACTCATAGGCCTAGGCGTTCGGGTAACCGTTGGCGTTCGGATCGGGTTTTTCGGATTTTGGTTCTCTTTTATAACACCTACAAGGTCCCATTCTAGTAGATTTGCAAGTACGGGCCGGGTTCGGATATAACACATTGGGTTCGGATCGGTTTTGTATCACATCATAGAACCCATAAAGTAATCTTATATATCATTCGGATTCGGGTTATATCAGATCGGTTCGGATATACCTGAAATATAATCTAAAATTTAAAAGTAAAACATAAGAAATATATATTTATTTATATATAATTAAGTATTTAAGATAGTTAATTAAAATTTAAATACTTATTGTTAGATAACATATCAAAATAAATATGAAATTGAATATTTGAAGTATATATTCATGTTTCATATAATTATATTGTATATTATTTTGGACATTCGGATCGGTTTCTTCGGATATTTTTTTGGATTTTTCGGTTTTTTCGGTTTTACGGGTTACCCTTTCGGGTTCGGTTAATAACACTTCGGGTTCAGATATGTTTTGTACCACCTTACAAGACTCATTCGGGTATTTTTTACATTTCGGACCAGATATGAATCGGGTTTTCAGTTCGAGTTCGGTTCGGATTTCAGGTTACAGATATTATTCCCAGGCCTATTTACTCACATTAATCTCCTTCATACCTTAAAATGTTTTTTTTTTTTCAACAATAGATCAGATGAAGTGGATACAAGTCATATATTGTATATAGTTTTGACTCTCTCTCTCTCACTTAGTCTCTCATTCTTGGTCATTCTTGTATATTATAAAAATGTTCACATGTCTAGTTCAACAAGCTCATAACTATCACCTTGTCTGGGTTTTACATTGCAAGAACATGAAACTAAAATACTAAGACCAAACAAAGGTGCATTGTCTGGTCTGCTCAAAAACTAGCTTGCCCATAGTTCCAGTTTTGATCTTGAGTTTATGCATTGTCTTCTCGACATTGATGTGTACATGTTATAAATGCTAGTTAACGATATAAAAATATTACTATTTTAATGTATTATTTATTCTCTCCAAATATTGTTGTTATTTTGGTGTTTATGCATCAAACATGATAACATTGTTGACATCATAGATTTGAAACGATTACATTTCTTGTACTGCGGTAAGAAAGCCACTCTTGTTGTCGGAAATGTCCTCCCGCTTAGAGCTATTCCTGAAGGGGCTGTTGTCTGCAACGTCGAGCATCATGTCGGTGATCGTGGTGTGCTCGCTAGAGCTTCTGGAGATTGCGCTATCGTTATCTCTCACAACCCGGATAATGATACTACTAGGTTTGTGTCTGCTATCCAGGAACCATTATGTTGAGATTGTTTGGTGAAGATCTTTAGTCTTTTAGATGCTTATCACATTTGGCCTGCCGGTTCGGATAGAAATTCAATTTTTTGGTTCAATTGGATTATTTTGACTTGAAGTTTAGTTGGTCCGGTTAGTTTGGTTCGGAATCGTGGTTTAGATTTGTTATGGTTTGATTAGAATTTATAAAAAAAAAACGAATTAACCTATTGCTGAAACAAACTGATAACCGAACCCAAAACCCAAATTTTTGGTTTGCCCGGTTCGGTTATTTTGGTGAAAATTAAATTTTGGAGTCAGTTTGCCAAAGATTCTACTTTTGATACTTGATTTGGCACAATATTGAATTGATTATATGTATTGACAAGATCAAGTTGCCATCTGGATCGAAGAAGATTGTCCCGAGTGGATGCAGGGCCATGATTGGTCAAGTTGCTGGTGGTGGAAGAACAGAGAAGCCGATGCTCAAGGCAGGAAACGCGTACCACAAGTACCGTGCGAAGAGGAACTCATGGCCTAAGGTTCGTGGTGTGGCTATGAATCCAGTGGAGCATCCTCATGGAGGAGGTAACCATCAGCACATTGGTCACGCGAGTACGGTTAGGCGTGATGCACCACCAGGACAGAAGGTTGGTCTTATTGCTGCTAGGAGAACTGGTCGTCTAAGAGGTCAAGCTGCTGCTTCTGCTGCCAAGGCTGACTAGATTTTCATTAAGATATATATTTGTTTGAGTTTTGCTGGTGTTTCCTTTTGGTCTTTGGTTGCGTTCTTAAAATCTTTGTCTAGAGTCTGTTTCTCTCTATCGATGCTTATATTATGCATTTGCAAATTTCATTTCCCAAATCTCTCGTCATTAAAATCAAGACTTGTTTAATATCTGACTAAGAAGAGATCAGGTAGATAGAGTATGAGAAGCTGAGCTTTCCATCAAGGACACAAATAGAATATTCAAACTGCATCTAACCGCTGGACCTTTCTCCAAATCTCTTCACTATTTCGACATTGGCAAATTCGCCGCTACGTGAGCTGTACATGCTTTATTTCGCGTGAGCCGATTGTTGGGGTTTAGTAGGCCTGGGCATTCAGGTCGGGTTGTTGCGGATCCGGATTCTTCGGGTATAAGAGTTTAGAACCCGATAGGATAATTTGAAATTTTCAGTTTGGGTCTTCTCGGGTCCGAGTCAGGTCGGGTTTTAGATAGTTGGACCCAATAAGATAATTATAGTTTGTCAATTCGGATTCGGTCCGGTTACGGATCGGGTTCGGTTCGGGTCATGTCGGGTCCAACATAAAAAATACCTAAAACACACAGAAAAATACCTAAAAATATTTAAATACTCAAAAAATATGATAATTTTTATCTAAAATCCGATCCGGTGACATGAAAAATATCTGAAATTTTATCTGATTATCCGAATTATATTTTTGAAAATCTAATTTTTTTTATCAGAAACCCAAAACCAGTGTTTTTAAAACCGGACCGGAAGCTGAACCGGAAATATTTTGGGTCACGGTTCAATATGGTTCGACCGGGTCAAACCTGGTTCAATAATATGGTTTAATATTTTTTTAGTATGTAAATATAAAAATAATATTAGTAAACATGATGCATAGTTAAAATAATAATCAATTTTGAACATAAAATATTATAAATATAAATTAGTTTTTTGTTTATATGGATGGTTTATAGATTTTTGATAGTTTTAGTGGTTTTTATTGGTTTAATAATTTTGAAATATAATCCAGCTATGTGGCCGGTTCATGGTCGAACCAATTACTAGACCAACCCGGCTATATAACCGGTTCATGGTCGAACCCGGTCCAACTATCGGGTCGGTCCGGTTTTAAAAACACTGCCCAAAACCATACCCAAAAACTAAAATTTGAAACTTAAAAAAATACCCATAATACCAAAAATAAACTGAAGCATCCATATAAACCTAATATATAGTAGAAGTTTCGGGTTTTCGGGTACTCCACTCGGGTCTCGGGTTCGGGTCGGGTAGAATCCTTCACAACAAGATCCAATAGGATAAAAAGATCGGATCCGGGTAAAATGCCCGGGCCTAGAGTTTAGTTTACAAAGCAAATTTATTTTGGTTCGATCGCTTTTAGTTTGGTTCATTATAGCGGACAACCAAACCGAACCGCAAATAAATTATCAAAAAGAAAAAATCATACAAAGGAGGACCCTTCTGAATAAGACAGAGGGACTTGAAGACTTTTCAGGTTGGCTAATGAATTTCAGGAGTGACTTTTGAGCGACTCAACAAGGCTTTCATTCATGTGGAGAGGTTCGACAGTTAGAGAAGACGACGGACTCTGTAATGGCTTCATCACAGATGACAATCCTTTCCTTGTCTCCTTTCGCGATCCTCTTCTTATACATCTCTCTGCTCGACAAGACCGTATCCATCAGATTATCGAATCAGATCTCAGATCCCGTCGTTGATTCTCCCGATCGTCCCTTGAAATCGGCTGTCTTCGCTCTGGGAAGCTTCTGGCGATCGGAGACGGCGTTCGGCTGTATAAACGGCGTCGTGCGAACGACAGCCGGTTACTCCGGCGGAACGAAGGTGAATCCGGAGTATAGAAAGCTGGGTGATCACGCCGAGTCTGTTCAGGTTCCTAGTCTGAGCTTTGATCTCACCATGTTGTTCGATTTGGTATTTATAGATTATCTTATTATTAGGTTTGTGTGAGTCACAGGTTGAATATGATCCAAGGGTAGTTGGTTATCGTCAGCTCTTAGATGTATTCTGGTCTAGTCATGATTCCAGACAAGTGTTTGGACAAGGCCCTGATGTCGGTAATCAATACAGGTAACTACATTTTCTTGAGTTATCTGAATTAGTACAAAAGCTAAAAAGATCCGAATCTTTTTTTTTTTTGACACAGATCCATTATTTTCACTAATTCTACGGAAGAGTTGAGGTTGGCTACTATTAGCAAAGAAAGAGAGCAGCTTAAATCAAGAAGCAGCATCGTCACTACCCAAATTCAACAGCTAGGAACGTTTTATCGCGCTGAGCCTGACCATCAGGTTCATCTTTATCTTCCATTTGCTTTAAACAACAACTCCTTCAGCTGTTAATCCATTGAGTTTCTGTGATTTTGAATACGTAGAAGTTTGAGCTGAAACAGCATCCATTCCTTCTTCAGCTCATTGGAAACATGGCAGAAGAAGAGCTCGAGAGATCAGCTCTAGCCACAAAGCTAAACGGTTATGCAGCAGAGCTCTGCCCACCAAGAGTCCAGAAACAAATTGACTCTAGAGTAAACGAGATTATTAGAAAAGGTTGGCCGGTCTTGAAAGACATCTAATATAGGCCCTGTTTGTTTCTTCGTTTAGATGAATCCATTCAGCTGATCCATCTATGTGCTCCATCTAAATGATCCATTCAAATTTTTGGTCATGTTTGTTTCTCCATTTGGATGAGTCATTTGAATGAACCATTTGAATGAATTTTATGTTTGTTTCTCCATTTAGATGAATCATTCAAATGAGTTTAATAACCAAATTACATATATACCCATGTTTTGATTTAATCATATATTTGATATCAATTTTAACTACAGAAAATTTTATTATTCATTCTAAAATATATTTACACTGAAATTATTTTAAAATTAGCATTTTGACATTTATAAATTTTTATTTCATATAAATTTCATATAACTTTATTTATAAAATAGACTCAAATTTTAATAATTTTTTAATAAACTTTCAAACAACTCTAAGTAGATATTCAAATTTTAATAAACTTTCAAACAGTTCAAAGTAGATATTCAAATAAAGTAGATATTCAAATGCCAACAATAATGTTTATAAAACTGAAATTTAAAAAATGTCTAGTATGGAAGTCTAGTTCCTCTTGCCATCTCCATAGTAATACAGTGACACACACTCTCCATCAGTCTATCACCCTGCGGAATGTATCCAACATGCTCTTCTTGATCATCACCATGCTGTTCATATGATTCCACTCCTTCCCAATAAGAAAAATCAGTATCTCCATGTTGTGAATCTCGAATAAAGTTGTGGAGGGCCATGGTTGCTGTCACAATCTTTATCCATTTCTTCAACTCATACTTGGGACGCTTTCTGTCTAAAACTCTCCACTTGGCTTTCCAAACACCAAAAGTCCTCTCAACTTCATTAAGATTTCCTTTTCTTTCATTTCCTTTCAGCTTCTCCTCAACTCTCAGTTTGAGGTAGAACCGGGTTTGCTCATCAGTCCATGCCAGGGACTAACATTCAAATATTTAATACCAGAGACTAAACTAAACTAAGAGAACCATTCAAATATTCAATACCAGAGACTAAACTAAACTAAGAGAACCATTCAAATATTCAATACCAGAGACTAAACTAAACTAAGAGAAGCATTCAACAAGCATACAAATATTTAAAATATACTCACATCAGTACCAGGGACATATGTCATTGCAATCCAAGTAAACTGCAAGAAACAACCTGCCATATAAAGAGTTTCCTCGTCAGTGTCAATGTTTCTTGAGCACATAAACACACAAGAGATGCTGTGATTGAAAACCACACATAATATGAACTAAGAATTGAACTGAAGATCGACCATTAAACTCAAGAGACCCATAAGGCACACAACATTCTAAGACACATACGTAAAGATATGTTTATCAAAAACACATGACCAAACGAGAGCTAAAGATATGTTTATAAATCCTATGAAACAAGAGCTAAATATATGTTTATAAATCCTAACGAACACTCTTCACAGCAAACCCATGAATATCCAGCAAACCCACCAAGTTCATTAGAGCATAAAACACAATGTTGCTTTATGAATACAAGCAGAACATATACCATAAAATAATTCACAAGCTATGAGATTTCACAAGCTACTAGTGAGATAAGCTAAGCTAACAAGAAACTTGAAGCATACTTATGTAATCAAACCAAGCAAACCCATCAGTATTTCAACACATTCTCAAGCATAAACCCATGACAAATTCAAAAGGGAAATCAATACATAACATAAACAGAAGCAAACCCATAAACGAATTCAAACATATAAGCATAGATCTACGAAAAAGAAGATCAAACCGGTGAGAGAGATGACGAGACGATGAGATAGACAGCGAGAAAGAGACGGCGAGAGAGACGGCGAGAAAGAGACGGCGAGAGAGAGAGGATGAGAGAGAGAGAGAGACGGCGAGAGAGAGAGAGAGAGAGAGAGCGACGGTGAGGTGAGAGCTTCAAGCTCCTTTCATGGTGGCTAGAGAGAGAGGACGAAGAGAGAGAGAGAGAGAGAGAGAGAGAGAGAGAGAGAGAGAGAGAGAGAGAGAGAGAGAGAGAGAGAGAGAGAGAGAGAGAGATGGTGAGGTGAGAGCTTCAAGCTCCTTTCATGGTGGCTAGAGAGAAACTGAGATTTGAGTTTGTCGCAGAGAGAAAGCTACGACGGAAAAAAAATGAAATTAGGTTTGTAATATTTGAGTTTTTTCAAGGGCAAAATCGACATTTGGATATTTCGACTGAATCATCTCCATCTAACTGCTTCGTTTCGGTTCATTCAACTGAACCATCTCCATCCAACCTAATTTTCGAAAATAATTCAACTGATCCATTCGAATGAGTGATGTTTTTTGTGTCCAAACGAACAACGCGCTCAGCTTCAGCCAAATGATTCAGTTGAATGAAGAAACGAACATGGCCTATATATGTCACCTGATTCTCCTCGTCTTGGTTTCGATTGATAGTATCTCGAATGTAAGTTTTGGTTCATTCTTTTGCCCAGGAATATTGGTTGTATACTTATCGCAGCAATGTTTGCATGTGTTGTCGTCCTTATCACTCGCATAGAATAAGGTTCTTTGTTTCCCTGTAAACAGATTATTTGGACGTCCATCTTCTATCTTATTAAAGTTATTTAAATATTATTTGAAATTAACTTTTACCTCATGTGTTATTTGCAAAATCAACTAATAAAAATCATCCCACTTTTAGACAATTACACATAATTTAAATACTATTTATTTCTTCAGTTTCATAAAAAATGTCATTTAAAAACAATTTACGGTGATATTTATGATAATTAAATCATTTCTTAGATCAATGCATTTTACTGTTATTATTCATTTGGAAATAAATATTAATTGTATTGAAATTTTAAAACGACATTTTTTTTGTAGCAAGCAAAATGTCAAAGTAACGCTTAAAAAAAACAGAAAAAATATATTTAATAAATATAATAATTAGTTAGAAACATTTAAATAATTTATAAAAAGAAATTAAAAATATATATTACGAAGTGTTTTGAAGGTTAAATACTTCAAATATTTAATTTGCATAAACTAAATTTAATAGACGAATTAGCTTATTTGTATTTTTATAATATAGAAGTGCATTTGTTTAAATTAAAATTAGTTATGTTATGAATAAGTTATCTAATACAATAAAGTTGCCTTGAGTCTCTCCTCATGAATCCACGTCATCTATTAGCATAGGGCATTTGTTGACACCTGTCGTGCTCTCTTTAATAACTATCAAGTATCGAACTAAAAATCTAATATTAGGCTTTTCAAATAATCTAAACCCAGAAAAAACTAAAATTTTAAGCCCACCAACAATGTGCAGATCAGAGTTCTTCTCTGCTCTGCGTAGCCCCCCTCGAATCTGATCCCCTTCATTCTGGTGACGGAATAACTCCTATTGATGATGGGTGCAATCAATTAACCCCACTATCTGTTCTTCAATGCCGACTTCTCACCTCCCACATCAACGGATGCTACTATATCAAAGTGCTCATGAGAAATCACAAATCTTCTTCAAATTATAGTAGCCTAAAAACCCTAGAAGAGTACCATAAGAATGCAGTTGTTACACGTCTTCTGCGGTTTTGGGAGGCTAGGAATGTGAAGAAAGGACGAGAGCTCACGTCTTCCTCGATGAGAAGGTAACCATTAATCAACTTCGTTAGCTGTATTTGTTCCATATTTCTGCTTCATCTCTCGAAAGCTGGGAATTGAAAATCAACTTAATATTTTGCAGTCTACGCTGGTCCAAGGGTCAATTGGTGCTTATAGACTAAACCGGTCCTTACAAAAAAACTTATACCATAGCAAATCTAAATGTTTCTCTTACAGTTCCCTGATTTCTTGCATAACATATGCTCTGTTTTCTTTGTGTATGTAGCTATACTTAAAGGATTCTCAGTTCAGAGAAGGGGACAGAGCAGAGTATCAGTTCAGAATGACAGCTACTGTACTCGACAATGTAACTCAGGTTCCTCTATAGTTTTAAATCCATTCTTGAGAAATTCCTTCTCGGATCATTAATTGATGTGTTTATAAACCTCCAGGTTACTAATCTATTTTAAATTCAAGGAACTCATCGTAAAGGTTTCTTTGAATCGATTAGGCTAACATGGACTAAACTCCTGAATGGTTTAGTAGATTTTATCACCAGATAAACTTACAGGTTACACACTTTTGCTAGAATTTTCTGTTGATTTACTTTGAAAATTAATCAATACTCTATGCAGAAACAAATGTTTAAGTTTCTTCGACTTCAGCTGTCATTTTCAATACATGTGCTTAAGCTGGACGGTTATGTTCGTTCTCCTCCTCGCTCTCTTCCCAACCAGTAGGGTAACAGTAAATGACTGATGCTTGGAAGTTAAAAGTGATTGAGCTTGAGCTGAAAAGTGAAAAACTGGCCAACTATCTTCTGTAGGCATTGTGGGAGAGCTGCGTGCAAGGGAACTTCTACACCAGCACCCTGTGCCCAGAATCTCTTACGGCAACCAACGTCCGCCTGTTCAGCGTTTTGTAGACCAGGTTGTGTTGTATCTGGATTCAAAATTAAAATGCTCAAATAAATCCAACTCTAACCTTCATAAGTCCACGCTGAGAAGGTGATGATCACCCGACATGCCTGGTGCTGTCAGCAAAACTAAACAGCCTACTTCTAAGCTGAACAAGAGTGGACCAGAGAACAAGACAAAAGCTGGTGACACATGTTGAATGCGAAAAATCCTGCTAATTGCCAGTTTAATGATTGCAACTTCTTTGATTATTTTGAACCAAGCGTGTGTATATAATTCATTTTGTTTCAACAATACTTCTTCTTCTTTTTCGTGAGGAAAACAAATAGTAGTATTTTATCATTAATTAACTGAGTAAGAAAAATATTTGTTTAATTCATCTAACACAAAAAATACCTTAGAATGAAAAAATTAGCGAAATCGTTTTCACAGTAATAAAAAGGTGAGGAAAACAATCATAAGTAAATAAAAAATAGTGCCACCCTTTACATCAACATTATACGTCCCCCATCATAGCCTAAATTTGCAAACATGTAATTTTGTTCAGCATGGACAACTGTATTGTTATGGATACATATGATAGAAAACACCTTCAATAAAATATCAATTATGACCCATTTATTTGACAAAACCACAGATAAAATCTAAACAATGAACATGGATTCAAATGTTAAGTACACGAACATAGTGAATCAAATGTAAAATAAATATATAGTAGCTTACGCAATAACTAACTCAGTAACTACAACCTATAGAAAAAAATAAGAGTAATAAACATTAAAACAACACGGACATACAATTTCTTTGCCAAGCATCATAATTTTTGTATAACGTTGATATTTATCTATATGGTATAATAATAGGAAAAAACTCTATCATGATTTTTATATTAAAATGAAAGTAAAAAAGACAAATATTTGCATAGTTTGGATGAACTCAGTAAAATACAAACAACCAGACAAAAATACATAAGTGTAACATGATTGTACATAACTAAAGTAAAAAAATAAAAATAAAATTAGCGTTTTCAGCATAAAGCAAAATTGAACACTGCTATCTTTCGAACCATTTTAGATACCGTATTATTAATTTAGCTAAATGCAACGAGTCTAAGATCTAATCTTCTTACATTCAACAAAAAGCGATCCCTTGAATTTATAATTCACAAATATAACCAAACAAAGGAACTACAAATAAAAATAAATATCACTGAAATAACTAACGAATATAACCAAAAATGTATATTAAAAATAACAATATAAATTTAGCAAAAAAAATATATCTCATTATTTGTTCGTTTATAATGTTATTTTCAGTCTATACTCTTTTTTAAATGCTTCATAAATTAATATATATTCATATAAAAAAATACAAATTCCCGCCCGTAGGGCGGGCCAACCTCTAGTTGTATATAAAATGATAGATTTTAGAACAAAACTTATGTAGGGTAAACCTTTAAATTTACCTCATCCTTTAGGACCAATAAAAGTAACACATAGATTATTAATTAAAAAAATATTAAATTAAATAAAAAATAGTTAAAAAAATAAAAATGCTAATTTTAACGACGCTAATGCCGCTAGCGAAACCCTAAACCCTAAATCTTAAATTCTAAACTCTATACCCTAAATTCTAAACCCAAATCCAAACCCCTAAACCCAAACCTTATACCCTAAACCCTAATCCTAGACCATAAACCAAAATTATATACCTTAAACCTAAAAAATAGACTATAAACCTAAACCTTATACTCTAAACCCAAGTCTTAGACCCTAAACCCAAATCTTAGACCCTAAACCCAAACCGTAAACCTTAACCCAAACCCTATAGCATCTAAGTTTGGGGTTTTGGCTTAGGGTTTACCGTTTGGGTTTTGGGTCTAGGATTTGGGTTTAGGGTATAGGTTTTGAGTTTAGGATTTACGGTTTAGGTTTAGGATTTATCGTTTGGATTTATGGTTAAGGTTTTGGGTTTAGGGTATATAATTTGGTTTTAAGGTTTACGGTTTGGGTTTAGGGTCTAGGACTTGGGTTTAGGGTATAGAGTTTAGGTTTATAGTCTTGTTTTTGGGTTTAGGGTATATAATTTGGGTTTAGAGGTTTGGATTTGGGTTTAGGGTATAGGGTTTGAGTTTAGGGTTTGCATTTGGGTTTAGAATTTAGGATATAGGGTTTAGAATTTAAGATTTAGGGTTTATGGTTTAGCTGGAAGCGTTAGCGTCGTTAAAATTAGCGTTTTTATTTTTTGTAGCTATTTTTTATTTAATTTAATATTTTTTAATTAATAATCTATGTATCACTTTGATTGGTTTTAAAGAATGGGGTGAATTTAAAGGTTCACCCAAGGGGGTGAACCTAAGTTATGTCCTAGATTTTAATAGATTTACATCCGATAAGTTTATCATTGAAATTTATCAAAATCTTATATCAGAATAATACACTTTTAAATTTTCTTTATTGCAAAAAGAATACACTGAAAAGAAAGGACAAATCTTCAAAATAGCACTTTTCTAAGTTTATATCACAAAAATAGCACTCAAAAACTAAAATGACCAAAATAGCATTTTATCTTTTGAAAATTTTAATTTTTTTATTTTTCAAAATTTGAAATCTTATCCCAAAACCTCATTTCTCAACTCTAAACCCTAAACTCTAAACCCTAAACCCTAAACCCTAAACTCTAAACCCTAAACTCTAAACCCTAAATCCTAAACCCAGCATTTAACTCTAAACCCTAAGTTTGTGACTTTTGATAAAACATTAAGTGTTATTTTTGTGACTTTTGATAAAACATTAAGTGCTATTTTTGTGACTTTTGACCTTGAGTGCTAGTTTGGGAACAAAAACTTGATTTAGTGCTATTTTTGTCTTTTTCTCGAAAAGAAATCTATTTCTAATTTTAAAAAAAAAAATCAAGGAAAATATGAAAGTAAGTTATAGATGCCTAATCGTTTTAATCTATCTTTCTTTACTAACCATTTGGGAATTCGTTTGATTTGCTTCATAGTTTGCGATATCCAACCTTTATAAATTTCAAATTTGAAAAATGTCAAAACCAATCAAGAACAACTTCAAACTCGAGGCTTTTTATGTAGTAGTAAACACACAATTCACAAATGATTATGTGGAGACATCAGACAAAAATCGCGAATGTGGAATAAATCTTATACTAGTATTAAAATCAAGAAATATCTACGGAAAAAAAAAGGAAAAAGAAAACATCTAAGAACCACCTATACAGTAGCAAAGACATTAAGGACAAGTTTATCGGAAGTGATTAGGGAATTTTTTAGGGGAAGAAGTCCCACAAAAACATAAAAGTCGGTAACAAAAAGCCCATATTAAGAATTGACTATTGTTGGGGTTTTGTACTGTTTGCGGATCTCGTTGACACGTGATAACCCGCAATTAGTACATTTTTTTTAAATAAAAAAATTTAAAAAACTCATTAAAAATTTTATAGGATAAACATAATCTAATTATCCCTAATTTCTTAGAAGGTTTTTACACTAAAAGAGGTAGTCTCCTCCACAAATTTGCTAAGAGTCGGTCAAAAAAAACGTGAGTTAAAAACCAACTTTGTTCTGTGTTTTGAACTGTTCACGGGTTCTACTAACATGTAAGGGCCTGCGATTGGTTTTTTTTATTTTATTTTTTTTAAATCAGCCAAAACGGAAAAAAAAAAATTTTAAGGAGGCCAAAAAATGTTTAACCGATAATGATGGTCGAAGTGTGTTTTCTACTTTTCTCCCAGAAACACATCAAATTTGCCACGTGTACGTTCCAGATTCATCCTAATACACGTAACAGATCCTTCAGCAAAACTTATAACCAACAAAAAATAAACACGTGTTCATTTCTCAGTGCTATATATACTTTACTGCCAGTGCTGAAAAAGCAACAGATAAGCACGAACAAAACAATCATCTTCCATCTTAATCCTCTGTCTTGTTTCGCAAGTGTTCCCTCTAATGGCGAAAGAGAAAAACGAGACTCCGACGGTGAAGAAGACTCCTATGGCGTCAAAAGAGAAACCAAAGAAGCTTAAAAAACCCAAAACCACCACTCATCCTCCATATTTTCAGGTAAAAGAAAAAAATATTTTTATTTTGTTTTCTTGAAAAATATATTTTTGTTTTTTTTTAAAAAAATTTTCTGTCTCTGTTTCTTGATGAAGATGATAAAAGAGGCTTTGATGAATCTGAAAGAGAAGAACGGGTCAAGCCCTTACGCTATAGCAAAGCAGATAGAGGAGAAATACAAACCTCTACTCCCTGAGAATTTCCGTAAAACACTTTCTCTGCAGCTTAAAAACTCTGTCGCTAAGGGTAAGCTCGTGAAGATCAGAGCCTCGTACAAGCTCTCAGAGACCACCACGAGGACAACGAGGCAGCAGCAAAAGAAGAAGATGGAGACTCGGTCGAAGAAGACTGTGAGCAAGCCAGAAATGGTGACGACGAAAAAGAAGAGGAAAGCAAAGAAGCCAAGACAGCTTAAGTCGATCAAGTCTCCAGGCTCTAAGAAGGTCTTGAGAGCTTCCGCTTCTTGATCAACAAGAAAGACAGAAGAAGAAGAAGAAGAGTGTGTGTGTGTGTGAATATGAAGAATAAGGGTTTTCTCTCTGTAAAATAGTTGACTCTGTTTTTTTTTTTTGTTTCGGTGTGTCTCCTTCTTTAGGGCTTGTAAGGGTAAGGAGTCTAGGTATGTATATAAACTACCAACTTGTCAATATAATATATGCAATAATTTGTGCTTGTATAGCCCTACGACTGTGGAGATACAACACCTTCTTACCCATCTCGTCTCTTAGAAATTAGTACCTACGTTCTTGTGTTACACATTATGTTTGCAATGAATATAAATCTGATCCAGCGGAAAAACGTCTTTCTTCATTCCATTAAACACAGACAAATTCGCTAGAATCTGAACCCACTGCCACTTGATTAAAAGTCATACGCTCTACCAAGCATCCATGTACTGTGCACGTAGACAAACTAAACAATGAGTGCTAGGTTGTTTCCGTACAATTCTCGTCGCCTCTGCTACTCGATGTGCTGGTACGAAGCTCACTCAGTCCACGAGATAATCTCAAGGGGTTTCAATCTAAAAAACGGATTGACTGAAGAAGCTCTCTCTATACCGGCATAATTCTCTGTCGGGAGTAAGTTAAGAATACGCAAATTGGATCAGTAAAAATCGCAAGAAAGATTGTGTATTGGTTGAAATTTGATTTTTTTTTCTGAAACTGTTGAAAATTTCGAAGTAAACATAAAAGTAAAACCAGTGTCCTAAAATACGTTTACGTTATACGCTAGCCAGACGGTGAACTACGGTATAGTGTTTAGCTCTATATGCGGACGTTTACGCGGGTATATACGGTAAATTTTTACAAAGAAAAATAGAATATTTAGTCTAAATTGGTATATCCAAAATTTCTATCATAAATTTATATAGTTCCTATTATTTTCTTATCTAAGATAAATAGTAGCATTCTAAATATATACTAAGATGATTTTGTTTTTGTAAAAACCAGATGTGAAACAAAGAATTACATTATAATCTTAAATATTTTGAACAATAAAATACAACTACTTCAAGAAAATGAAAAAATCGTGGAAGTTTTCCTATAAACTATGAATTTACAAATAAAAGTAATTTTAATATTTAACTTTCGTCAAACATGTCCATTATAGCAATCTTCACTAATACAAATCAAAACACCCAAAAATGGATTATACCGTATAAATAAACTGAACCACCAAATTCGGTACGTCATGCATCCGTACAACGTATATATGGCGCTTGGACGGCCGTATTGTTTTTTTTTTTGAGCAAACCAAATGAGATTACTTAAACATAAACGGTTCTACAAGATTTCATCCGAGTCAATGGGAGAGAGGGCTACTTTAGCAAGCAAATCAGCCTCAACATTTTTTAAACGCGGGACAAATATAAATGAGATAGAGGAAAAATAGCGAGCCAACACATTGATGTCATGGAGAACGCCTTTCAACACCACATCCTGTCCTTGATTCTTCAAGAGCGAAACGAGGTTTTTAGAGTCGGAGTAGACACGAATGCTACTGACATGTGAAGAGATTGCAGCGGTGATTGCCGCTTTGACCGCCAATGCTTCAGCCACAAAAGCCGAAGGAACATAACGCCGGTACGAGGAGGAACTTTCTGCAACAGCATTGTCGGCATCACGAAGAAGCCAGCCAATCCCGCAGTTCCATGTCGATGGGTTCCAAGCTGCATCTGAATAAGATGACCAAGTGTAAGACGGCTGTATTGTGTATTTTAGAACAGTGAGTAAAACAAATTAAAGTAAGGAGAAGAAAAACTTTCATAAAGTAAACATATAAACTAAATATTGGGGATGAATAATTTATTAAATTATTTTTTATGCTTAAATAAAGACGCCGACATTCTTCTCTTTCTCTTGATTAAACGAATTTCAGTTTCGGATTGAGTTTTCCTGCTCTGGATAAAATAAAATAAAATAGAACTTTCATTAAAATATACTTTTTCATATTTCATGATTTTTAAAATATCTAATCTAGATAGGACCTATAAAAGAAAATTTTAAACCATAGAAGAAAGGAATCAACTATTCTACATATCGACTATAGATTAGAACTAAGGTTTTCGAACAAATACGTTCATCTTCTATTGATCAATAAAATATTACTTTTGGTATATTCCTCCTTGACTTACTGCACAACATTTCATATTTTCGTACTATCACGAAGAACCCTACTTTATTTTACCCTAACAGTTTGGCGCTAGAATGAAAGGGATAACCATGACTATGTGACGATGACCGAAAGTCAGCAAGAAAAACCCTTGGCCACCAAGGCAGTCATCGTCTTACTAGCTCAGATCGATTCCTTGCAGAAGCTAATCGCTGAGATGAATTATGCCCGAGAAAGTAACAACATTCCGATAATAATCCTGGAGTCTTCTCATATATTCAAACCTTGAAAAAAAAGAATGGAAGAATATTCCAAGAGACTGGAGCATAGCGTACATAAGCTATCACAGTTAAAGCCGAGAAGAAAACTCAGCCCTCTAACACTATAGGAAAGAACAACGCAGATTCTCGACCCACATACGACCCATGCATTTCCCCTAGACACTCCGGCTGGAGGAGAAACACAAGAGTCAATGGACTTCACCATTGAATAGAAAACCGACTGAAGGAACTGGTGTCGCAAACATAAACCGTGTTAACTGGATATGCATGAAGCAGCCGCGGTAAAAAAATCAGCAAAAAATGCCTATTTGGGAAAAGTCTTTTTCAAAAAATTTAAGCCAGTCCGATCAGTGATAGAAAGTCTCCTTAGTGCAGCTCTTCCAATCATGAGAACTACTAGTGGTCCTGATTCCTACGCGTCAATACGACGTTAGGACTATATAAGCCCATATCCCACATATAAACCCAAACCGAAGAATGGTTCATTTCCAAATTGTTGATGTTCTTTCTTTATTTTTGAGCTACATACTAATATTTGATATCCACTAGTAATACATGCACCATTGTTTCTATTTAAAGTAACCTGAATTATCAGCATTTAAGCACACATTTCCACTAAGACGACGGATCTCAATTTCCTTAATTAGATTCGATGGTATCCGTCAGATATTACTAAGAGATCATTTTAGCCGTCGATTTCATTCTTTGTTTAGAAAGTGGTCTTCCCTTGATTTCGGTTGATGCTCTGACATTGGTTGAATAAAGTCAAACAGAAAAGATAACCGGAAAATCGGTTTACATCGCCGGAAAATGTCGTCGGATCTCGGTTTTATTCTGCTCACCACCGTCATTGGGTTTTTGTCTTATTCGACCAATGCCTTGTTACATTCCGGGAGTGCCTCTCATGGCGTTTCCCCAAGAGACTATTACTTGACTACGGATGCGCATTGGTTTAATCAAACCCTAGATCATTACTCTCCTCACGTACGTTATAAACTTTCAAATAAGAGTATCAGATTCGTTGCATTGTTGTCCAAATTCAAGAACTTTATTTATTTTCCCCTCCAGGATCATCGCAAATTCAGACAGAGATACTATGAATATCTTGACAACTTTCGAGCTCCAGATGGTCCTGTTTTTATGATAATATGCGGTGAAGGTCCTTGCAGTGGCATAGCTAAAGATTATATGAGTGTAATAATTTTATTTACCTGATGATTCCTTGCGTGACAAGAAACTAAAAGAGATTGATGTTTTTCATAAACACATATATATTTAGGTATTAGCAAAGAAGTTTGAAGCTGGTGTGGTTTCATTAGAACATAGGTACTATGGGAAAAGTTACCCTTTTAACTCATTAGCTACAGAGAATCTGAGATACCTTTCATCCAAGCAAGCCCTTTTCGATTTGGCTGCTTTTCGTCAACATTACCAGGCAAGTCTTGGTTTCAAGTCATTCATGGAATCATATATCATTATGGTAAGAGAATTTTTCATTTTATGGATTTTGTTAATGCAGGAAGCTTTGAATGTTAAGTTGAATAGAAGTAGTGACAACCCGTGGTTCTTCTTCGGGGTGTCTTATCCTGGAGCTTTAAGTGCTTGGTTCCGACTCAAGTTCCCTCACTTGACCTGTGGAAGCCTTGCTAGTTCTGCAGTTGTTCATGCTGTCTATGACTTCTCTGCATTTGATCAGCAGGTATCATAATTTCTTAGTATGAATGGAAGAAGTAAACACTTTTCTTTGTAAGATTTAAGGCTGTGATGTGTGTTGGATGTTCATCTTTTGTTGCAGATTGGTGAATCAGCTGGTCAAGAATGCAAAGATGCACTAGAAGAGACTAATAAACTCCTGGAACTAGGGCTCAAAGTAAACAGAAAGGCGGTGAAAGCCCTCTTTAACGCCACTGAGCTTCATGTTGATGCTGATTTCTTATACTTAACCGCAGATGCAGCGGTTATGGCTGTAAGGATTTGATTATCCATATATACTCATTTTCTCATGTCCTATTCCTAGTCTTGTGTGATCAGTGATACTTACTGCTCAAAATCTTGCAGTTCCAATATGGAAATTCAGATAAACTATGTGTCCCGCTTGTTAAAGCAAAGAAGAACGGTAGTGATTTAGTGGTAATTAAGCTCACATTGTTCTTTCACCCTCATATCGCATCGGATATGAACATCTTGTATTTACTATAGACATTTGTAAATGGGTTTAATTGCAATGTAGGAAACATATTCTAAATATGTTAGAGACCATTGCATGAAAGTTTGGGGCCTACACGTTAGACCATATAACCGGAAACATCTTAGAAACACTGTTGTCACCGCCGATAGTACATATCGGATATGGTGGTTCCAAGTTTGCACAGAACTAGCATATTTCCAGGTGGCACCTGCAAATAATAGCGTTCGATCTCAGCAAATCAATACAGAGTAATATTCTTTAATCACTCTTTTAATGACACATTTTTTTTTTAACTATTTCGCTTACTTTATCAGGTACCATTTGGATTTGTGCAAGAGCCTTTTTGGTAAAGGTACATATCCTGACGTTGATGCAACAAACCTGTACTATGGAGGCCATAAAATCGCGGGTATGTGAGATTAAAACCTTCTCGAAGCTAGTTTATAAGTAAGTATTTACTACGTGACAAAGTTTGTGAAATCTCCAGCAACCAAAATCATTTTCACAAACGGGTCACAAGATCCATGGCGTCATGCTTCCAAACAGACCTCATCTCCTGAATGTAAATTCTGTTTTAACTAAGCTTTAACTTCTGTATCGAATTTGTGCATTTTCTGACAAATTAATATTGCAGTGCCTTCTTACATCATGGATTGCCATAACTGTGGCCATGGAACTGATCTACGAGGATGCCCTCAATCTCCAATGGTCATCGAAGGTATAAGCACTTGTGTGTTTTGTTCTCAAAAGTCAACAAAATGTTAAAAGATCTCTCTTTCTTCTCAGGTAAATCAAATAATTGCAGCTCACCAGATGTTGTAAACAAAGTGAGGCAACAGATGGTAGAACATATCGATTTGTGGCTGTCTGAATGTCGCGGATCTACTAGGAGTTCTAAATAACATTGCATCATAGAACTAGAAGTCATGGTTTGGTTAAACAAACTACAGTATACAAATTTTAGTCTTTACTACCACGTACTGATTTGCAAACCAAATTTGAATGGAAACTGTTAACCTAAAGCAATAAGGCCCTGTTCGTTTGTCAGTCGCTAGCGGCAGCGATCAGCGGCAGCGACTAGCTGCAGTGATTAAATATCGCTGTTGTTGTTCGTTTTAGTATCGCTGACATAGCGATAGTCGCTCGATTGTTCGGTTAGTAATCGCTGCCGCTAGCGACTGATCTGCTGCTAAGTTGTTTGTTATGCTATTTCTATGACTGAACGTTAAATAAAATTACTTTAAACTTATAAATGACATAAAAATATAAATGCAACCTCAAATGAAATATTATAGTTTCATAAAGACAAAGTCTAAAGTAAATATAAAACTTAAATAAAGCATTACAAAAGATTTTCTAGTATGGCAAACGACCTCCTCTACCCATCTCATTTGTAATGTAGTCACGTACACCTTCCATAGCTCTATCACCTGTTGATTCATAAGGAGTATATCCACCATGAGCATGATCATCATCATCACTACTATCATCAGGTGATTCATCTTCATCATCATCACCATCACCATGAGAGGTATCACCGTCAACATTATCACCGTTTTGTTTCCCTTTTTTTTCTCTTCCAAGAACAGTTGAAAAAAGAAACGACATTCCTCATCGGTCCAGTTCTAATTTAATAAATCAGCCATGAAATCATAAGACCAACCAAACCTATCAAGACAAATTCAGCCATGAAATAAAAAACCAACCAAACCAAGCAGCACAAATTCAGCCAAAGAATAATTAACAAAAAAAAGACTTACGTCATTAGTCAACTTTGACATCCTTGTTTAAGAGTGATTCCTCCTAAAACCTGGAAAGGATACAAGAAGGAACAACAATAAACATCAAAAACAATGCGTTATGTATTCATTCACAGAAACTCAACACTAGCACAAACATACTCATATATGAATTCAGAACCATAATATCACAAACAGACACAACAAGTATGAGGTAAACTAAACTTGAAACAGACCCATGACCACCAACCAAATTGAAATCACAAATAGCCAAGAATACAACAGATCCATAAGCACCAAAAAGAGCAAAACGAAAGAGCTACCGTAAGAGAGAAAACCGACAAGCTTGGCCGTGGCTCGAAGCTCCTTGGCCGCGAGAGAGAATCGAAGTGGAGTACTGAGAAACCCAACAAGCTTGGCCACGAGAAAGAATCAAAGTTGAGGATTGAGAATCGTTACAGCTTGACGGCGACAAGAGAATTATAAAAAATATTACGTTTAGGTTTAGGTTTAGGTTCATTAGTAGTTTCATTTAAAAACCAAAGGTAACATTGTCATTTAATGGGTTCATTATTAAAATAATAAAACAAACGCTGGAAAAAATAGCGACTGAATTTTTTTGTCGCTGCCGCTAGCGATTAGCCGCCGCTTATGATCGCTCGTACAGCGATAGGTAAACGAACAAGAGATTAGCCGCTGCCGCTGATCGCTGCCGCTAGCGACTGACAAACAAACAGGGCCTAAATACATTTGAAGCAACTTAGTATTTACTGTACGTGTCGTTGAAAAGGACGTAATAGCTTATTGAATTATAACACAGGTTACAATACAAGGTTTTTAACAAGTTGGTGGTACCACCATGTCTCATTTACAATATTTGTTTTGATCAATATTTAAGGTTTATATTTATAAATCTCATATATATTAAACGAAAAACATTCTCATTTAATGCTTTCATACTACATTGAACATGTGACAACCTCACATCGATTTAATTTTGAGTATACTGACGTGTCAGCTTCAAAATCATTTAACAATTAATGCGTTCATATATTAATTTTTTCAATTCCATCGCAGACAATTTAACGTGTTCACGCTAACTTTTTTTAATCAGCTCATTTTTAGTTCTTGCATTTTTAACCTTTGTATTACTGAAATGAAGTTCTCTCAGTACAACTACTGAATAATATCATTTTGAAAGAAAGAAATTAAAATATTATTAAAATTCACATCAAGTAAAATGGTAGAATGAAAATGTTTTTATAAAATAAAAGTTTCGTATCTTGTCGAACTTAGCCATGGTTGAAGTTTTTGTATATGAAGACAATAAATAATTATGATTGGTTATGATGAATTAAGAAAATTGTGGTAAAAAATACCACACACAAAGTCGGATCTTTAGTGTAGCCATATCTTATTTTTCTTTATGGAGTTTTCATATCAGACCAAGAATTAGAAACATAATCAGATTGATAGAAAAAATCAAAAATCAAAAAAAAATTAAAAGAAAAGAAAATTTGTGAAATCTATTGAAAAATAGAATTCAGGTGCCGAGTGAAGAGATCACATTATTTTCCACGCAACTCTAACACTTTTCACTCAAATGTGTCATTTTTATATTAAATTTACCAAGAAATTTTTATAAAAAAATACACGTGGTTAGTTTTAGTCTACTTCAATTTGGAAACATGCCCAAAAATATTAACACGATTCTCAACCATTTTTATTGGTATTTTTAAAGTATATTCCAATAATTATGTATGTTAAATAAGCAAATAATATTTGTTTTACATTTATTTTATTTTGCTTTATATTAGTAGAAGAAAGTTAGTTTGGGTAATACATTTGGATCCAAAGAATGATATCTTGCATATTTCCATTATCTTATCCATTCGTCCATGTGCATTTTGATCATATAGACTAGGATTTAGCCATGTTTAGGTTGCATTTTTTGCATACATGAGTCTCTATTAGGTACTGGAGTACCACATGAGGTTATTGGAGACATTCGAGTGCATTTGGAGCTCAGAAGAGGTGAAAAGATGACCATTGGACGAACCGAGCATGGGAGCGACCTCCCGGAGCGACATCACGAAGTCGCTGTGTCCCACTTCTCAGAGCGACCTTCCTAAAGCGACGCCATGAAGTCGCTCGCGTTCTCGTTACTCCGAACAGTCTTAGATGACCCTGGAGCGACCTCTCAGAACGACCTACCAAGGTCGCTCCCGATCCAGAGCGACCCGTTGGAGCGACACACCAAAGTCGCTCGGGACCTCTCGCCCGGATACACCAAAAATCGGCCCTGGAGCGACTTTCCGGAGCGACACCTGCAAGTCGCTCCGCATTATTTTGCTGCCGAAAATCATGATTTCTCAAGGACCTTTTTGCAATTTATTTTGGACATTTTACATTTCAAAAACCTATGTTTTAAACATCTTTGGTAGCCACCAGGCAGATTATCTTTTGATCTATTGAGAAATACACAAAAACTCTCTTGAGAAGTTCATCTCTTGGATTTTGATTGTTATGTTCTTGTGTTATTGTTGATTTCTTATCGATTTCTCTACATGATTAATCTGAAATCCAATATGGGTTTAAGAGGAATCATGGAGATTAGTGAGTAATCACCTTTTGAATTCATGGGTTAGTTCTAGGATGTTTTAGTGTAGATCATTCTTGTTCCTTGTTAGTAGAGTATTGATAATGCATCTTCTGAGTTGGCCGCTCAAAAGTTGATCAATAGTCATTTCCCACCCAAAAGGTGTTTGATGAAATGCCTGAGACAACTCTCCTAGGCTTTTAGTATACTTTGCCAAAGACATTTGTTGTTAAAGATGCTAAGATAGCTAATAGACTTGTTAGTAATGATTGCTTTCATATTATTCAACCAAAGACATTTGATGTTCACTACAAGAAAACACATGCTTAACGACGAAAATTAACGAGGAAAAACAATCCTCGTAAATTTGCGTCGAGTTTACGATGAATTTACGTGAAAAACTAAAGTCATCGTTATTTCCTCGTAACGTAACGACAAAACTGTTTCGTCGTAAAGTGGATGTAATTTTACGAGTATTTTACGAGGAAAAACTATTTCCTCGTAAATACGACGTAAACTTTGCGTGGTATTTACGAGGTAATAGTTTACGTGTATTTAGCGAGGAAATTTTTGAATCCACCAACTTTATAGGTGTTACACTTTTTTTTTGCCCACCTAATTAATTTTCGTCGTAAATTCATAGCAAAATTACAACTACCAGATTCGAATTTTCCTATAAATATGGATGTTTGAACATCATTTTAAACACACCAACAACAAAAAACGTGAAAGAAAAAAAATGGCTGGCTCCGGGACTATTTACGAGTTGCGGAAGTGGATGTATATGCATAGAGATGCTAACGGGAGAGTGATGAAAGAATACCTTGCGGGTCTGGAGACATTTATGCATCAAGCAGATTCAACACCGCTCGCCCAAGAAAGTGGTAAGATGTTCTGTCCTTGTCGGAAATGCAACAATTCGAAACTGGCAAATCGTGAAAATGTTTGGAAGCATTTAATAAATAGAGGTTTCACGGCAAATTACTATATCTGGTTTCAACATGGAGAAGGTTTTAATTATGATCAGAATGAAGCAAGTAGTAGTAATAACAATTTTCAGGAAAAAGAACCGGTTGATCATCATTTGCATAATGAACATAGTTACCATCAGGAGGAGATGGTAGATTATGATAGGGTTCATGATATGGTAGCTGATGCATTCGTAGCTCATGATGAAGATGAAGAACCTAATATAGATGCAAAAAAGTTTTACGAAATGTTAAACGCGACGAATCAACCACTTTACAGTGGTTGTAGAGAAGGTCTCCCTAAATTGTCGTTAGCTGCTAGAATGATGAATATTAAAACTGATCACAATCTACCTGAAAGTTGCATGAATGAATGGGCGGACTTGTTTAAAGAGTACTTGCCGGAAGACAATGTGTCTGCTGATTCTTATTATGAGATTCAGAAACTGGTTTATAGTCTTGGGTTGCCTTCGGAGATGATAGATGTTTGCATCGACAACTGCATGATCTATTGGGGAGATGATGAGAAGCTAGAAGAATGTCGATTCTGCAAGAAGCCACGATTCAAGCCGCAAGGACGGGGACGTAATAGGGTACCGTACCAAAGGATGTGGTACCTACCAATTACAGATAGATTGAAAAGATTGTATCAATCAGAGCAGACTGCTGGAAAGATGAGATGGCATGCCGAGCATACTCAGACGGATGGTGAGATGACTCATCCATCAGATGCAAGAGCCTGGAAACATTTCAACAAAGTACATCCAGATTTCGCTAGCAATATCCGGAATGTGTATCTCGGATTATGCACAGATGGATTTAGTCCGTTCGGAATGTCAGGGAGACAATATTCATTGTGGCCAGTCTTTCTTACTCCATACAACCTGCCACCGGAGATGTGCATGCAACGGGAGTTACTATTCTTGATCATATTAATACCTGGTCCGAACCATCCAAAAAGGTCCCTGGATGTTTTCCTACAACCACTGATAAAAGAGTTGAAGGATTTGTGGTCAACAGGGGTGAGGACGTATGACTGTTCAACGAAGACGAATTTTACGATGCGAGCGATGCTTTTGTGGACCATAAGTGATTTTCCTGCCTATGGGATGTTGTCTGGATGGACTACACATGGGAGATTAGCTTGTCCATATTGTAATGGAACGACAGATGCGTTTCAACTGAAGAATGGTAGGAAGACAAGTTGGTTTTATTGTCACCGTCGATTTCTTCCCATTGGCCATCCTTACCGAAGAAACAAGAATTTGTTTAGGCACAAAAGGGTTGTGAGAGACACTCCTCCTCCATATCTAACTGGAGAACAAATTGAAGCGCAAATCGACTACTACGGAGCTAACGAAACAGTTCGTTGGGGTGGTAATTGGCATGTCCCTCGTAATATGCCAGATTCTTACGGTGTTCATCACAACTGGCACAAGAAGAGTATATTTTGGGAGTTGCCATATTGGAAGGATCTTCTTCTGCGCCACAACCTCGATGTGATGCATATAGAGAAGAATTTCTTTGAGAACATCATGAATACAATATTGAATGTCCCAGGGAAGACAAAAGACAACATAAAATCGAGGTTGGACTTGCCGGATATTTGCTCAAGAAGCGAGTTACATGAGTTACATATTAAAAGCAATGGACAAGTTCCCGTTCCGATATTCAGATTATCTTCAGAAAAAAAGTCGGTGTTGTTCAACTGGGTGGCATCAGAAGTGAAGTTCCCCGATGGGTATGTTTCGAATCTCTCTAGATGTGTTGTATAGGGTCAAAAGTTCTCCGGGATGAAGAGTCATGATTGTCATGTATTTATGCAACGACTACTGCCCTTTGCATTTGCGGAGCTACTTCCAACAAACGTACATGAAGCACTTGCAGGTACGTAGTGTATTATATCACAATAATTTACAAAATAATATATGACTAACAATGTGTTTAATTTTTTTTTGAATATAAAAGGCATTGGAGCATTTTTCAGGGATCTGAGCACACGCACTCTTAAAGAAGAAGTTGTGGAACAGCTTCAGGAGAACATTCCCATCTTATTGTGCAACTTGGAGAAGATATTTCCTCCCGGATTTTTTGACGCCATAGAGCATCTAGCTGTCCACCTCCCATATGAGGCATTGCTTCGTGGACCTGTACATTACGGATGGATGTATCAGTATGAGCGAGCCATGAAATATTTGAAGGGAAAAGCAAAGAACCTCGCCAAAGTTGAAGGTTCTATAATTGCTGGAAGTTTGACGGAAGAAGTTTCTCACTTCACATCGTACTACTTTGCGTCAAAAGTACGTACACGGAGAAGAGCTCCTAAAAATAAATATGGGGTTTGGAATATATGAAGTAGAAAATAAGGAATATGGGGTTTGGGGTTTCGGGTTTCGGGTTTTGGGTTTGGGGTTTGGGGTTTCGGGTTTTGGGGTTCCGCGTTTTGGATTTCGGGTTTCGGGTTTCGGGTTTTTGGTTTCGGGTTTGGGGTTTCGGGTTTAGGTGTTCGGGGTTTGGGGTTTCGGGTTTTGGATTTCGGGTTTCGGGTTTCGGGTTTCGGGTTTCGGGTTCTAGGGATTTAACCATAACACTCGTTAAAAATAACGACGAAACTTAAAATTAAATATGGGGTTTGGAATATATGAAGTAGAAAATTAAAGATGGGGGTTTGGGTTTCGGGTTTCGGGTTTCGGGTTTGGGGGTTGGGGTTTGGGGTTTTGGGTATGGGGTTTCGGGTTTCGGGTTTGGGTTTCGGGTTTCGGGTTTCGGGTTTCAGATTCTAGGGATTTAAACATAACACTCGTTAATTCCACGTAAGCACAAATCGTCGTAAAGTCCTCGTAGGATGAAATCGTCGTAACTACCACGTAAAATGATTTAAACAAAACACTCGTTAATTCCACGTAAGCAGAAATCGTCGTAAAGACCACGTAAACGGATTTATACATAAACCCGTTAATTCCACGTAAGTACAAATCGTCGTAAATATCTCGTAGTGTACAAACTTGAAAAAAAAGGAAAAGGAGAGAAATACCAGATTAACATGTGGCAAGACTTCCAGCAATTATAATACGTAAGTCTCGCCCACATGAATTCTAATATCTTCTCCTTTTCCTATTTTTGTCAAATATTTATAATTTGAATAGGATTTTTTGAGGATTGTGATTTGAGATAAGGTGTGATTTGGGAGTTTGTGTATGGTTTGAGAGTGAGAGTTGTGGGTATATTTATAGGAAAGCAAGCCTCGTTAATTCCTCGTAAGGTAAATCTTCGTTAATACCTCGTATAAAAAAACACGGGCCTTTGTGATTCCTCGCAATTTCCTCGTAAAAAAAAGACGGGCCTTTGTAACTGCTCGCTATTTCGTCGTAAACTTACGAGGAATTTGCGACGATATGTAATCTTATATATACACCCGAGCGCTCACTCTTTCTTTCCTCTCTACTTCCTCTCTACTTCCTCTCCATTTCGTAGCAATGGTTAGCCTCTCTGATTCCTCTCTAATTTGGTTAGTTTATGATAGATTAGGTGGTTAGTATAGGGAATTTAGATAGGTTTGCGGATTTTATGTTGTTTAGTGTTGATTATGTGGATAATGTTGGGAAATTTATTGTTGATGTTAATTTTAAAAATTTCATTTTTTTCTAGGTTCGAAAAGGAAGACTTACTGCCCATTACAGAGAGATCTTCGGTGAGCCGGGTAGTCGTTTAGACCCGGCCTCTTCTTCCGCTCCCAGTTCTTCGGGCCAGGAGACTGTCCCCGAGACTCAGTACACTCAGAGAGTCTCTGGGTCTACTTCTTCTACTGCACCATCGGCTCCTCATGTGCCTCCTCCGATGCCTCCTCCTGTGCCTCCTCCGATGGCACCTCCGATGGCCGCCGATATTCATCCTGATTTGATGGTGCCTCCGAGTGCTCCTTACTCGCAGTACACTGTAGAGGACATTCTCAGTCTGCCAGACAGAGAAGGTTTACCAGTCATCAACCCAGACCGACCGGACGGAACTTTGTGGTATGTTGCATTAATTTTTTTTAATTCGTTTAAATTTCTTTTATAACATTAAAAAATAATTTATATTTTAAATTTGTATTTTCCAGGTGGGGGGTTGACGGATGTCTTGCATCGGACGTAACCGACACGATCAAGGGTTACTTCTCCATGCCACATCCAAACTGGAGTAAGACGCCTCACTACGTCAGAAAGACGTGGTTCAAAATTTACGCTGTAAGTTTCTATTAATTAATTATATATACTTTAATTTTTTCATGATTTATATATATACTTTCTAAAAAACTAATTGTTAATTTATTTTTCCAACAGCAAAAATATACTTGGGCCTTGAGGATCACTGAGAGGGTGAGGAAGAAGTTTAACGCGAAGGCGAAAGTTCGCTTGTTGGACACGGTCTCCAACTGGAAGGGTGACTGGATCGTGAAGGGGTATGAGCGTGGCAAACCCGCTGAGCTCACCACGGATGTGTGGGATGGCCTCATCCGTTATTGGCGCCTTCTGATGTGCCCCAGTCCATGGACCAGACTGATCAGAACGCTCCAGACGTCCCAGTTGAGGTTCATCCTTCCGATCAGATCAGACAGACCAATCGGGCCGTGTACCGTCTCGATCCACTTACATCCGGAATGAAGCTTCGACCAAGTCCACGTCCTGAAGACCAAACGGACCGAACCAGTACGCGACCTTCCCAGCCATCTCGACAAGCCAAAGCCAACAGCCGAGCCAGACTTGACATGGATCATGCCAGACTTGACCTTGATCATGCCAGACTTGAGAAAGATCATGCCAGACTTGAGAAAGATCATGCCAGACTTGAGAAAGATCATGTCAGACTTGACTTGGATCATGAGGTTTCACAAAATGATCGAGACTTCTCTCTTTTGGCTCGATTGGCTCGTACCGCATGTACCAACGACCGTGGTGATGATCTCTCTACCTTGTTCGATCCGATCATGGACTTTTCCTTTGGAAATTTCTCTAAGGCAAGGATCCTTAAGCTATCAGAAGACTTGGGCTTTGTTGGAACACAACTTGTCCGATCAGAACGTCCCGCGGCCCTTGCTGATCGTCCCGCCTATGTGCTGATCCTTACTGCTTTGGACTTAGCCGGTTCGGATGCATCTGGACAGAAGCCGAACGGTCACTTTGACTAGCTTATCTCTTTATTTCCGTGTATTGACTAGATCTAGATCTAGATCTAGTTTTCTATTTAATTCCTAGATCTACAAAACTCTATAAGTATGAAACTCTTTCATTTTAATAAATCAGAAATCGATTTTGTCTAAAGCTTTTGAGTTAAAACTCTTTGTTCTTCGTTTAGAACTTGTTCTTAGTTTCTTGGTGAGTCATATCCAAGTAAACACTTCCTCAAATCGTTGGTCTTGTGAGTCATATCAAGCAACGACGAGAGATCCTTCACTTGGTGGTCTTGTGAGTCATATCAAGCACCATTTGGAGTCGGGAATATCGAAGGCCTTTCCGCAACCTTCGTGCGACCCTTCAATCCATTCAGTTCTCCATCCGGAGTTCATATCCAAATCTGATCCATTCGAGTGAGCCGATCTTAGGGTCCTTCACCTTCCTGATTCCATTAGAATCGCCCAGGCTTGCTCTAACTCCCGTAACACGGTCGATGAGCACGGGAACGGGCCGATGCTTCACACTACGGGCCAAAAACCCCACGCCGGTGTCCGTTTGGAAATGGTAATTAAATATTTTATTATATAATTTTTTTAATATATATATTAATTTATTCTAACTTTCTTAACTGTTTTTTAGGCCAAAGAGACGGGACATCTCCCTTCTCTTATGGAACTTTACGAGAGGACCCACAAGAACAAGGCGGACGTATTTGTAGATGGCAAGTCCGAGCAAATCTACAACGACGTAGTTGCTCGGGTTGAAGACCGCCAGACTCAGCTGACCCAGCAGTCTACCGACGGATTACCCGTCACCTTATCCACACTTGACGTGGATAAGATTTACGAGGAGGTAAATTTTCAAAAAAATTAATTTTTTATTATTCATTTAATTTAACTTTAAATTTTTACTTACAATATTTATTTTTTGTTTTTAAGGTTTTCCCTAAAAAAAAGGGACGGACGTTGGGTATTGGTTCCGTCAACGATGTTCCGAGAGCGACATCGTCTTATGGTCAGCGACGGGATGATGAAGTCACTGAGCTGCGTAGAGAGTCCGCTCAGCTGCGTAACGAGTTGACCGCGACAAAATCTCGTATGGGTGGAGTCGAGGGTTTCTTGGACGTTATTACGGCCACAAATCCGGAATGGGAGTCCATGTTGAGGAACATGCGACAACAACATCCCATTCAAGGCGAGTCATCCGACGTACATAACGAGGCGGATGTTACGAGGAGGAGTGATGAATTCTACCGGGCGATGAACGACCCTTAGTTTTTTTTTTTGGTTGTTGTATTATATAAATTCAAAACTTATTTATATATAAAATATTTTCATTTTGATTTATTTTTATTTTAAATTTTAATTTATTATTAAATTAAATAATTTTAATTATTTTTTAATTATATTTTTAAATTCTGTAAAAATAATAAAAACGAAGTAAATTCGTAGCTAATGTACGACCTCTTTACGTGGAAACCTTACGAGGAAATGACGAGAAACAATTAACGACTATTTTACGAGGAAACATTTGCGAGGAAATAACGAGGAAAAGTTTACGAGTATTTTACGAGGAAATCGTTTCGTGGTTGTTACGTGTATTTTGCGAGGAAACTCTTTCAAGGTATTTACGTGTAGGTTACGAGGAACTCATTTCGAGGTATTTACGAGGAATTGTAGCGACGTCTTTGCGTGGAATATTGACGTGGTCTTTACGACGAATCGCCCTACTACGTCTTTAAGACGAAATATATTCCTCTCTAAGTTACGACGAATTAGCGAGGAAATATGTGTTACGACGGACGAGTAACGAGCAAACGCGCTTCCTCGCTATTTCTTCGTAAAGCCTCTTTTACGACGAAATAACGAGGAAAACCGCCCTCGTTAAGGTGATGTTTTCTTGTAGTGGTTTGAGATATGTTAGCAAATGAGCATTCATCTAGACATAGAGCTTGCTTAGAATTGTGTCTAGGCTTAAGGTTGATAGTTTGATTGATCATTTGCCATCCTTAGTTCGATACTTGATCACCCAAGGTCTAATCCCTATGCCTATGAGTTCTCTTTTCCCTTAGTCAAGAAAGTATAATTCTGTTATTGCTTTCTAGTTTTAGTCATAGCTTAAAACCCATCTAAATCATTGGTTGCACTTAGATTAAGTGAGTACTTGCATTCTCAGTGCTTTGATATCCCTCAGAACTGGTTCGACAATCTTTTATACTACAACATTTGTCTTAGGAGCCTTGAAAACTCCTAACATCAAATTGGCGCCGTTGCCAAATTCTGAGCAGATTTAAACATTGAGATTTAGTCACTTGCTTGAGACTAAGTCATTTTTATTTTGTTTTGTTACTGATTCTTCCTCTTCACCTACATTTAAGTTTCAGGTGTATGAACTTGAGGAGCAGGGGTCCATCAAACCTAGTTCCAATAGTAGCAGACATCAGAGCTTTAAAGAGGGAGTGTGCTAGAGCTACAAGAGAAGAAGAACACCAAGCACACTTGGATATTGATATGGCAGATCCACCGCAAGGGGCAGAACACCAACCACGGGCAGCTCGACCCATTGGTGCTTATGACCGGCCCAACATTCATGGTCATAGACTGGGAATCCGAGCACCCGCTGTGGCAGCCAACAACTTTGAGGTCAAGTCAGGACTCCTCAACGTGATCGAGAACAACAAGTATCATGGCTTGGCTCTAGAGGACCCATTTGATCACTTGGATAGGTTCGACAGCTACTGTGGGTTGTCAAAAACCAATGGTGTGTCTGAGGATGCCTTGAAGCTGAAGTTATTCCCTTTCTCTTTGGGGGATAAGGCACGTCAGTGGGAGAAGTCTCTACCCAGCGACTCTATCACTACTTGGGATGAGTTCAAGAGAGCATTCTTGGAGAAATTCTTCTCATCCTCAAGAACTGCTAAGCTGAGAAATGAGATTTCCAGTTTCCAACAGAAGAACTTGGAAGGATTCAGTGAAGCCTGGGAGATATTCAAGGGCTACCAAGCTCAATGCCCACACCATGGTTTCTCTAAGGAGAGCTTGCTGAGCACATTCTACCGTGGTGCTCTTCCTAAGTACATGGCCAGACTGGATACAACTAGCAATGGGTTCTTCTTGGGGAGAACTGAGGAAGATGCAGAGGAGCTGGTTGACAACATGGTAAAGAGTGATGCAGTCTACAGTGGAGACCACGACAGAAGCAGTCGAACAGATGATAAGCAGACGAGGAAGGAGTTGAAAGCTCTACAGGATAAGATAGACATCCTCCTTGCTGATAAAGCCACACAAGAGCAGCTGCACTTTGTTGGTAACCCAAGCCAAGATACAGCACCTGTTGTCCATGAGGTTGAGGGTTTGGAAGGTCAGGAAGAGCTGTGTTTCATCAACAACAATGGTAGCTGGTACAAAAAAGAGCCCAACTTTCAGTACAACAACTACCAACAGAAATCCTATCCCAACAACCAATAGAGTGGTTATCCGCCTCGAAACAACCATCAAGGCAGCTATCAACCTCAGCAAAACCCCTCTTCTGGTTCCTCTGCTCCTCAAGAGAGCAGCACTGACACCCTGCTGAAACAAATCTTGGAGTCTCAGACTAGAAGTGAGAAGCATGTTGGTTATGAGTTGAAAAACCTTCATTCCAAGATTGATGGGAGCTACAATGAGCTCAACAACAAGTTCTCACATCTTGCTTCTACAGTCAAGAATTTAGAGAATCAGTTTGCTTCCATGAACACTCACCAGACTCGCCAACAAGGATCTCTACCTGGAAAATCTGACCAAAACCCCAAGGAGGCCAAAGCTATCACCCTTAGGAGTGGTAAGCAGTTACCTCCTACAACCCTCACCAGGGATGCTGAGAAACTAGGTGAGGAGGTGGCCATCAACTTAGATGATGAAGTGGTGATTGTTGATGAGAAAATCAATGATGAAATCTTGGAGAAGATTGTGGAAGCCAAGGGTAAAGGAAAGGTTGGGGAAGAAAGAAAACAGTGAAGGATGGTGAAGTTCTTGCTCCAGCAAGTGAGAATTCTTTTGTTCCTCCTCCCTATGAACCCAAACTACCATTCCCTGGTAGATTCAAGAGGCAGCTGCTAGAGAAGTACAAGGCTTTGTTTGACAAGCAAATGAGTGAAGCTCAGGTTGCAATGCCCATCATCGATGCTTTCATGTTGATTCCTCAATACAACAAGTTCCTGAAAGATGTTGTAGCTGCAAAGAAGAAGGAAATGGAAAGCATGATGATTCTTACCCATGAGTGCAGTGCCATCATCCAGAGGCTTGATGTTCCAGAGAAGTTAGAGGATCCAGGATGCTTCACACTACCTTGTGCTCTTGGACCTATGGTATTTGAGAAATGTCTCTGCGATTTGGGAGCTAGTGTCAGCGTGATGCCTTGGTCTGTTGCAAAGAAGCTTGGATTCACTCAGTACAAGAAGTGTAAACTCTCTCTGGTGTTAGCTGATCGTTCAGTGAAGTACCCTGTGGGCATCTTAGAGGACCTACCTGTGAAGATTGGAAGGTATGAGATACCTACAGATTTTGTGGTGCTTGAGATGGGTGAGGAGGCTCACGACCCATTGATTCTTGGAAGGCCATTTTTAGCTACAGCAGGAGCAATTGTTAAGGTGAAAGAGGGCACGATTGATCTCCATTTGGGTAAAGGGCATGTTCTCCACTTTGACATCAAGGAGAAAATGAAGAAACCAACTGTGTTCGGGCAAGCCTTCTACATTGAAGAGATGGGCACTCTTACTGATGAGCACCTTGAAGAGTTACCACCTGAGGACGACGAGGAGGGAGCATCTCCCTCTACTCATTCTCCATAGAAGGTAACCCACTACTTTCCCTTGTATATACCATTTCGTTTTTCCATATTAGTTTTCTCTTTTTGGGTATCTCTTTCTCCTTGACAACACAGAGACTGTGTCATTTAAGTTTGGGGGAGGTACCAAGTATTTGATCACGTTTGCTTTGATGATTTTGAGTCTCATGCATTGCATTATACATATATATTTGCATAAAAAATATATATATCATTTAGTTTGCATCATTGGCATTTCTAGGAGAGTCTAGAGCATATAGGTTGCATTTACTTGCATCGGGAGCAATGATTTGAAATGCCTTGTAAAGAACATTACTTTGCACCTGAATAGCTTATGCACCTCTCGAAAACACTTGTATGCTTCGAGCCTTGAAGACTCTTCCTGAAACTTGTTGATTGCTGAAACTCAGTCTTTGAAGCCAACTACAACCTTATTTGAACTGAACGAACTTAATACTTCTTGCTCATGGTCCCTTGTGTACTGAGTCATGGTTATACACACTTGAGTTGTCACATCCTTTATGCCAATCTTATTTTGACAAACTCTAGTGGTGGACCACTCCCAAAACATTTCCCTTCTTTTAAGCTTTCATTGTTTGATGAGTGAGGCCTTCTTCGGAAAGTCTTACATGTGCATAATGTTGAGAGTATCGGGAACGACAATGCTTGATCTTCATTCTTGCTAGATTGGGTACTCTATTGTCTAGCTATAGGTGGGGGGGGGGGTGAGAGTTGTGATTATGATTTGGGAGCAATGAAAAAGGAAAAGAAGTGACTCTTTGTGTTTACGTGAATTGTCTTATTGGGATAAGTAGAAAAACCTCTAGCTCAAGTTATGAAAAGTCTTGGCCCCCATCTAAAAAAAAAAAAAAAAAAAAAAATAAAAAAAAATATAAAAAGAAAAGAAAAAGAAAGAAAAAGGGGGCTAGCAAAATTGTTAGGAGCTAAGTAATGTTTTGAGGTTGTGGAAAATCCCTTGTAGATTTCAAAGAGAAGGAGTTAAAGTTTTTAGGATCTTTTGGTGAGAGATGTGAGTTGGGTTTGACATTTGGGAATGATTGTGTAATTGTATGATTGGGAAAAGGGTAGAACAATGGAGATTGAGCATTGTATGCATGAGTTGATCCCTTTCTTAGATATATTATGTGCAATGTCAAGGCTACTTGTTTTGAGAGTAAACCACTTTAAAAGATCATGGATTTTGAACCTCTTAACCCACTTGAATAAAAGCTTTCCCTTACTCAACCAAATGATTTGGACCAATTGACCATTTGCAAGAATTCACTTGATGCTATGCTTAATGAACTTGAGAGTTGGCTGATTTGCATGTGTGAATGCATGATGATGAGTGTAGGGATGAAAAGAGTTGAATAGGCCTAGAGAAGCTAGAGTATAATAAGAGAGGGTATACTAATGCTGAATTTAGATGTTGATTTGAGTGCTTTGTGTGTTTCTTTTGGCTATGAGCTCTCACCTTCAAACATCTCTCCCTATGAGTTCTAGAAAGTTCACTTGTGGACAAGTAAAAGAACAAGTTTGGGGGAGTTGATATCTTGCATATTTCCATTATCTTATCCATTCGTCCATGTGCATTTTGATCATATAGACTAGGATTTAGCCATGTTTAGGTTGCATTTTTTGCATACATGAGTCTCTATTAGGTACTAGAGTACCACATGAGGTTATTGGAGACATTCGAGTGCATTTGAAGCTCAAAAGAGGTGAAAAGGTGACCATTGGACGAACCGAGCATGGGAGCGACCTCCCGGAGCGACATCACGAAGTCGTTGTGTCCCACTTCTCAGAGCGACCTTCCTAAAGCGACGCCATGAAGTCGCTCGCGTTCTCGTTACTCCGAACAGTCTTAGATGACCCTGGAGCGACCTCTCAGAGCGACCTACCAAGGTCGCTCCCGATCCAGAGCGACCCGTTGGAGCGACACACCAAAGTCGCTCGGGACCTCTCGCCCGGAGACACCAAAAATCGGCCCTGGAGCGACTTTCCGGAGCGACACCTGCAAGTCGCTCCGCGTTATTTTGCTGCCGAAAATCATGATTTCTCAAGGACCTTTTTGCAATTTATTTTGGACGTTTTAAATTTCAAAAACCTATGTTTTAAACATCTTTGGTAGCCACCAGGCAGATTATCTTTTGATCTATTGAGAAATACACAAAAACTCTCTTGAAAAGTTCATCTCTTGGATTTTGATTGTTATGTTCTTGTGTTATTGTTGATTTCTTATCGATTTCTCTACATGATTAATCTGAAATCCAATATGGGTTTAAGAGGAATCATGGAGATTAGTGAGTAATCACCTTTTGAATTCATGGGTTAGGGAGATCAATGGTGATTAGGTTAGTTCTAGGATGTTTTAGTGTAGATCATTCTTGTTCCTTGCTAGTAGAGTATTGATAATGCATCTTCTGAGTTGGCCACTCAAAAGTTGATCAATAGACATTTCCCACCCAAAAGGTGTTTGATGAAATGCCTGAGACAACTCTCCTAGGCTTTTAGTATACTTTGCCAAAAACATTTGTTGTTAAAGATGCTAAGATAGCTAATAGACTTGTTAGTAATGATTGCTTTCATATTATTCAACCAAAGACATTTGATGTTTGAGATATGTTAGCAAATGAACATTCATCTAGACATAGAGCTTGCTTAGAATTGTGTCTAGGGTTAAGGTTGATAGTTTGATTGATCATTTGCCATCCTTAGTTCGATACTTGATCACCCAAGGTCTAATCCCTATGCCCATGAGTTCTCTTTTCCCTTAGTCAAGAAAGTATCATTCTGTTATTGCTTTCTAGTTTTAGTCATAGCTTAAAACCCATCTAAATCATTGGTTGCACTTAGATTAAGTGAGTACTTGCATTCTCAGTGGTTTGATATCCCTCAGAACTGGTTCGACAATCTTTTATACTACAACATTTGTCTTAGGAGCCTTGAAAACTCCTAACATCAAAGAACCGAACTGAACTAGATTTGAAAGTAATACTAAACACAAAATAAAACGGATTAAATACTCAGGTGAATCTAAAAGTTTAATATCCTGATAACAAGACCCGAATCTGATCCAAACTAAAATATTTTGAATATCAAAAATATCTAAATCACAATTATATATTTAAATATGTTAATTATTTTAAAATTTATATCTATTAGATATTCAAAAATATAAAAATATCTAAAAATTACCAACATAGTCACAAGTAAATATCCTAAAATAACATAAAATATTCAAAATACTGAAAATATATATTTGTTCTCCATCCAAATATTTAAATTGAACCAATTTTTATGTAAATTTAAATATTTAGTCTTACATTATTCAATTTTTTATGTTTTATATTATTTTATTTTGGGATTTAAGTATATTTGAATTTTTGTTAAAAAAACATAATTAAAATGGGTATCCGAACCGAATCCGAACCGAATCCCACAATGATTTGAACAAAATCCAAACCAAAATTTGTAAATATCCGAATACGGTTTAAATTTCTAACTCTAAAAATCCGAAATCTAGATCCGGATAGATTAAATGAATCCGATGGGATATATAAATGCTCATCCCAAAAAAAAGCTATACAACAAATCAAACAAATCACTTAGTATAACATACAATAAATAATCTAATAAACTATCAGAATGATACAGTACATCATTGTTCTGTATATAATACACTTCGTATATAGAGTGGGTTCTTGTCAATCCATGTCGGATGAATAATAAATAAGTAATTATGTCTTACTATAAAAAAGAAAAGACCGTTGAATTTGTTGCACGAATGATCAGTTTCCTTTCCCCAAAACTTGTAAACGCTCGTTTTTTCCCCAACAAAAAGTAAAGGAATGAAAATGATTATTAATTTCAAAATTTCTTCAGCTTTTCCATTTATATGTTTAAATTTATTCACAATTATTTATTAACAGTATGACTTGTATAAATTTTATCATAGCATTTCACAGTTTTATAATAATTGTGATACATGGCTTATTTTCTAAGTTTTGCCTTAGGAACCACGGCATTGTTGAGCTATCCCTTTGGTTTCTATCATTCGAAGTCAAAACTGTTTGTTCACGTTACAAATGTGAGCCTATTTACATTTGATAAATACATTTTTTTTTGCTAAAAGTGTAAATATCATTAACATCGGTATTGAAAGTTTGATTACAAGTAACTTGAAAATTGAAATATCATTTGCTCAAGAGCAATTCTGATTCTAAGAGCCAAAAAAAAGTTTAAAAAACCCATAGAATCAACAAAGTTCCAAAGATTGTTCTAAGAACAAACCTTTAAACTACAGGTTACAACACATTTCAACATTTTAGTTCCTAATTCACACACTTCCTCATCCTTGGTAAACCGATAGAATCAAGGAGAAGGCCATACGGATATGATTTGCCGAAGTCAAACTACAGGTTACAACACATTTCAACATTTTAGTTCTTAATTCACACACTTCCTCATCCTTGGTAAACCGATAGAATCAAGGAGAAGGCCATACGGATATGATTTGCCGAAGTCAAACCCAAAGGTTTTCTCAAGCTGCGATGACGGAGGGTCTGGCAAACCCACTCCGGTGCTAGCAGAGGTGGACGTCGTTGAAAACAATAACGATATGTCAAGAATTAGTATCAGCTAAATACATTTAAACAATGACATTCTAGCGAGATAGCTCATGTCATATCGATATGTCAAGAATTAGTATCAGCTATTAATCTTCTCATCAGTATTCGATTCTCGTTACTCTTGTGTAAATAGATATTGTAGTCATCATCATATTAATAATACAATTTATACGTTTCTCATAGGTTGTTATACCTACTTCTGATCTTTATATCATTGATTACGTTGTCTTATATGCGAAATTTCTTTCAGAAAAAGAGTCTTATGCGAATACAAATTAAAGCTAACCTTCTAGTATAAAGAAAATAAAGAGCTTACCCTAGCATGGAGACCAGAAAGCATTAAAACTAATTAGGTCTATCTTCTATCACTTCCTAGAGTTTCTTTTAACACTCATCTTTTGCAAGTGTCGTTTTGTTCCTAGTGGAGCAAGATATTTTTGGTTATTAAAACTACACATATAGTTTGATATATAACTCCCACTATTATAAGAAAAAGAAGCAAAGAGCATCAACACACTATTTGATTTTTCTTTTAGAGAAAAAAGATATCGAAGGAAAATTAAAGATAGATGAATGGTTAGTAGGCACAGATGGAGAAAGACCCACATGAGGAAACTACGAGTACAACCACGACATGAAAGTATGAAACACACACGAAAAAGTAGTTCAATTTCATTTTCACTTTGGTCCACTTCTTTATTTGTTTTAAACAAAAAAATAAAAATTTAATAAAACACGAAGCCTACCACTAAATATTTTTTATTTAGTTATGGTAGGTAGTAGATGCGCGTGGCTCCCATTACCGTCAACTTTGCCCACGTGGAAACAGCCACATGAGAAGCTCTTTTACCAACTAAAATGTTTTATTACAAAATTTTAAAATAACTATATTCTTGTAGAAGAACAATTTTATCTATTTTAATAAACACCACAGTAATTGAAAATTTACGTTCTAAAAAATATTTCTTTATCAGATTCCATCACCATAATTAGATACTTGTATCACATTTTGATAAATGTGTTTATATATATACAAGAGATTTTTTCCGCGCTTCGCGCGGATTGTGTCTTATAAATTTATTTTATTTATAATATTATTTGTCGGTTTGTTTCTTTTACATTAATTTTTTATTTTTCCAATGTTAGTTTTTCTTAATTTAAATTTATATGTTTATAGTTTTTCTTTTTTCTGGTTGTAGATGGAGAATTATATTTTTTATTGATGGTTTTTGTATGTGACATAAACTTTTTGAAATTTTAAAATAATGTTATATATAGTACAATTAACACATTAAAGAAGAGAAACATATTTAAGCACATTTCATACATGTTTTATATACATAATTTTAAACATTATATATGTATATATTATAAGTTTGAAACATGTAAATGCTTTCTAAAGTTAAATACTTGTTCTGGGTTTACATAACTTATCGAAAGTTTTATCTTTTTTAAATTTAAATCACAGAAAAAAATCAAAAAGTCAGTGTAGATGGGTTTTCTTGGGCTTTTAAATCAACACTGAAAATTTACATGAATCATATAACAACAGTTTTATAAACAACTCGATAAAATTTGACCGAGCCAAAGATTTTCACACAATATGTTCTTTCTTCTTCAAATTGCGAAGAGCCTATAGGCACAAGAAAAAAATCATAATTTTTGTTTTCACTTATATAATATTTTTTTTCTTTTACACACAGAATTTATTACACTGCTATAAGCAATTGAGAACTCTATTCATATAAGATTCACATCTATGCATTTTGACAAAGAAGAATTTTAGCCATCTTTAGTTTCGGAATGAATCAACTTCAGTCATATACACTATATTTTCTCTATGATTCAAATCTTACAATTTTAATATATGTGCAGATTTCCATGTGAAAAAACACGCACGCCATCTATCGTTCAACCTATTACTTTTTCCAAAGTAAACACTATAATCCTCGTTTGGTTAGCTCCACAAACTAATCTCTTTGGATCAGTGTAACCTTTCAGAAAATGATAATCTTAATATCTTACAAAAAAAAACAACAAATATTGACTTATTTATATGAATATATATTATTTTAAATCATTATAGTGGACGAAGAAAGCACCATAATTTGTACAACAAATTTTCTTAGATTCACTTCATCATATTCACAATTTTACCATTTTAATTACATAATTTTATATGAGCTTCTTCACCTTTCCCGGTTATTTTCTCTTTATTTATAACTACAATATAAAGTTATAAACTATATATATATTATAAATTAATAATTTATTTACTCTTAAAGTAACGATTAAAAATAGAACATAATTCAATATAGATATATGATTCTATTAATAAATTAGCAGTTACAAATTTGAAATTTTTAGAAATATCAAAAGTTTTATATTAGTTAATTATCTTCTAAATGACATTTATTTTTAATTCTTTTTGGATGAGAATATTTTGGCTGAGGTGGATAGTCTCAAAAGCCTTGAATTTAGTCCCTTTTATATAGTAGGATATATATTCATTTCGCGATTTTTTATTTATTTATTAGTTAATACTTTTATAAATATTTATAAAATATTAACTCTTTGGTCAACTATACATACATTTTTGACAGCCGTAATTTTTTTTTAAAAAAAAGCTTGTTTTTTTTTTATTCGCTCTCTCTCTCTAGGAAGTCAAAAAGAGGAGACAGCGTTGTCACATCTGACAGTTTCTCTCACTGCCTTTGTTCCCATTTTATCACATGGTCTCCTTTCCCTACACGCCACCACCTCCTCTCTTTCTCCAATTCCCAAATCTTCCTCCCCTAGGGTTACTACGCTTTACTCTCCACCCCCGCCTCCCGATCTTGGATGAGCTTAACGGAATCGATGCCGGAGATCGATCTCATGAGAGTCGTCGATCGATGCGCCGCCGATGTGAAATTGGCTGGCGATTACGAATCTTCTCCGCCTATCGAAGCTCACGATTGTGGTGGTGGCTCCATGGATGTGGATGTGAAGCTGGAAGAAGAAGAGGACTCGAGCTGCGTGAAGAAGAGTCGGCCTAGACGCGGACGCCCGCCGAGAACGCTGGGGAAAGCTTCTCCCGTGTCGAGTAAGAGGAGAGAAGACGAAGATGTTTGTTTCGTGTGCTTCGATGGAGGTAGTCTTGTTCTCTGCGATCGTAGGTGAGTTGAGGTTCAAGCTACTTCTTAGTAGATTCGTTGCTTTCCAAAAAATTGAAATTGGGGAACTTTTCTTTAATATGTGGCAGAGGATGTCCAAAGGTGTATCACCCAGCTTGTGTTAAGCGTACCGAAGCATTCTTCAGATCAAGATCTAAATGGAACTGTGGTAAGAGCATTTTTTTTTTTTAGCTTCTTCAAGATGAACATTTTGAGTCATTTTTGGAGCTTTAAAATGACGATTGTTGGTGGTGTGATTTTCAGGTTGGCATATATGTACGGCTTGTCAGAAGGATTCTTTCTACATGTGCTATACTTGTCCTTATTCTGTGTGCAAGAGATGCGTTAGAAGCTCAGAGTATGTACTTGTACGGGAGAACAAAGGCTTCTGTGGGATCTGCATGAAGACTATCATGCTTATTGAGAATGCGCCCGAAGCTAACAAAGATAAGGTACGAGTGAACCTGAGACTTTGTCTTGCTTTTCTTCTGCAATGTGTTTAACATGTACATTTTGTCCAGGTTCAGGTCGACTTTGACGATCAAGGCAGCTGGGAGTATCTTTTTAAGATCTACTGGGTCTCTCTTAAAGAGAAGCTATCTTTGTCGTTAGATGATCTTACCAAAGCGAAAAATCCATGGAAACCGTCTAAGAGAAGGACTACTAGTCAGCTTCAGGAAAATGATGATGGGGTTATCAAGTTAAGTCTTGCTAAGCTAAGGAAAATGGAAGCGGGTAAATTGGATTCGAACAGTTGTCTGGGTGATAGACTTGCACCGTTGACTGGTACTGCTGCTGCTTGGGCAACAGATGAGCTCTTGGACTTTGTTAGGTATATGAAAAACGGTGATGTTTCCGTCTTGTCGAAGTACGATGTCCAAACTCTCGTGCTAGAGTATGTGAGACGGAATAGTATACAGAACGCTTCTCAGGATTCGGAAATAGTGTGTGACCCTAGGCTTATGAGATTGTTTGGGAAGGAGCGAGTGGATCACTTGGAAATGTTGAAGATTCTTGATTCTCACTTCCTCAATCAAGAAAGGTCTCCGGTTACAGATACTGAAACTATGTCCTTCCAGGTCGATGATAGGTTGAATGCCTCTGAACAACATCAAGAAGGAGAGTCACAGAGACCTTCCAGTGCCGAAACACGTGCCGCTCTGTACAATAAGCCAATCGATGAGTTGGATTTGAATATGATATGGTTATATGGAGATCCAGATGGGAAGATTCATGGACCGTTTTCGTTAATGAACCTGCGGCAATGGAGTTCGAGTGGCCACTTCCCGCCTGAGCTGAGAATATGGAGGTTGGGTGAACAGAAGAACAGGTCCATACTTTTGACCGACGCATTAAATGGGCAGTTCCATAAAACAGGGTTGCTTCAGAATCATTCTATCCCGAAGCAGGAAGAGACAGCTACTATAGCTAACGTTGAAAACAGGAGTGTGGCTGTTGCTAAACTAGAGAGTAGAGTACTTGACTTTAGCCCCAACTCGGTGTCCACCGACCAGAGTGTCATTTCTAGCAGTAACAGTGTCATCACAAGGGGCTCCGACGCGAGCAACAGAAGCGAAAACCTTTTTAGCCAGACCCCTTTGGATTTCACTCATTCTAATGAAAGGGAGGCTGTGGGTAACAAATTGAAAATTGACAGTCCTTTGCCTGGACAAAGCCCTATAAGCTGTTCGCTTTCGCTGTCTACATTTCCAGGAAACTCAAACTCAAACTGTACTCCGCCACCGCAACAGGAAAGATGGAATGTTGGTCATACAGAGGCAGATGGGAACACAGTAAAGAAAGCTTGCAATCAAAACGATACTGGCCTTAGCGGTTCGGGTGAGAAACAGGTTACGGCTACAGTTCAGTCATGTGGGCAAAACTGGAGTGCTGCTACTCCAAGCAGTGCTTCAAATGTGTGGGATTCGAACCCAGGTTTGGTGTCTTTCACAGACAATCAAGAAATCGACTTTCTAGATCTCTTTAGTCCGACCTTTAAATTCAACTTTGCGTCTGATACCACGGAGTGGCAACCCATTGTGACTGGACCTGACGAGTGTGACGAGTCAGTCTCAGATCTTTTGGCGGAAGTTGAAGCCATGGAGTCCCAAAAGCGTCTTCCTTCTCCTACTTCCACATACCGTGGTCCTGGAGAGTTAACCCGCCATTCCATTAATGATAGCTTCAGTCCTGTTGAAGGGCATAGCCCAGCGCTTGATGTAAGCAAAGGTGACTCCATGAGCTCAACAAACGATTTGCAAATGCATTTACGAACTAACAACCCCGTGGACTTTTAGCGGATCATGTATCATAACCAGGGCACAGGTTAGCATAGATCATCTGATGGATGGTGGACAGTGCCCTCTTGTCTCTCTTTTTTTGCAGGATTATGACAGAACATTAATAAGTGAGGGAATCTTACACATCAGAAAAAAAAGAAGAAGAGTGGTGCATATGAAGAAGATATGGTCAAATGTTTCTTCCTGATAATTTTGGTTTTCCACGTTGTCCTCCTGTCTTGTGTATTTCTTACATTGTTTGTGTACTTAGGGTAAGTATTAAGATGGAAGATATTTGTTGTCAGTGGATGTAATCAAACCATTGTAGTATATGATAAGTGTAACGTTTCATAAAAGCTTCACATATCTGTTTATTTGTTTCTGAGACGTGAGCATATTTGCTTGATCACACGGCGTCGTTTTTGTTTCTTTTGTATCTGACAAGTGGAAAGAACAACTGAACAAGAGGAACTCGCTCGCTCTCTTCGATTGATCTTTCACGTATTTAGAAACTTTTTGTTGATTGTATTTTTCCGATTGAAAATTACATTTATCTGATTTGATGGTGGAAGCTTCGTCGAATTTAACGCCGTCGCAGAGATACGCGGCAAGCGCATTGCTCGCGATCGCACTCAACCAAGCGCAGATCAGCCAGACAAAGCCACTCGTCACTGATCACGGCAGAGATAACGGAGATTCTGAGCATGGCTTAACCAGCGGCGGTGATTCAATCTCCCAGGACGAGGATCTATGGGTCCACCAAGTTTCTGGCTTGCTCCGACCCGTTTTCAGGTGATTCCCTCCGAAACGACACCGTTTTTAGTCATTTTTTCTCTGTGTATATATGATCAGGACGAAACCATCTCTTTCAGATGTCTTCAGATTGATTCCTCAGCTTGGCATGGCATCGAGGAAATTGCTGCTTCTTCTCCGGCTAAGCCTCACATCGGTGCGGTATGACCAATTTCCCCCGTGTCTTTCGATCACACTAGACGTTAGGATTTCGGTTTAGTTCCGGCTCAGTTGTTTTAGTTTTTGGTCTCCTTAGGTTCTACGTAAACCGTTCGGATATTTATAAAATTTGGTTTGTTTTTTGGTTTAGGTAACAAACTTAGGAACGCTATTTCCAGAAAATTTCGGGTCAATTTGGTTTAGTTTCGGTTCGCTTCCGTTTTCCAGATAATTTGTATAAAAATGTTGGATACTACGGAGTTTTACGGATGAAAATATCGGATAATTCAAAGAATGTTATACTTTTTTGATAAAAAAGTATTCGGGTAGTTCGTGTTTTGGTAATTCTATTTATAAATAATATTTTTAGAGTATTTGATTATCTTAAAACTAAATATAATTAAGAGATTAAATATATAAAATGTATTGTAGATATTTAGATGTTCATTCGGTTCTTCTTTGGTTTTGGTTTTTCAGTTTTAGAGATACACTGGTTCGGTTTCAATTTGTTTTTCTATGCCCAGGGCTAGTTGTTGAGGTCTTCTTCTTTTTTGTGTGTTAAAACTTTGTAGCTCATCAAGCTACTCTCGGATAATGACGGTTCTGGTGATATGGTGGAGAAAGAGACCGCTTTAGCTAAAGCTGCTGAAGCTATGGTTCAAGGTATTCAGCAAGGTTCTGTATCTTTGGAAGCTAAGAAGGAGAAACATTTGGAATACGAAAACGAATGCCGTGAGAAGTATTCCCTTCCCGAGGCTCAGTCTGGTGCTGCAGATAAGGAAACAGAGAGTCACAGGGAGGATATAGCTAAAGATAGTGGCCACAATCCTGACATTGTTGAAGATGGGAAGCCTGTTGAGGAAGCAGCATTGCTTAGCCATGAGAGGAAGATAAGCGTTCTTTACGAGCTACTCTCTGCTTGCTTGGCAGATAAACATGAGGATAAGGAAGAATGTACACGGAGTAGGAAAGGCTATGATGCGCGTCACCATGTTGCTCTGCGCTTACTTGCAACTTGGCTTGATATTCAGTGGATCCAAATGGTTTGCTTGCATTAAACCCTTTCAAGTTTCATATTAAGCTTCCAATCATGGATTCCCTTATTTTCTTATGCTAAAAACTATTTTCATATTATGGTAATTTATAGGAAGGAGTTGAGACAATGGCTGCATGTTCTGCCATGGCATTGCAGAAGTCAGGCGATAAGGAAGAAGAAGAGTCTTTGTCTCCAGAGAGTGAATGGGATAAATGGAAGCGTGGAGGCATTGTTGGAGCGGCTGCGTTAACAGGGGGTACTCTGATGGCTATCACTGGTGGTACGTTGTCTTCTAACTGTTAATATCCATTCCCACGTTTTTGGAAACTGTTAAGAGTTAGGATTTAGAGTTTGGTTTACATATTTTATGAAACAGGATTGGCCGCTCCAGCAATAGCTGCAGGGTTTGGTGCATTAGCACCAACACTAGGCACTCTGGTTCCTGTAATTGGAGCCAGTGGGTTTGCTGCAGCTGCTAGTGCTGCTGGAACTGTTACTGGTTCTGTTGCTGTTGCAGCATCCTTTGGAGGTAAAGTAAAGACTATACCACAGTTTTTTCTGGCTTACTCAAAGAAGACAATGGATAAAAGTGGTGATCATGTACCAGATTTATCTTAAGCTTTGCATCTGAATGTGTTCATGATCAGCTGCTGGAGCTGGGCTTGCTGGGACTAAGATGGCGAGGCGAACTGGGGAAATTGAAGAGTTTGAGTTTAAAGCTATTGGAGAAAATCATAATCAAGGAGTGAGTTTCGATTTCCTTCTGCTACTAGATCACTGCAACGATAGTTTTGAGTTGGGACTAATCATTTATAGTCTCTGTTTCATGTTGAAATCTCTTTGCTTGGCACTATCCGGATGTAATTAGCGATTAGCAGTGGAGATCTTAGTTGCTGGCTTTGTGTTTAAGGAAGAAGACTTTGTAAAGCCCTGGGAAGGTTTAACTAGCAACTTGGAAAGGTAACATGAGTTGTTGACTTCATGTGTACATTTTTGTGGCTCGTCCTACTAACTCGTAATTGATTGTTAGGTACACAGTGATATGGGAATCCAAGAATATTATTGCAGTGAGCACTGCAATTCAGGATTGGCTTACTTCAAGTAATATTATATAACTTTTTGTTATTCCCCTGGGAATAAATGGTAACAGCGACATGAAATTGTTGCAGGAGTTGCTATGGAGTTGATGAGACAAGGTGCAATGTATACAGTACTAAGCTCGCTTCTAGCAGCAATGGCATGGCCGGCAACAATCTTAGTAGCTGCTGATTTCATAGATAGTAAATGGAGTATCGCCATTGACAGGTAATAAAATATATATATAGTGCATGGAAATGCAAAGTATGATACAAAAACCATTACTGCAACTAATAACTATCATCATCGTATTTATCCTGTTTCAGGTCAGACAAAGCAGGAAGACTTCTTGCTGAAGCGCTTCGAAAAGGGTTACAAGGAAATAGGTATAAAGTTTCAGACAAACAATTATTTGGATAAAATACATCAGAGTTATACAATTAAAAACGTCACTGGGTTGAATATTTTTTGTTTTTGCTTTGGAATATTTGTGAGGATATCAGACCAGTGACTCTCGTGGGTTTCTCGCTTGGTGCGCGTGTCGTCTTCAAGTGCCTCCAGGCTCTGACCGAGACAGAGAAAAACGGTATATCTCTCTCGCATATCTCTGTTTCTTTACTAGTCCTGTCATGACACATTTTTCACGACAGCTGAGATTGTGGAAAGAGTTGTTCTTCTTGGAGCCCCAATATCAATCAATAACGAGAACTGGCGAGACGTAAGAAAGGTAATACTAGATCTTCGCATTCTAGCAAACAAATACGTTGTGTTTCTGTCTTTACTGTGTCTTTTGTTCGGTTACCTTAGATGGTGGCCGGAAGATTCATCAACGTTTACGCCACAAATGATTGGACACTCGGGGTTGCTTTCCGTGCAAGGTACTTATCTTCCTTCCTTTGTAAACTTTGTTCTTCAATTTCACCTGAAAATCCAATTTTTGTTTTCCTTTCTTAATTTTCGCAGTCTCCTGGCTCAAGGATTAGCTGGAATCCAGCCGGTCTGTATCCCAGGGATCGAGGATGTACATCTCATTCTCTCTCCTTTTGTTTATATATTTTCAGTTCATGTTAATTTGAATGATATAAATATCAGATTCATCACCATCACCTTCATTGTTACCTATCTAATACCCTTAACTTTGCAGGTGGATGTAACTGATATGGTGGAAGGTCACTCCTCTTACTTATGGAAAACTCAGCAAATCCTTGAAAGACTCGAACTCGACAACTCTTACCCTGTTTTTCGAAACACTCTCTAACTAAAACCCAACATTGTTCATGATTCATTTATTTATTATTCATTTATTTATTTTTTATAGTTATTTTCACTACTAACATCAAATCAAATGCAACCGCTATGGCAATAAGCCATATAGTTTTTAACATGGTTGATAACTAACTATAAGGAGTTACAACATTAATTGCCAGATATTCTCTATTAACCACATGCACACTCAGGCCTTCTTCAAGAACCTTCCATCCACTGTCGGTGACTGCTTTTGCGTGAGTAGACGGTAAAATACATATTTATCTTGCCTCTTAAGTTTCCACACGGTGTGTGTGCGGTGTGGTCTATTCGTGTGTGGACCAAAATATTGTTAAGATTTTGGACCAAAATATTGTTAAGATTTTGGACCAAAAATAACTTTCCATATAAATATAAGACGCAATGATGTAGTTTTTTTTGTTTTTATATAAATAAGATTTTGTTAGTTTTATACATTAACCAGGGGCGTGACTGTGACCAGTAACCATCGAAAAACATTAGGAATGATTAGAAAAAAAAAGAATAGAAATAAAATTTTGGGAATGATGAGGAATGAGGTTCCTTATCAAAATTAACAAGAAATAAATTTGCATTATAATTCTCTACAAAAAAAAAGAATGAAGAGAAAAAAATATTTCTCATGAATGGTAATATTTTTGAGGAACGTTAGGGAATGTAGCGTTCCTCTTCATTCTTTTCTTACAATTCAAATATTTTACCTGAATATGCGGAAAAAATTATTTACTACATATATTACATAATTAGATAGATCGTCGTTTCCAAAACTGAGTGCCTATGATAAGAAAGGTATCATCTACTACTTGAGGTTGAATACACATGAATTAATTTTACTTATTAATTTTACTTGTGTGTGATGTGATCCATACACAAATAGATTTATATCCGGGTAAAACACCTAGTTAACATATAAAACCAACAAAATATTATTTATATAAAAAACAAAAAAGTTACATCATTGCATCTTATATATATCATCAATTTGATTTTAGTTGAATCTCAAAACAAATTCTTAACAATATTTTGGTATATATTAATTGGAATATACTGAATCTCCTGTTTAAATTTTGGTAATTGATTATCAATTAGGTTGATTTGTTATTATTTTGTTTTATATTGTATGTCGTTAAGGTTTTGTCAAAAGGATATGCACATAAAGTATTGTACGTGTTGGAATTATTATCATTTCTAGAATAAAATAATAACACAGCTAGTAGATAAAACTTACAAAACTAACAAAACATAACAAAGTTCAAAGAACACTGTCTAACGTTATTTTTTCTAAAAAGAGAAAAAAAAAATCCTAACAAAAAAGAAAATTAAAACTAGAAAAAACAAAAGCAAATCAGGCACTCGAGTCGCCGGAAAGTGTCTCCTCCTCCTCCGGCAAGAAGTGTCTATTCTTCACCCACAGAGAGTCGGCTATAACTGGCTCGTCATCTTGGTTCCTATGCCAAGTGTAAAGGGCGTGTGTCCTGTTCTTAATCTCTAGGAGAGCGTGTCCGAAACTAGCTTCCCTATAAGCTGAGTAACTCGGTTGCGGGTACGTGTATCTGCATGAAAAACAAACATCTTTGATCAAAGAGGACAAAAGAAAAAAGAAGCTTAAATTGAATGCTATATATTATGGTTTCTTTTTATTACTCGTTAGCGATTCCTTCTATGTTGCCTCCATCCCCAATGGTGATATAAATCGGAGCAGATGGATCTTTAACCGGAGAACTCAAACCATCAGTGATATTGTACTTGATATTGGAGACACGCTCTGATCGCTCGTACGCATGAACATGACCGGCAAAGACAATATCAACCTTGTTTTCGACGAACCATGGCTCGAACGTGACTCTCATGCTTTCACCTTCCATATAGTGATAACCGTTGCTGTTGTACCACGGCGAGTGAACAAGAACAATCAACCACGGAGTTTCTTCTCTGTTTACTTTCTTGAGCTCACTCTCGAGCCACGAGTTTTGTGGTGTATACTTGTCTGTGGTACCGTATCACATTAGAAAATTAGGTGGTAAATAGTAAAAATTGGAATAGTGTAGTGTGAGAATCGTCGATTGTTACCAAAAGCTGAGTACGAGGAGAGTACGATGATGTAAGCTGAGGCTCGTTTTATTGAGTACCAAAGTGGAGAAGTACTCTTCGAGGCTCTATAGGGAACGTGGTAACGGTTTTTGTACGGCTTGAAAGCCTGAGTCTCGCCCTGAAAAACATTAAATGGTTTAACAATAAAAACTAAGATTGTATTTCCTATGGAAAAAAAAATATAAATATATATATATATCAGATCTTACTATTGATGGTGCAAAATCTATTTCGTGGTTCCCTGCAGCCCATATCCAAGGCTGATACGCAGCACTTGGTTCCACGAATCGGCCATAAGAATCCCATTTTCTTTGGTCGTGGTTCGGGTGGTCATCTGCGTACGACAAGTCTCCGACAAAAAGCACCGCTTGGCCTTTAGGGTTCGACATATAGTGATACAATGTCTGGTTAGAGGCATAGGTTTGCCCTAGATCACCTATAAAAATAAATTAGCTTATAGTTTAGAAATTATATCCAAAACCCTAAAATTCGTTTAAAAAAAGTGAATCTGTGGATTACCAATGACGCCAAATGTATAGGGAACATCTGGACCGGCTTTTGGAGGAGTTGTGAAGGAGAAACGTCTACTGGAACGACCGGTTCCGAGCTCGTAGAAATACTTAGTATCATACTGCACACAAGGAATAAAGAATACAAAGGTTCATTTATTCAAGAACCCTATTTAAATAGACATATTACACTGAAAAAAATTTAAACCTTAAGCCCTTTAATAGTGGCGTGATGAAGAAAACCAGAGGTGTAGTCGTAGTATGTGTAGGACGACGTTGATGCTTCAGCGCTCTCCTTTGTACTCTCATCACTATCCGTGATCCAGTATTTAACGAAGTTAGAACCATCATCGTTTATCGGCGTCACCCACGAGATTATCATACCTCGACCGTTGTGATCTCCCTGCGTTATATGAACCTGAGAAAGGAGAAAGAGTTTTCGTAAGTATTAAGTAATAAAAGTAGAAGTTGATTCAATATAGATAAATTTGAAAGTACTTGTTCTGGAGCGTTTAAGCCGGCAGGAGGAGGGAAGGTTTCAAGTGGCATCTCTTCAGAAGGTTCAGCTACTCTGGTGTAGCTACTGGTGACTCCGGCATGGCTTAAGCCGGAGATGCTTAGCAACACGATGGCTGAGCAAACGAGAGCTAAACGAAATCCCATGCTGAATATTTTTATTGCAAAATTGCTAGTATTTTGTACTCTGTAAATGTTTGTTATGATGTGATCGATATATATTAGACTTAACTGGAGTATATTCTATGTAAATGCTTCTTAAAAGATTTTGTTCCTTATTCAAAAAAGAAGAAGATTTTGTTCCAACGAAAAATGAGTTAAAAATATAAATTTATGATAATAAATAAAATATTATGTATATCTCCAAATCTTGTGAAGATATAAAAATATTTTTAATTAAATATGATATTATTTTATTTTAAAAGAAAATCTCAGTTTACATTTTGACATATTTTACCTCCATCATATCGGATGGAAAAAAATAAAACAATAAATGTATTGTTTTTATTTTATTTTGTTTAACAATCTAAATTATATAAAATATTTTTATTTTATTTAATGATTATTTATCTATAATATCTCTCTTATACCCTAATTTAAAATATTATATATGAAATATATAAATTATAATAAATTAGGATATTTTGTTTTATTTAAAATACTTTCAATTAGTAAAAATGAAAATTTTAATTAACTAAATGAACTGATAATTTTAAATAAAATTTTAATCAGTTAAATATCAACAAAATTTTTATTTGATTAGTATTACTATTGTTTTGTATTTGTTAATGTACACTTAAAACTAATTTTGATAAATGAATATATATATATATATATATATATAATATGTTATAAAAGTTGATGTAAAAATGTTTCTAATTATATTTAGTTTATTTTTATTTGTATACACTTTAACTTTGATATATGATTTCTTAGTTAGTAATATATTTCAACAGTCTTGCCAAAATAAATATTTATACAGAATTTTACTTTAATAATGATATATGAGTTTACAACATAAGCTACTAATCCGAAGTCCAGATTTAGTTCTCGGACGTAGTCGATCCCTCATTTCGTGACAATAACGTCAAGTAGAATTTATCAAAACCGATATTGACCTAATATCAAGATTTTCGAGATTTGTTAGCTAAATCGACCAAGCTTTAACGTATCAACGTTGAGCCCGAAACAACAATCAAGCGAGGTCAAACCTAAAGCACCAAGGTTCGCTTTGAAAATATGCATCTCGAGGGAAACCACAATCCCCGTAGAAAGATCTGTCACCGATGAGAACCCTCACAACCATGGTGCTAAATTCTTTGCCCCGATGACTCATTTACAAAGTCCAACGAGCCTCTCCACTGTCCTCTAGCAGAGAGAGCAAGCCGTTGTCTGACGAGCCACCAGACCAACTAAATCAACATGTAGATCCGCTGCACAATCAGATCTAACCGCTTCGGCCAAACGAGAAAGAGAGAACCTTTAAACGAACTTTAACACTTACGTCGATAAAAGATCCAATTTACAAGGAAAAAAGGAGGTGGAAAAGAGATCGATCTACCGTAAAAACATGAGCTGTGACCGGAGAGATCCCCCTCAAAAAAAACATGAGCTTATTTTTTTAATTTTTTTTATCTGATTAAAAAAGAAAAAAAAAAAACCAATTGCTGACCCCACCGACACGTGGCGGCCCACGAACAATACAAACAATCCACATAATTCAACGTTGATCTGGAAGCATCAAACAGCGGCGCTTTATCTGGGAGCATCAAACAGCGGCCGTTACATTTTGGGTGGGGCTTACCGATTATTAAACTAATTTTTTCTAAGCACTCCCTTCCTAAGAACATGAGCATTGGTGAACCCCCCATGGGGATCATAAAGATTTTTTAATATATTTTGGTGGATCCATGAATAGTTATGAACCTGTATTTGTTGTTTTCTGCATTGGTGAACCTCAAGAAAGAGTTCATAGGAATAAAATAATAATATTTATTATAATTTTAAAAAATTTCAAAATATTCATAATACATGAATAAAACATTAAAATATATTATAAAATATTTGAAAACTTTTTATTCAATACATTAAGAGTAGATTACATAAATTGAGAAATTGAAGAACATACAAAGCTTATTCATCTTCATCACCAAACTTTTGCCAAATATTTTCCATTAAATCAGCTTTCAGACGAGCATGCTTGTCTTGATCTCGAACTTCTCTGCGCATGGCTAACATATCACCGACATGAATACTATATCTCCTTGTCACCCTAGAACTTCTGCTTGACTCTCCTGACTCGAACTCAGATGTATTAATTTGAGCATATCCGTGTCGTTCGTTCTCTACTATCATATTGTGCAATATGACACAAGTTTTCATTATCTTTCCTATATTTTCCTTGTCCCATAGTAGAGCTGGGTTTTTAACAATTGCAAAACTCGATTGCAATACTCCAAAAGCCCGTTCGACATCTTTTCTTGCGGATTCTTGCTTTTTCGCAAATTTCTCGGCTTTAGGACATTGAGGAAGTGGGATGGATTGGATAAATGTTGACCAGTTTGGATAAATTCCGTCAGTAAGATAGTAGGCCATACGATAAGTGTGGTTGTTGACCTTGAACTTAACTTTTGGTGCTCGACCTTGTAAGATGTCATCGAAAACCGGTGACCGATCAAGAACATTGATATCGTTGAGGGTACCTGGTAATCCGAAAAATGTGTGCCATATCCAAAGATCTTGTGATGCCACAGCTTCTAAAACAATTGTCGGCTTTCCTGTACCACGTGTGTACTGACCTTTCCAAGCCGTTGAGCAGTTTTTCCACTCCCAATGCATACAATCGATGCTGCCTACCATCCCTGGAAACCCGCGTACCTCTCTAACATCGAGTAATCGTTGAAGATCCTCAGGTGTAGGTTTTCGTAGATACTCATTTCCAAACAATTGTATTATTGCATTAGTGAAATTTTCCAAACATAAATGTGATGTACTGTCACCAAGACGGAGATATTCGTCATATGTATCTCCCGATTGACCATATGCCAGCATACGTATAGCTGCCTTACACTTTTGAAGTGCAGATAGCCCGTTCCTTCCGCAAGCATCCCGTCTTTGCTGAAAGTATGGAACTTCATTACTTACACGTTCGACAATGTGGAGGAACAAAGGCTTGTTCATTCGAAAATGCCTCCTAAACATTTCCGGTGGGTATGTAGGATTTTCCTTGAAATAATCGTTCCATAGCCGATTGTGTCCTTGTTCCCGATCTCTTTCGATATAAGCACGTCTTTTCTGCTTGTTGGGGTGAGCATGAATCACTGAGTCGATGAAATTATCAACTACTTGGTCAACCATTTCTTCTAAAGCTTCATCAACTTCATCACTTGATGAGGAAGACATTGGTGTTTTTTATCCTAAAATGACAAAAATGACAAAAGGGGATTTGTAACTATCATATTTTGCATAAGCTATATTTTTTTCATTATTATATCATCATTTTCATAATCTACATTCTTTTTCACATTATATAAGATTTTTTTTAAATTCTATTTTTATTTCATTACTCTATCATATTTTGCATAAGCTATATTTTTTTCATTATTATATCATCATTTTCATAATCTACATTCTTTTTCACATTATATAAGATTTTTTTTTAAATTCTATTTTTATTTCATTTCTCTATCATATTTTGCATAAGCTATATTTTTTTCATTATTATATCATCATTTTCATAATCTACATTCTTTTTCACATTATATAAGATTTTTCACATAAAATAATCTTTTTGCATTATCACACTTACCTTGATTTGGAGATGTTGTTTGTTGTTGAATTCTCTTACTCTAATAGTGGTTGAGCACCACGATCACCACGTTCACTTCCCTTTACCTTACAGATTGTTGCGATGAGAAGAGAATAGAGAGACAAGAGAAGAGAAGAGACTAGAGTAGAGAAGAGACTAGAGAAGAGAAGTGAGAGACAAGAGAAGAGAAGTGACTAGAGTAGAGAAATGAGACAGATTCTTTGTGTGCTTTGCTCAGTTGTAAGAATAAAAGACACACATAGAGAAGAGAAATGAGACACAATTTTAAACCAAACTGAAAGACATAGTTTATATAGAGAAGGCAAAGTTTAACATCCGTGAATCAACCTATTTTACATCAGCGAATCAACAGCAAAAGACAAGTCCTATACATAGTACATCCTATTTTACATCCGTGATTAAAAACTGACATAAAGTCCTACATCCTGACCCTCACCTGCAACCTTCAGACCCGTGACCTTGCCCTTCCCTTCCAACCCGTGACCTGCAAAACAAAATAGAACACAATGAGTAAGCAAAACAAGAGATAAGCTTATTCTTAAGCAGCTATTACACTAACACAATCAAAGCAAAATAACCTATTACACTAACCAAATCAAAGCATTTCAGAGATAAGCTTATTCTTAAGCGCCACTTCATGATCAGATAGTGTTTCAATGTTTTTGGCTAAGAGACGATCTAGGATTTTTTTATTGGAAAGGGTGTTTTTCTGAGCTAGGATGCTCTGTATCTGTTCATAAGCTGCCTCGTTCGGCTTCTTGCGTTTGGCAGCTTTGCTGGCCTTGACACCCGGAGGCCTAACCTCTTCCTCAGCACTCACCACATCCAGACCACTTTCCTTCCTTTTCTCCTTCGGCTGACAGTGTGATCTCCATTTCTGATCGAACCTAAGTTCCCTCCAGCAATGTTCAAGACAGAACTTGACATTATAGTCATTGAAGAAGATGTCATGAGCAAGCTTCATGACATCATTCTCTGTTTGCCCACTCGTCTGCTCCTTCAACGCACTTTCATGGCATCCCACAAAATTGCAGACCTCCGCATTCACCCTTCCCCACCTCTGCTTACATTGACTCCACTCTCTTGGAAGGGAGCCAACGATGTGAGGACTTGAATTGAAATACTCTTCTATCCTCTTCCAAAACGATCATAGCTTCTGTTCATTGCTCACTATGGGATCTTTGCTGGTGTTCAACCAAGCACTGATCAGCACAATGTCCTCTTTGGTTGACCACTTTCTCCTTTCCGCTGGTTTAACTAACCCGGGAGAGGTAACATGTGCTTCAGCAGAGTCTATGTCTACTGGTGGACTGCTCTGCGAAGCTAACAAGTTAACAAACCCGTGAGAGTTACGGGAAGAAGGGTCTATTGTGTTTAGAGGTTTGTGTGATTTTGGTTTGGTGTTTAGAGGTTTGTGTGATTTTTAAGTTTTGATTGTTTGTGTTTTTAGAAGTGGAATTCCTATGTTTTAAACTACTTTCGCATTGGTTTATTACACAACAACCACTGCAGTTAATTATACAACAACACAACTTAATTAACACAACAACTTATTTACAGAACTACTTAGCATTCATTACACATCAAATCACTTAAAAACTACACAATATTTAAAACTTCAACCAACAAACGTACACTTATTAATGAATTGTAGTCTAGCTAGTTCAGTTCAGTTCAATACGAGTTGTTGTCTAGCTAGTTCAGTTCATTCAATTATATTTCAGTTGAGATTGAGTGTTTATCTTCGCTTGTTACTCGAAGCAGAGCTTCTCCAGGTCAGCTACTTGCACCGTCAAGTTATAAACCTCCGCAGTTAGGCGATCAACATGCCGAGTGAGTCCGCTAGCCTGTGCCTATACATGGAAACAACAATTATAAGTTATTAAAATTAATAACAGTAGAGCAAAATGTAGAGATAAACGTACAGAAAAATAAATAAAATAGTTGAGAACTATGTGACTAACCTCCAGTGTCTCAATCTGGTTTTTGAGACTCGGAATCAAATTCAACAGCTGCTCAGCCTCCTCCAGACGCTTAGTCAAGCTTTCGATCTGCTCCTGGACACCAATCACCCAAGGCTGACGGTAGTGAAACCCATCAGCCTTGTTTATTAACAAAAAAATATCAGAAAACCATTTTCTAAAAACATAAATGAATCGAAATGGTCATCAGTGTCTTACCTCGTGGTTGGCACAGGTGAAGAACCGCTTCCCGGGTTGAGTATCGTACTCCTGCTTCACTCGAACTTCGTCTATGATTCTCCCACCACAGGCACACCTTCTCGGAATGTCGTATTCAGAATCGCAAGTGTATGATAGCATGTTGACGTAGTCCTTTTGCTTCTTTGAATGACTTCTCTCTTCTGCGGGATCCATCTATAAAACAAATCAAATGAATTTGAACATTAAAATCCAAACAATATAATAAATTTAGAACTATCAAACGAAAAACCGAATCAATTTAGAACCCTAACTCCAAACCCCTCTATCGATTTGAAATCTCACAGAAACTAACCCTAAATGAAACGAGCATGCCGATTTACATCAATTAATCGAAAACCCTCTATCGATTTTCATCCCAAACTCGAAAACCCCAAAATTGATTTGAAATCTGCGAAAACGATTTCGAGCAAAATCGACCAAATTAAACCGTCAATCTACTCGATACTAACCTCAGGTCGTCGAGAAGACAGTCCGTCGTCGATTCACACACAAACAACTCAGAGACTCGGCGTCGCTCGTAAAATCGCCTCTCACACACAAACCCTAGCTTTTTTTCGAGAAGAGAAAATGAGGAGAGACACGGGGAAACCCTTCTTTCCTTCCCCTCTACGCGGAATCTTTCATCAATTAAACAACTGACACGTGGCTAAAACCGCTTGATACCGGATCAAGCGCAATGTCCGCTTCATCGAAACAGACCCATTTTATATTTCATTTTAATCACCCGGGCCTTAGAACTCGAGCCCGTGAACCTCACTAAATACCCCGATGCGCATGGTCTAAGCTATCCCGTTAAAGATGCTCTAAAGCTGACAAATCTAGTGCTTTATGCGGCAAAATATATCAGTAATTTCAGTTCGATTACACTGGGGCGCCAATTTTTTATTTTGCTTTAGGCAAAAAAATTTACAGAGCCGGCCTGCCTCAAAGTGAAACGAAGAAGAAATGAAGAGAGATAAGCGCGTAAAGACAACCGCCACTCAAAAGGCCAGAATCGTAACTCAACTTTTGTTTGCTTTAATTTCTTCTGTAAATTTATACATGCACTCACATGTAAGCTACAATATACGTTTTATAGAATTTTTTTAAAACAATTTCAGGAGAGTTCGGGCTATGGACTTTAATTTTCTCTTGGCCCACAATCAGACTTTGCTAATACTTTTAAAGGCGTAAAACACTCTTCTTACAATGGATCAAATTCAAGAGCACAACAACACTAATGCATGCGGTTAAATCAAGTTAACTGGACAGCCATATCTATGGTCATTTTATAGATCTTTAGAAAAGAAAATACGTTTTATAGATCTTTAAAAACACATGCACACATATTTATAAATAGTCATACCTAATAATTGTATCATGTCATTTACAAATCAATAATAGCTGATCGTTAGAGATGAGATCGTATTTTTCGATTATATTTGTTTTAAATTAAACAAATCGGAAGAAACAGCCAAATAGCGAAATGATTTTGAACAAGTGTGTAGGTTCCGTTCACATATATGGGAAGAATAGGACATCCGATAGTGGGATAATTTATTTTTTGTTGATGTTTGTGTTCCGTTTCATATTTATATAATTTTTTTTTCTGTGACAACATAATATTTTTTTTCTCGCCAACATAAAGTTAACACTCAAATCGTAGCGACACAAAACCAACAAATTTATAATAAATGGTATTAAAAAGAAAAAAAGGTGAAAGATAAAACCTTTGCCTCGTTCGCTCACAGCGATCCAAGTATACAAATGATATTTTGAGAAGACAAATGCAAAAGCAACTACAAGATATTGACGTTAAGTATCTTCATAGCCACATATAAATCTTCATGATACCATGTTTAATAAATGTTGAGTATGTGCAGTAAACGTTAATACTGCCACTGAATTTTCAAATTTCTTTGATAATTGATTGAATGTCTGCCCTTTTGTATTACCAAAGATTTCATATATGTATTTAAAATGGAAAAAAATCTATAAATTTTCCTGCTTAATTAAAATGACATAAAACATAAAGCTGGGGGATAATATTAAACTAAGAATCAAATAAGAAACTCTCCAAAATATGAATTTGGTTACCAATCAAAAAATGTTTTCCATGAAACATTCTAAGAAAACTATATTATTTTATATAACTATCATTAAATATCGCTGTTTAATTTTAAATCACACTAATAATTGTTTTAATGATATTCATGTTGATTAAAAAGGATTCACTACAATACTCCGATACAAAAAAAAACTAGGTATACCAGGGGGGAATGGGGACAAATGATGATAACATAATCATATCAATTATAAAATTTATAATTTATATTATTAATTAAACAAAAAAGCACACACCAATACATGACAAAGGATAGCTTATATATATGCCCCCAATATATAAGTTTATTTATCCTTCCAACCAATCAAGATGCATACGATAATTACATCTCCACAACAACCCAAACACAAAAGCTAAACTTAAAAAATGAAACAAAAAGGGGGCAATAGTACTAGCTTTTATAATTAATTTTAATTTAATACATATTCATCATATCATTAGCCATGATGGGTTGGTTAGAGTAAACCGAACCACCCCAAGGATTAACGCCGCTCATCATATCATCGTAATAACCGTCGCAATTAATCCCAACCGTACGATCATCGAATCCACAGCCGTCGATCTGATCGACACCACCGTTGGTGGTCGTCACGAGATCGACGATCTCGTTCAAAGACTCGAGTCTGGTGCTCAGCTCCGTCATCTGAGCGGTCAAGATGGAGTTCTCCGCTTGGATCTTCGTGTAAAGCTGAGTAGTGACGGTGAGACTCGTCAAGATCTGACGGTTGTCGTTCGAAAGCTGATTGATCTGAGCCGTTAGATCGTCGACGTGTTTCTGTTTACGCATCCTTGATCTACGTGCAGATTCACGGTTCGATAGCATTCTCTTACGCTTTCGGTCGTCGACGGCGACGACGGAGCCAGATGGGTTTCCGCCGTCGGAAGAGCTAGAGCTCCGGTATATGCTGCTAGATGACGCCATTTTTATTCCGCCGAAAAGGGTTTAACAAAGAAAATTATTACAAGAACTAAAAAAAAAAGGACAGATTTGTTTTTGATGGTTTCTTAGATTTGTCTGAAAAGCAATGAATATATATTTTGTAATTAAGGATTAGCTTTGGGAGTTTTCAACAATTCATGAAACGTTGTAAAACCAGTAGAGGAAGACGACGGAGAAAGATTGAACGAGATGGGTTCTACGGCAGAGAGCAGATTTAACCGTGAGCCCAGAGAGCAAGATTTCGCAGAGAACGGGAGTCATCAGTGTCCGATCATCAAAGGGTCTGAGTTTTTGTGTTTGATATGTTGTCGGGAAGAAACAGAGGAAAAGGAGTTTTGTTTGTTTGATATGTTGTGAAGAAGAAAACAGAGGAGATTTCTAAATATAAGAACAAAAACAGAAAAACACGTAAAGAATTTGGAGATAAGGAAGAGAAGATGTGTGAAGGGGAAAGAGGTTTTTGATGAAGGGTTTGATGTGGATTATATAGAAGCCAAGTTCCATGCATCCACTTGATTATTTATTTTTCTATATGAAATAATGGATGGTGGTTCTGGAAGACCGCCCATTGTTTTATCATTTTGTACAAATTTAAATGATTTTATTTATTTTAATTACAATATCGGTAGGTGGTTGTACTTTTTTTTTGTAAACCTATTTTGGAAATATAAAATTTATTAATGGTAAGTGTAGATTTTGAGTGATGTAATTAATGGTGTGATTAATGCTACATAGGTAAATGTTGACCAAAAATCAAGATTAAATGATACTCCTCTGTTCCTTAAAGTAAAATTTTTTAGAGTATGCACATTTATTAAGAATTTAATAAATGTTTATAATTTAATTTATTTTTTACTTTCTTATACACTTTCCAATAACTTTCCACCAATAAAATTTAATCAATTCAAATATTCTCAATTAATGTTCCTTAAAATTATAAAAAAGTACCTTAACAATATAGAAAATATATCTTTGTGGAACAAGAAAAAAATCTAAAACATCTTACTTTCGGGAACGGAGGTAGTAAAACAGTCAATGTCTTGAAAATTGCATCCATATTAGAAAATTAGCGAAACTCTTTACAACTATCCCCTATATATTAATATTATTAATAAAAAAACATTTAAAAACTTATAACATGTAATTTATGTTAGTTTTGCTTACATGACCGGTTCGAAAATCAATTAAGAATTTTGTTACTCCAAAATTAAATTGTTAGGGCTTGTTATATTATATAGCATATCCATTATGGAAAGTTCATTTATCAAATTGAAATTATTATATATTTTTTCCTTATTTAAAACTTACAGAATTACCTAATGTGATTAAGATATATATGACAATTAATGATTTTAAATAATAAAGATTTGCTAACAATTTGTATATTTTTATCATTTTTCTAAATTATTTATTATTAAAATAATTACACAATTACATTAATCATATAATAAAAATTTAGATTCTTTTGTATATATTGTATTTTATTTTTTTCAAAACGAGTATAAATTACTAAAACTGTTAAAAGTCTCACATAAACATTTGTGATCAATGTTTAATTTTTTTTCTATAATAAGATACAATGATTATAAAATCATATGAATAAATAATTTTATTTTAATAGGTGTTTATGTTAATATATATATATATATATATACATATATTTCATATTGTTTAAATTAAACTATATATCATATGAAAAAACATACTTATATTTTGATATCTGCGTTGAACATATATTGAAAAGTTAAGATTTTAATTTTGAAATTTTCATTGTTTTTTATAAATGATTATAGATTATTGAAACCACTAAACATTCCACATTAAAAAAAAATCGTTTGTGTAAAATTTTGTTACACAAATATGCAAATAATCATAAAATCATACGAGTAGAACCCTCATTTAATAAATATTCATATTAAAAGTATACTATATATCTATGTTAATATCATTTAAATTTAATTATATATCATATACGATAAATAATATTGATTGTTTTGATTTATTTACCCTAAAATGATTGCGAATAAACAAGAGCGGTATTTTGATTTATACGGCACGCCAATTTATTACATAATAGTAATTGATTGTTAAGTTATTTAATATATAATTATTATTTAATTACTTCATAATATGCAGAAAAACATAAAATAAGTATTCATTTTGTTCTAAAATGTAAGATGTTTAGAATATTTTTAATGTTTTAGTATATAAGATGTTCTCATCTTTCTAGGTAACTTTAAGTTTATCAAAAACTGTGTAGCCAATCAAATTTAATAGTTATATTTTGTAATTGGTTGAGTAGTTTTTAGTTTATAATTTTAATAATACTTCTAGGTAAAAAGTAATTTTCTTCACAAAATATTTATTATGCACAAGACGCGGATCTTAACCTAAGTATGTATCTTTTTAATAATCTTAAACATTTTTTAAATCTCAGGCCAAAACAAAATAACGAAATAAGAATAAACTCAAAAATCAATATTTATATCGAGTAATAATCAAAATGAAAAAAAAACGACACAAAAATGAGAAAAATATTGAAGATAGATAGGATTGACACGTGAACGTAAACTTCTCATAACCATAATTAATTTTTAAATTGTTAAATCAATATATAAAATCGAGTTGACATAGTTTTATTGTAACCAAATAGTAGGCTTATGATTTTTCGGCCTAAACGTTAGGTTCTTATGCGATAAGTGATTTTTTGACCTAAAATATTTTTAAAAATGAGATGAGCTCATCAGTAAAAAAATTATATAATTAACAAAAAAGTTTAAAAAAAACTGTTTAAGGGCCAAAAATATTAATTCGATCAAGAATATAAATTTTATTTTTTCATACGATATTTATTAAATAATTTTAATATAAATTCACCATGCGCCTTGCGCATGTCTTATCCTAGTTCGTTACTATAATTCACTCTCTTTTAATTAATTCTGATCTACATTAAAAGTCTATATATCAAAAATATACTTAATAATTAATTTAGCTATAGAGTTATTAATTTCAATTAAAAATTTCTTTTCAGATTTATATATTTAAAATATTTTTACTACAGAAATAAAAAAAATACTGTATTTTGAAAATACTATATATTAATTAAATTTTAACGATTTGAATTTCATCTATTTTATTAGATTATTTCATATATTTTATGAATTCTGAGTACATATCATAGGATATAAATGTTCTTGGTATAATTCAATAAAATAACTTCAAAATGTTGGAAAAAACTAAAGATAAATTTATCATTAAAAATAAACATTATAATATTTTGATATTATTTGAAAGTATCCCGGATATATAGAGAGTCTAAACTAATCTCTAAGTAGAGGTATATTCACGGATGGATCATCTTTCCGAATATTTAAATGACTCCTAAATAATAGACTTATATCCGTGTCGCGATATGATGGAGTGTAGTGGAGTGATTTCAAATCTAGGTTGTTTAGCAACCGAAAGTCCATCTAACACTAGATCACCAACACGTGGTTAACTAAATTAACCAAGTACCAAACCGAAATCTTTCTACAGTATAGTTTAACTGAATCGAATTCAAAACCAAAAATTTATAGATATCTCTATTCGAAGTTGTTAGAACATCCTTTAATATTTCCGCAAAGATTTTTAAAATAAATAAATTATATATATTACATGAAAAACTGTTTCACAATACCATAATAAAATATGAAAACATTTAGGTTTGGAATCCCTATGCTTTTAGAAGCCATTTAAAGTTCAACATTCCTTGATTTACTATACTAATAGGACGAAAAAATAAAATAAGGGTGTGAAAGTTTTATTTTTCCAATAGTTTGACCAAAATTTAATTAATGATTATACATCCTGATATTTAGTTTTCAAATAAAAAAAAAGATTTATCAACAACTATATATACAAATAAAACGAAAATCTGTATACAAATATTTTTGATACAATAGAAATGAAATATGATATGTAAATCATTATAAGATAGTTTATGATGGTGAAAAAGAAAAATTTAGACATAAATTTTTATAAAACATATAAAATTAAACTTCCTTTGTTTTAAAAATATACATGATTAAGAAAAAAATTCAATTTTGATCAACAATACATTATTTTTTGTAATTAACTATTTTCTATAAATTTTGACCAATATAATTTCAATAAACACAATGATGTTTTTGTAGTTTACAATTTCATTAAGTAATACATTAAAATGTATTTTTTATAACAATTTTTTTCTAAAATATTGATATTTTCAAAACAGAACGAGTAAGTTGCAGAGTTGTCTCTGGACTAGTTTTTGTAATTTGTGATAGAATAAATTAGTGATAAATTATAAAGCGGCAATTCTCATAAAAAGTATAAAATATTTTTTTATCACAGAATAACATAGAAGAAAAATGACCAATAAACACAATAATTTTTTATCACAGAATAACATATAATATAATTATTTTTTTAAAAAATATTATTTTAAATTATATCCTAAACCTCCTAAATCATAATCCCTAAACCCTAACCGTCACTCCCAAAAATCGAAACTATAATTCTCAACTAATTAATCTAAGGAATGTATGTGTTTTAATATCTTTTAATGAATGTTTAACTAGTCATTTTTTTTTCTGTGTACTATTTTATTATTAAAAAAATTGATAAATTTTTTTTTATGCTACCCTTGAAAATTATTCTATTATAAAGTCATATAGTTAGATGAATAAAACATTGACCAAAAAACTGAATAAAACATACGGTTAAAAATTGAAGCAAAACCGAACGGATGGTCTTATAACCAAGTGTTTACCAAATTATGGGTGTGATTGTATAGTCTATAGAGAGCAAATCAAATGAAATATTGTTCCCTCATATTTCCTCTAATTACGGTTTTTTTGGTATAACTCTAATTACTGTTTTAACAAAGAAAAATACAAACTTATTTTTTTTTAAAAGAAATACACATTTATTGTTACTCTAAGTTTCGCTAGATTAATACCATTTACTCCATTTTCTTTCTCTTTCTACTTTTCTTTTCTTTCATTTTATTGTCATCTCTTTCCCACCTTTTCTTTTTACTCCAATTTACTCTAAAGAAACCAATCATACTCTATATTTAGAAGATCTCTAAAAGATACTTTATAATTTCAAATATAAATTTTTTTGCTCTCCAAAAATGAATTTTAAAACTTTAAATTTGTAATTTTGAGGAGTGAAATTTGAAAACTTCAAATTTGAAATTTCATATTTTTGTTTGCAATTTGGTTCCTACAATTATACATCACATTTATAATTTTCAAATATTTTTTTCGTTTATCATTTTAATCCTTAAACTTTTTCTATCTCATAAATATTTCATTTTTTTATAAATTAAAATTTTACACATAAAATTGAAAAAAATTAAAATAAGATTTAAATTATTTTAAAACTAGATTCATATGGAAACAATATACAAAAGAAACTTAACAAAAAAATCTTTTAAAAATTACATGAAGACATTACTCTTACACAAATTTATATATTACAACAACACTAACAGTCAGGTAAACTTGATATGGGACCTCCAAAATATTGTCTAAACAATTTTTGTGTAACCGAAAATGGTTGTTGTTGTTTTTTATATATTTTTTCGTACTATTCACGAGTATTAAAATCATCAGTAGAAGTTAGGTATTTTAGCAATATTTTTTTTTCCTTTTTAATTTTTTTCAGATCTAATGTATTAATATCACCAGATTTCAACAATTTTTAATTCGTAATCTACAAATTACAAATAAATAGAGTTATTTTTACTTTGAAATGTACCGGATGATCATATATGCGTTGATGAAATAATTTTATGGAATATTGTGATATTTTGCTTAAATTGTATTATTAATTATGTTATTTATGAAATTTTATATTTTAATATAATATTTTGCTAATTACTATTGTTGTAATATTTTTAAATATGTGTTAGTAAAATTTTTATGAATTTAAATTAATTATGACAAATACAAGGATCGTAATATAATAGTTTTAAAATTAAGTTTAACGTTTTAATTTTGGAGAACAACACCTTTAAATTTTAAATTTAGAATTTTAGAAACTTTAAAATAGAGCGTATTTTTGAAATTCCGCCTCCAGACTCACTGAGACGACTTGACCAAAGTTACCTTCTAATAATTTCATTTTCACCTCGTACATTACTAATTTTAGGTACGGTTGGTAGTTAATTATTTGTTAATCATCCACTACTACTACAGTGCACGACGCCGTTTATGACGGAATCTCTTTGTAGATCTGCACCGTACGAAACCACGTGCATTGCGCAGTCCATGTTCTTAACGAGCGGCTCTTAATATGCATCAAAGTTCAAATTTAAATTAAACGAAATTATCTGGCAGAAAAAGATAATACCTCCGTTTCCGAAAATAAGATGTTTTAGATTTTTTTCTTGTTCCACAAAGATAGATTTTCTATATTGTTAAGGTATTTTTTTATACTTTTGAGGAACATTAATTGAGAATATTTGAATTGATTAAATTTTATCGGTGGAAAATTATTGAAAAATATATAATAAAGTAAAAAATAAATTAAATTATAAACATTTATTAAATTCTTAATAAACGTACATACTCTAGAAAATCTTACTTAATACTTATAAAACAATAAACTGTACTTAACCTCTAAGCAGAGGCAGGGGACAATAATCACGTGGGTCCATAGCTCGCTCTTTCTGGAACTTCATTACATTTTCTATTTGTATAAACTAATAATTATGTATAAAATATTAAAACAGTCTTCAATGAGAGATCAAATGACGACTAATTGACGCATTAAGGTTTGGTGAAATCCATATCTAATAAGTTTATTTAGAACGATATATTAGCTACTAAACGGAATTAATTCTATTAAGAGGAATATTTCAAAAACTTCATTTTCTAAAATATTACAATTTTAAAAAGCCCTGTTAAATATTCTATTAAATAAAACTATCTAAAATATTATAAATGCTTTTTATAATGTGGTATCTTAAAAGGAGGGATCAGCAAAAATGTACTTTCTTAATATAAAAAAATAATTTTATTTCTTTACCGGAAATTCAGATATTATAAATAGTCTCCTCCGAACAAAAAATTGAATCTGGATGGGAAAATGTCTAGTAAATACTTCTTTACCAATAGGCTAATACTTCGTTTGGTAAAAAATGTATTTTAGAACCTCCTTTGATTTATTTCCCCACCATGTATTGAGGATACCTTTGGCAAAATATAAATACATTTAAAAAAAAAATTCAAATTTAAGTGTATTGCTTTTTACGAATGATGTCCCGGTTTACGTGTCATGTATTAACTATGAAAATATATAATAAAATTTTAAAGATAATGAGAAAAGAAAATGCAAAGTTAGGTTGAACCATCAAAATATGGTCCTACTCTTATTTAGCATTTTGTTTCGATTTTTTTTTTTAAATTTCTATTTGATTCTATTTATCAAAACGCAAGCAGCATATCCACTTTTCAAATTTGTTCTAATCAAAAGGGTAGCCTAATTTTTTTTTCAGTTTAATAGTTTAATAAACGGAGAGACACACGGTTTTTATTAACAGATGTCAATTAAAAAAATAATACTCCTATTATCCTATGTACATATATTTGATATTAGAAAATGTACAAAATTGGGCTGCTAAATGAGTCTCAAAGAGGCTGGCTCCAACTCTGAGAAAGCAAATAGTAAATTGGAAAGATGAGGGAAAAGTTAATGAATTTAGAAAGCAAAGTCAGTGCATGCAACCACAGCCCCTAGGTCAGACCTCAAATTGGACAATTCCTTCATTTTATTCTCAATTAATTAAAAATTAGTAACAAAGAGATGTCAAATAGAATTAGTTTCACTTTAATTTGATGTAATAATATATATCTCAATGATGCAACTGATGAGGAATATTCCCAAACAAGGATTGTTTTATATTCATTGAACCCCTTTCTAAAAGTTTAAACATGTAATGGACAGATCAATGAGGTCACTTCCCTTATGATAATTGAATTTGATAATATTATAAATGACTTGCAAGTCAGCAATTTCGGCAAATTAACAATTACTCTCCAAAGCTTTTCTCTATATATATTAGCTGTCATGAAAACACATTATGTAGATACCTTATATATTAATTGAATAACATTGTTTTGTAGCGACGTCTCACCATGAGAATGAAATTCAGAATTTTTAGAAAAATAGGTCGGTCCATCTGAACTTATATTATACTTTTTTTTTTAAACTAACTATCAAATTGATAAATAATATACAAAAGAATATTCTCGCACTTTCCTTAACTAAAAGCTACGGAATTACCTAATATGATTAACATATATATGACAATTAATGATTATAAATAATAAATATTTGATAACAATTTTTGTATCTTAGCTCTTTTTTGTTTAATCTTATATTATTAAAGATACTAAACAATCACATTAACCATATAATTAAAAATATACTTTTTATATATGTTATATTTTAAATTTTAAAACGACTATAAATTACTAAAAACGTTAAATATCTCACACTCAAATTTTGTGATCAATGCTTTGACATTTTTGTAATAACAAAATATAAATGATCATAAATCGTATGAATATGAGTCTCATTTAATAGACATTCATATTATATATTAATATAGTTTAAAATTAAACTATATAACATATACAATACATAAATATGTTAATTTCTAAATTTGTATTGAAAAAATATTGAAACCTTACTATTTTAATTTTTAAATTTGCATTGAAAAATTCACACATTAGAAATTTTGTGTTTATCGTATGAATATGAATTCTAAATAATAAATATTTATATTAAAATATACTATATATCTATGTCGATGTCATTGAAATTTAGTTATATACCATATAAAATAAATAAAATGATTGTTTTGATTTATTTACCAAAAACAAATATCACAAATAAACAAGAGGTATTATTTTGATTTATGTGCTTACTCTAATTTAATTATATACATAATACGTAAATGAACACAAATAAATAATAATATATAAAAATTATATATATATATATAACGTTCATTTGCGTGGGTCTTAACATAGTAATTAGATATAGTGTGTGGCCAAGCTTTGCGACAGAACTGGAGAAGATAGAAACGCTGCAGATTTGCTTCCCGGACTTCAAAATAACCTATGTGCCACGAGTGCGCAATCTGTTTGCTGATTTTTTGGCTAAGACTGCTAGGACCTTTCGTAGAGAGTTACTTTTCATTGGTTGTTCTATTCCGGTCTGGTTACCCAGACCACTTCAAGCTTGAGTAATAGAATGGCCGTTCGACGTCAAAAAAAAAAAAATATAGTAATTAGATATAGATCAAACTAATTAAAAGGGTGATTTAGATATGTTAACTAGGTCCAGAGCAGGGAGCCGGAATTTTCTCAACCCTATAAATTGATGAACTTGGACTTAGTTATATATGTCTAAAAAAAAAAAAAAAATTGGACTAAAGTCCATTAGGGCTTTAGAGGTTGGACAAGAATCGACCTGAAAAACCAAACTTCTACATTTAAGTTTAAATAATATCATTTTGCGATTGAAACTATTGATAACATTAACATATATTAATATTATTGATCCAAACTATAGCAAAACAAATGGAAATGTGAATGTACTTTACTCTTTGAGCATTATAAGTGCCACATTCTAAATTCGATAAATTATTTTTTTTTGTACAACATGTTTTTTTTTTCAAAATATAAAATATAGAACATTTTTTGCGTTTAGCATAAGTTTTGTTCTCTTATATACTTAGTTTTAATTTTCATTTGATTATTTAAATTTTGCTAAATGTTGGTTTCCTTATAATAGGGTTTTAAAGCATGTGCAAAACACTTTTATTAAACAAGAAAAGTTTAAACTTGCTATATATTTTAAGATGTAAAAAACTGTTTTTAATGAAAGTTTGATATTTTAAAATGATGAAACATGCAGATACAATGTTATTTTAAATTATTCTGAGAATCCTAGAAATCTTGAAAACCACTATAGTCCTATTAGAATCGGGATGGACCCAAAATATTTTCGAACCAGCCATATTGAACTTAGTGTTACGAAAGTAAACAAAAGCGGCCACCGTAATGTTTGAAATAATTAAAGATGTGGGTTTCGCTGCACTATTTGCACAGTAAATTTTCTTCTATATATACGAACGTTTGCGTTCGTTTATAATGCACACCTAAAAACACTTCTCTTCTATTCTCTCTCTGTATCAGTGTTATTTCTTTCTACGGGTATAAAATTTTGCCCTTATTTAAATTCCTGCGATACAAATAAATTCCAGTTCTTTTTATAACACGTTATCAGCACGATCACTCTGCGATTCGGTAAAATTTATTTGTATCATTTATACCCTGTTATAATGGTCGGTATACCGCCTCTACTATTTTTTTATATCATGTTATAATGGCCGGAATACCGCCTATATTATTTACTAGTAATTTAATTTATTTATTGGTCGGCAGAGCCGCCTCATATTCTGTTTATTATTTATTGGTCGGCCGAGCCGCCTCATATTCTGTTTATTATTTATTGGTCGGCTGAGCCGCCTTATATTCTGTTTATTATTAATTGGTCGGCCGAGCCGCCGTATAATTTATTTATTACTCTGCATTGATCGGCTGAGCCGTCGCATGATTTTATTGTCATATTTTTTTACTTTTATGAAATTTTATAGATTTGATTGACCGTTTAATACGATATTTTCAGACTAATTTTTGGTGCACTCGATTTAACCCCAACGGTCACAAAGAAATTTTTTCAAAAATTTTCCCTTTCTCCAACGGTTATGAACAGTGTTTTTCACCTATAAATACAACTCATTTTCACTCCATTTCATCATCCAAAACATTTCATCTTCTCTCAAAAATTTCAAATCGCTCTCCTCCGATTTTCCATTTCAAGAAAGATGATTCGCGCACTTTTGTTTTTATGTGCCATTTTTATTTGTGTTTCTATTTATGCTTTATTCGTTGGAGAATTTACTCCGAGTGAATTTAAGATGAATATCGGTTTAATTTTCTTTACATCGCTTCTCCTTGTAATTGCTTGTATGATTAATGTAAACGGTTTTTAAATTATGAAGTTCTAATAAAATTATTATTTTGTGTTTTAGAAATACAAATGGCAAACATCGAGAAACTCCAGTTCCCGGCTCTGAAAGTAACCGGCGAAAATTATGTCAGATGGGTCACAAATGTGAAACCTTATCTTGTAATAAAAAAGATAACTGAATCGATAGAAGTCGGTAACAAATCGCCACCCGAGCATATAGCCGAAGCGATTATCTTCCTGAAGAAGCATTTAGATGAGAATCTAACTCACGACTATGGAGACGTTGAGGACCCAGCCGTACTATGGCAAGCCTTGAAAGATAGGTTCGATAATCAAAAGGAAATCAATCTCCCTCACGCTCTTGAAGAGTGGAAAACCCTGAGGTTTCAGGATTTCCAAAGGGTTAGAGATTACAATTCCACTATCTTGAGGATAGTTGCACAATTAAAATATTGTGGTAACCCTGTCACCGAAGCAGAAATGCTTGACAAGACATATAATACTTTCCACAAAGAACACAACGTCTTATCCCGAATTTACAGAAAATGTGGGTACACCAAATTTTCTGAATTGATGGTAACACTCATGTTGGCTGAAAAGAACGATGAGTTACTAATCAAAAACCATAATTCCCGACCTACGGGAGCCAAGGCATTTCCCGAAGTGAATGCTACGGCGGTAGAATATTCGGGAAGGAGAAACCAGACCAACCGAGGTCGTGGTCGGCGTTTCAACAACAAACGTGGAAAGCCTTACTATCCTAAAAGTATTAGATCTAACAAATGGGTTAGATCTGAACAACCTCCTAAAGGCAAAGAAACCGAAGAGGATACCACAAAGAAAAGTGAGACTGTATGTTACAGATGTGGATGTAAGGACATTGGTCCCGTACCTGTCGTACTCCCCCACATTTGTGCAAGTTATATCAAGAGTCCATAAAAGGAAAGGCTAAAGAGGTGAACCTCACAGAAAATGTTGAAGGGACTTCATACCTTGAATCCTCCGACTTCGCTAATGAGCTGGACTAGATTACTCCTGAAGAGAATCGAAATGCCTATGATAAGAGTATTGAATAGTTTTCAGTATTACCATGTATAATTATTACATTTCTTGTTTTAAACAAATAATGATGTTTTAACATCACCTTAATGTATAATTATTGTGTTTTTCCTTATATGAATGAATTTTATGTTTCCTTTTATATTTATGACAATTTCAGAAATGGATCAGAATGGTAATGAAGCAAAATCCAAGAAACGGATTCGTGAAATATGCATACCAGATAGTGGAACAACGCACACTATTCTGAGACAAAAGAGATATTTCTCTGATATAAAACCAACAAGAATTGTCGTCAATACAATATCAGGTCCTGCAGACGTGATTGAAGGAACTGGTAAAGCAAACTTTACTTTACCGAATGGAACAAAATTTTCCATAAATAATGCTCTATATTCTCCAAGTTCTAAAAGGAATTTGTTGAGTTTTAAAGACATATATCTTCACGGATATGATACTCAGTCTGCAACTGAGGATGGAAAGAAATACATGTATGTAACTTCTGAGAAATGTGGCAGAAAACACATATTGGAAAAGTTTCCAGAGCTTCCTTCGGGGTTACATCATACTTATATCGATGAGATCGAATCAAATCTTGTAGTAGAACGGAACCCAGAAGAGTTCACGTTATGGCATGATCGCCTTGGCCACCCAGGAACTACAATGATGCGTAAAATCATAGAAAGTTCACATGGTCATCCACTGAAAATCCAGGAGATTTCTCAAGGGAATAAAATGACATGTGTTGCATGTTCTCTAGGAAAATTGATCGTAAGGCCATCGCCAACCAAAATCGATAAAGAATCACCAAAGTTCCTTGAAAGAATTCAAGGCGATATATGTGGACCTATACACCCACCTTGTGGACCATTCCACTATTTTATGGTATTAATTGACGCATCCAGTAGATGGTCACACGTTTGTCTATTATCATCTCGAAATGTGGCATTTGCGAGATTTCTAACTCAGATAATCAAACTGCGAGCACAGTTTCCTGATTATACTATTAAAAGAGTTAGACTAGACAACGCTGGTGAATTCACATCCCAAGCATTCAATGACTATTGTATGGTAATGGGAATTGAAGTTGAACATTCGGTTGCTCATGTTCATACGCAAAATGGTTTGGCTGAATCTTTAATTAAGCGTCTGCAATTGATTGCAAGACCATTGATCATGAGATCAAAACTTCCAACCTCTGTATGGGGACATGCCATTTTGCATGCAGAAGCACTCATTCGGATCAGACCGAGTGCATACCATAAGTATTCCCCACTACAGTTAGCGTTTGGTCGAGAACCAAACATTTCCCACTTTAGAATCTTTGGTTGTGCGGTATATGTGCCTGTAGCACCACCACAACGTACAAAGATGGGACCACAAAGAAGATTGGGAATATATGTTGGTTTTGATTCCCCATCAATTATAAGATACCTAGAACCACAGACTGGTGACGTCTTTACAGCACGTTTTGCTGATTGTCATTTTGACGAAAATGTATTCCCAGTTCTAGGGGGAGAAAACAAAAATGTTGGAAGTGATATAAAATGGAGTGTACCATCATTGTTATATCTTGATCCTCATACTAAAGAGTCAGAACTAGAAGTTCGACGAATTATGCATTTACAGAGTATAGCTAACCAGCTACCTGATGCATTTGTAGATACCAAGACGGTAACTAAATCTCATATACCAGCTGCAAATGCTCCTGCTCGTATCAAAATGCCAAATGAACAAGAAAAGGAGGATGACACACGAGAGCCAAAAACACGCCTGAAGCGTGGTAGACCTGTTGGTTCTAAGGATAAGAATCCTAGGAAACAGAAGAAAGCTGAAATATATGATGCACCCAAAATAGCAGAAAATATTTTGGAAGAAATAAATGATAAGGATTCTGATGAATCAGAGCATCATGAATCAGAGCATCATGAATCGAAAGATAATCATGAGATTTCTATTAATTACATCCATAATAAAAGGATATGGAATAGAAATAAACAAAATGACCTTGACGATGCTTTCTCATATATTGTGTCAAGTGAAATAAATGAAGAAATTGATGATCCAGAACCAAAATCTGTCTATGAATGTCAAAAAGACATGATTGGGAACAATGGAAAAATGCAATACAAGCTGAACTTGATTCGCTTAATAAACGAAAAGTATTGGATCTATTGTGCTCACACCTGCAGATGTGAGACCAGTTGGGTACAAATGGGTTTTCGTTCGAAAGCGAAATGAGAAAAATGAGATTACGAGATACAAAGCTCGTCTAGTGGCTCAAGGTTTTTCTCAAAGACCTGGAATCGATTATGAAGAAACGTATTCTCCAGTTATGGATGCCATTACATTTAGATTCTTGATGAGTCTAGCAGCTGATAAAAATCTAGAGATGCGTCTCATGGATGTTGTTACAGCTTATCTATATGGATCATTAGATACTGATATCTACATGAAAGTTCCTGATGGATTTAAAATGCCAGAAGCATTAAGTTCCAAACCTAAAGATGTATGTGCAATAAAATTGCAAAGATCATTATATGGGTTAAAGCAATCTGGACGTATGTGGTATAATCGTCTCAGTGATCATTTAACAAAAGAAGGATATGTGAATGATCCTATATGCCCATGTGTTTTCATCAAGAAAACAATATCCGGATTTGTAATAATCGCGGTATATGTTGATGATCTTAACATCATCGGAACTCAAAAGGAAATACAAAAGGCATCAGACTATCTCAAAGGAGAATTTGAGATGAAAGATCTTGGACAGACACAGTATTGTCTTGGCCTACAAATAGAACATTCACAAAATGGTATATTTGTGCATCAATCCACATACACTAAAAGAGTGTTGAAACGATTTAACATGGATAAATCAACTCCTCTTAGCACCCCGATGGTCGTTAGGTCACTTAATATTGAAAGTGATCCATTTAGACCACCTGAGGAGAAAGAAGAGATACTTGGTCCAGAAGTACCATATCTAAGTGCAATTGGAGCGCTGATGTACCTTGCAAATTGTACACGGCCTGATATATCATTTGCTGTGAATCTTTTGGCAAGATTCAGCTCATCTCCAACTCGAAGACATTGGAATGGGATTAAACATGTTTTTCGTTACCTCCAAGGGACCATTGATTTGGGCTTATTTTATCCTAAAAGTTCAAAAGGTCAAATGGTTGGTTTTGCAGATGCAGGATATCTTTCAGATCCACACAAAGCCCGATCGCAAACAGGATACGTTTTTACGATCGGAGGCACTGCTATATCTTGGCGTTCCCAGAAACAAACGCTCGTGGCTACTTCTTCAAATCATGCTGAGATAATTGCACTCCATGAAGCAAGTAGAGAATGTGTATGGCTGAGATCAATGAGCCGACACATCTGTTCAAGCAGCGGGATTGGCGAAAATACGGAGCCAACTATTCTATATGAAGATAACGCGGCATGTGTTGCTCAAACGAAGGAAGGATATATCAAAAGCGATAGAACGAAGCATATTCATCCGAAGTTCTTCTCATACACTCAAGAGCTCGTGAAAAGGAAAGAGATTGAAGTAAGATATGTCCAATCATGCGACAATGAAGCTGACCTCTTCACAAAATCACTCCCTACCTCGGTATTCAGAAAACACATCCATAACATTGGGATGCGCCATCAGAAGGATCTATGACTGTTCATTCGAGGGGGAGCTTACGTAGTTGTACTCTTTTTACCTTACTATGGTTTTTCCCATTGGGTTTTCCTGGAAAGGTTTTTAACGAGGCAACAAAGACGTTAAGCGAGAGCGGATAGTGACACCGGCCCCCAAGGGGGAGTGTTACGAAAGTAAACAAAAGCGGCCACCGTAATGCTTGAAATAATTAAAGATGTGGGTCCCGCTGCACTATTTGCACAGTAAATTTTCTTCTATATATACGAACGTTTGCGTTCGTTTATAATGCACACCTAAAAACACTTCTCTTCTATTCTCTCTCTGTATCAGTGTTATTTCTTTCTACGGGTATAAAATTTTGCCCTTATTTAAATTCCTGCGATACAAATAAATTCCAGTTCTTTTTATAACACTTAGATATTTATGAGTTTTTCCGGTCAGGCCGGGCCAGCATAATTGTCATCCCTATGATTGTTATTATATAAGAAATGTTGATTATGACTCACCGATTTTAAAAGTCCGGAGAATTATTACTTAGCACAATAGGTCAACAAGATAGAGATGTGCGATAGTGTTGTATATATGGATCATGGAGAGAACGAGACAAGTTTTCAGGATAAGGATGGTCTTCCACTGTAAGGGATTCTAATAATAAGATTCTGGTGTCAATGAACATCCGTCAAATACTTCCACATTTACATGCAGAATATGAAGTTTTGATTTGGCAACAGACTGCATGAATACCATGCAGTTCTCGAAGATAGTATCTGAAACAGAGTGCTCTCAATTGGTGAGATGATGACTATACCAATAGAATGGCTAGCTTTCGCGTCCCACATAGAGAAAAATCAACGTGAAAAGACTTTTTTCCCCAGTTTTTGATCCAACATATTGCAGGAATAAAGAATACAATGACGGACAAATTTCCACGTTGTACTCGAAGTTTTCCTTTAGATGTGTATTATGTTGGTCATGCACCACCACTTTAGGTTTCCGAAGTGGGGATTAGTTCTGACTAGTTAGTTTATTGTTGACAAAAAAGAAGAAGATTTACATGAATAAAAGTTCACTTTTTATTGGCTAGTGGCTGTATTATCTCTTTGATATTTCTGAATCCTACGAGAAATGTTACCATATTATTGGACTTGCTATAATAATCGATAATATACAATTAAAAAGACGTTGAAGTTTTTTTGTTTTCTTTTTCAAAAAATGATCTTTTACAATTTTAACTGTAATTTTTTCGTACAAAACAGATTTGAGAGATTTACCAAAAGATCATTTATAATTTGATTTTGAATGCAAATATATATCCTATATTTAATTAAATAAAAATTGAACTTAATATGACTGAAAAAATTATAATTACCACTTTTGAATAAAGAAAAAAATTCGAATTTACATTTATAATATAACAATGAAAAGTCTGCACGAAACAATGAAGTCTCCTGAGCTTCTCCAAGAAATTGGTATTTGAATTGAATCTTATAACTAATTTATGAAATTAAAAAAAAAATTGATGAAACTAAATTGAAATCATGTAAATATAAATGATTAAATCATCTTGTAAATAAAAAATAATAATTTGAATAGTTCTGAAATAGAAAAATATATTTTGTAAATCATAATTGTTCATTGGATTTAGATTCCTAAGAAGCTTGTCAAACCAAATATTATTTTCTTAAGTGTGAGTTTTACTTTCAATTTGAATAAAACAAAAATTTAGACCAATAAAATTTTCACCAACTAAAATTTAAATATTTATTTAAATTCTTGGTCTAGAAAACTTCATATGAAGTCGACTTTTGGTTTTAGTAACCTAACTAAGATTTTTGTTTTTTTATATAAAGAAAAGTTATACACATTTTTCTTCTCTCTCAAATGACTGTGTAAGCTTTATATGTTTTACTATAACACTATTGCCAAATATCAAATAATTTAGGACTTCAAACTTATATTAAGTTTTAAGAATGTAAACATGCAAATTATAATAAAACAAGTTATATTTATAATTAAGAAAAAAAATAATATTATAATTTCAAACATAACACATTTTCAAAACAACACCTGACATAAATTCAACATAAAAAGTTTAACATAATAAAAATTCAAAATAATACTAAACAAAAGTTGAACAGAGAAAATTACATAAACCACATAAGCAAGCATAGAAAAATCATGTTCAAAATATTTAGGATAGCAGATTTTGGGTGAAAGCTATAAACATAAAGAAACAAGAATATTACTATTCTCATCCTTATACAAAATTAAGATGTAAATTCATTTAGAGAATCCAAAATTAACAAATGAACATGAATGAACAATTTTTTTTAAAAAAATATCATTTTTAATATGGAGAAAATGCAAGTTTACTATATTAACAGAAAATCACAGAGAAAATTTCATGTGAAGTCTTCTAGAGCAGACTTCAGGTAAGGCCTTCCTATAAAAGACCGAAGATGAATTTTCCCAGAAAAGACTTCCGATGAATTCTTCCAAAAAGGACTTCATGCAAAATATTCTTTTAGGTTATTTTTAAAAATTATAAATTTACAAAGATACTTCAACCTATGTCTGCTCAATGAGCATACTTCGGGTGAAGTTTTACTTTATAAATTTTTGGGTTACTTTTGTGTATCAATTTTTTAAAAACAAATTTAAGAGAAGACTTCATCCAATGTCTACTGTGATTAACATGTTAGTTTTGTATTTGACCAATTTTTTTATAAGATTTGACTTCATTATAACAGACTTCACCCAAGTCTAATACGAGGAGACTTCACCTGAAGTCTTCCTACACGTCATCTAAAATCTTTGAAGTGTCAAAAGAAGTCAGCTCGGGCCAGTTTTGCAACTGCCCATCTTTGAATTTTTATGAATAAACTTCACCTAAAGTATGCTTTTAGACTCATGGATATGACCAAAATCTCAAAATAAAATCGACAACAGACCTTAGGTGAAGTCTTCTTAATTTTCAAAAATAGGAAATTTCACTTGAAATCTGCTAATTAATTTATTTTTTGGGTTAAATGTTTTAACATATATGTCAATTGCAAAACTGACATGAGTAAATTTCTTGTGAGACGTAGGAGAGTTCATGTGACATGTAAAAAAATTTCAGAAGAAGTCTTCTCACAGGAGACTTCACAGATAAAACATCCTACGAAAATTTTAATTTCCTATAATAATGTCTCTAAAATGCAAAACTAACTTTGTTTTTACAAAAATATTTCATGAAGTCTACTCGATCTTTTTTACAAAAGAAAATTAGCAGATTTCACGTGAAGTATTCTAAGAAAATTAAAAAAAAAAATCAATTACAAAACTAATATGCACAGTTGAGCAGACTTCACCTGAAGTCTTTTTTTTGTGTGAAATGGATCAGAAAAATTCAAAAATCAAATGAATAACTATCTAGATCCATTGAGAGTTCATATTTAGTGTTTTCAAGCACCCATAATTCCTGTTTCCTAATTTAAGCTAAATGAAAGAAACACAATCATTAATAACCAATAATACTCAAATTTGAGGAAGTTCAATGTGAATGTGACTTGGAAATCCAAAATATGAAAGTTTTTGGATGAACCAAGAGAAGAAGTGCAAGATAAATGATTTTATGTATAATAAAATAAAAATAGAATTAAAAAGCATGTAGAGCTTGGTTTTTGGTTAATGACAATAATATTTTTGAAATAAAGTAAAAATGAAGAGGATTGTTTTGGTATATCAATGTATTTTGAAAAAAAAAAATACATAATAGTATTTTCGTGAATAATTAATATGTTAGGATAAAAATATTAAAATATTTTTTGAAAAAATTAGTTTTGCACGTGATAAAAAAATTTAGGTTAGTTTTGGAAAAAAGCCCAACAATATTAATGATTCAGATGTTTTGTCTTTATGAAAATTAAGTATAACACCAGGAAAAACGAAGGAGCTACAAATTGCCTACTACTTCACCACTAAGCAAAGCCTCCTTCAAAGAGCCAAAATAGCTTTATTTTACATATGTTCAAGAAGATCTTACAGGTCATGTGCTTCTGTTTAAAGTGATTTGATTCTCTGCAACTATATAAAGTTATAAAAGACTCCGACAATTGGTGCATCGATGCTGGCGGTGATAGTTATGCATACAATGCTTGAGACTGTTTCATAATCCATGCAGATTAGAGTGATAGATCAAAATAATTGAATTTGATACCATTTTACAAATGTGATCTCCTTATTTTTGAATAGATTAAGGAATATAGGAAGAACTGAACCTCATCAAAACTATGAAAGGGAAGAAGATCTAACATTGAAATAGAGCCTTGAAGCATATTTTTGACCATAGTGTTGCCTAAAAACTAAATGAGTTTTCTGTTCTAATCAGGTTGGCTAGCTTCCTTTCTTTGTTATTAATATCATTTCAAATAAATAAATTCCAAGTTAAGAGACTTAAGACCAGCCCAAGTTAATTTTTTTTATCCTAATTACATATTAGTGGAGGTATAAAAAACCAAAGTTCCATAATAAGGATCAAGACAAATCACATACAAAAGAGAGCTTAGGAAAGATAAGATAAATACAAAAGTTCTTTCAACTTAATGGTCTTTAGGATGTTAAGTGGAAGAGTTTTTTCAATGGCAAATGCATGCAATTTGAGTAGAAAAGATAGTTACAAAGTTACTTATTAGCTTAAATATATAGCTCGATTACAATTCCTAGTGGTGTGATGTGAAAGTATTTACACAGCCGCCGGCCCAACAATGTCAACCAATAAACGTCATGTGATACAAAGTTGGTAATATGTTTACCAACACTCAGACTTGTATCACTTTAGAAACAATACCATGATTATTCAACAAGTAATAGCATTAAGGACACCATAGAATCATGGTTTTCAACTAAGTTTTAAGCAAATCACAAAAGTAGGTGATGACACAACATATGTTACAAATGAAATTTTGCTTTTGCATCATTGAAACCTAATATGGAGCTAATCAATTGTACTTCCAGTGCATACTTTAAAGATTGATGATTCCATGACTAAGACATACCATAATCATCTGACAAAAGCCCTTCATGTTTGTAACTTTGAAATAGCCTCTCATCAAGACTCTCCTACAAATACAAACCAAGTTAGTAAAACTCGATAATAAAAATAAAAATTGAGTATATGGGCATTTCTATCCCGACTTCATATTTTACTTCAGCTGCACATCCCGTAATCAAGCTAATTCCTAGTGAAGCTCGTCTTTGTATTTACAGAGATTTGTGACATCAATGAATGTCTTGATGATACAAAGTTGGTAATATGTTTACCAACACTCAGACTTGTATCACTTTAGAAACAATGCAGAGGGTCTGGTATGAAAACATGAAGTAACCTCATAGGTCACAGACAATTAAGAAAGAACAAGCCTCAACTTAAAAACAGTCTCACACGATTCACATTTACAAAATTGAAAAGAGATACTAAATCAGTTCTTCAAATTATGTTTTGCTACTACTCACTCATTCAACTGTATCTAAATAAACATGCGAGATGAAAACACTCGCTATAGAACATAACATCAAAGCTGCATTTGAGAAGGAAAAAAAGATAACTGGAGGACGATGATGATTAGGGGTTTGCAGTTTCAGCTCCAGGGTGGTAATAAAGCATCTCGTCCCACATCATCTCTCTGATCATCCGTTCCTCCATGTTCTCATCTATGTCCAGAGAGATTGGGACATGCGCGGGTGGATTAGAGCCAGAGTCAAACAGTCCCGCCATGTACGGGTGCGAGAGTGCATCGGTTACAGAGATTCTCTTGGTCGGATCAAACACTAGCATCCTCTGCAGCAAATCTATAGCCAGAGGATTGGCTTGAGGGTAGAGATTGGAGAGATGCGTACCCCTCGAGAAAGGAAGAGACTTGATGAATCTTCGAGCTTTCGGGTTGTCTATAAACCGAATATCAGACTCTTGCTGGCTACCAACGACGTTGATGATGAGCTTAAGCTGGTTGAGACATTCCGTCCCCGGGAATATCGGTTTTCGACCAAGAATCTCCGCGAATATGCATCCAACCGACCAGACATCAATTGAGGTTCCGTAGTTGTCACAGCAGAGAAGAAGCTCAGGTGCTCTGTACCAACGCGTGACCACATACTCGGTCATGAACTGTTCATTTCCCTGGCTCGTTCTAGCTAACCCGAAGTCGCATATCTTTAGATCGCAGTTAGCGTTGACTAAGAGGTTCCCTGGCTTCAAATCTCGGTGAAGGATGTTTGCAGAGTGAAGATACTTCAATCCTCTTAGCAACTAAACGCATAACAAAACAAAAAAAACAACATGAGACCAGAGACCCAGAGGCCCCTAGTTCGAGTGACCGCTGGGACGAAATTAATATAACATGCTGTGATTTCAGGTATTGGGGATTACAGGCTTCGACCCGAACCTCCTGGTATTTAAAAAAGCAAAAAAAAGATAATACATGAGAAATGTAAGAGTTGCATTACCTGAAACAAGAAGTATTTGCAGTGATCATCAGAAAGAGACTGAGAGGATTTGATGATCTGATGAAGATCAGTATCCATCAGCTCGTAAACCAAGTAAACATCTTTGAAACTCGATTTATTCGTAGGCAGCATAACGTCTTTAAGCGCGATCACGTTATCATGCCTCACGTGCCTAAGAAGCTTGAGCTCTCTCAGCGTCCTCAAGGCGTCAACGCGATTCTCGAACACATTGTGAATCTTTTTGATGGCGACCTTCTCGTTGGTCTCGCGGTTGATGGAAGAACAAACCACACCGTAAGCTCCTCTTCCGATGGGTTTGATGGGAACATACTTAGTGTCGATTTCGAACAGTGTTTGCCACATGGAGTAGTAATGTTTCCCTTGCTGTTTGATCCCATTTGGTGGCTCAACTAACATCGCCATGCTTTCTTGTTCCTAAACTCAACCAAAAACCCAAATTCTCAGTATTTTATTCCTTAAACTGAGCAAATCTTCAAAAGGGTTTATAGAGATTCTTGATTTTCTTGAAAAGTTTCAATTTTTTTTCCTTTACTTAGCTATCAATCATACTACTCCCACGAAAAATCAAACTTTCAAAGTAATTATGACTAAACTCTCTATCTAATTTAAGAAAAACAAAATTAAGTTAAAACAAGCAAAGAAAAGAAGATTTCGACATACCCAGATTGTAATCACAGAAGCTGAATTGTTGTTGGTTGTTGTGTGCTTTGATTGATTGGTGATCAGAGAAAGAAGAGAAGGGTATGATTGGATCTGAATTGAGATGGCTTCTTCATACTTATCAAGAAGATATAAAAGAGAGAGAGAGAGAGAGAGAGAGAAGTTAAGAAGTGGTGAGACCCATACCGGGGAATGTTAGAGAAGAGGAAGAAGATGAAGCAATACGTTATGTTTGATGAAGAAGCCTTTCTTACTTCTTTTCTTTTTTCAGAAAAAAAGTGAAATAATTTTATTTGGAAAGTCTGATAATTACGAAAACGACATTTCTTTTGTAAGATATTTTTTTGTTTCTCCTTTAATATAAAGCTTCAGTTACAAACTATTTAAATTCTAGAGAAATGTAACTAATATCTAAAATAGTTACATGGACTCTCCATTTTACACGTAATAATGCAAATTAAAAATAGGTGATTGAAGCAAAGAATTTAATACTGTATGTACTTTGATTTGTAATTAATAAAGAAAGAGATAGCATTAAGTTTTATTACATTTTTTACTGCACATATATATACGTACACGACATATATATACGTACACGAATACGGAGACTTGAGAAGAGCGAAGGATTGGATCAAGCAACCGGCTAAGCACGTGGGTACAGCTTAATATGAGACGTGGCTTACATATATTGGGTAATATTCTCTTTTTTTTGTCCGAAGTTTCCACTAAAAGCTGGTGAAGTAAAACCTAACTAAAAAGCCTGGAAAGTGCGTCAAGTACAACAACTCTTAAGTTAGATACTCTTTCTCGGCCAGAGGCTTTTGAAAAGGAGATTTAAAAAGATAAGTGTGGCTGCCGGGTTCGATCAACTTTGTGGTTAGTAACTTAAATACAATAGTACTACCTAACTAAGCATGGCTGTTCGGATCTTCGGGTCGGGTTCGGACCGGTTCCTTTCAGGTCCTAGACATTTAGACCCCATAGGTTATAAATTTCGGTCTTTTCGGATCCGGGTAAGTTCAGGTCTATAATTAAAATACTTGTAAAATAGCCATAATTTTTGGGTCTGTATCAGATTCGGGTCGGATTCATGTATTTAGGATCCGAAAAAGACATAGAATACCTAAATTTCATCAAATTTAGTCGATATTTGTCATATATATCTAAAATTTTATAAAATAACTTAAATTAAACTATCAATACTATTAAATTAGAAACATGACCTAATGATATATGTTTAGTCCAACTATTATTATTTTTTATTTTCTAATGTAACACCTTTAATTACAAAATACTAGGAACCCGCTACTTTCAATTAAAACCGTCGACTCATACTTCTTCTTTTTTAAAACCTTTTACGATGGATGTTGACTCTGGGTAATGAAATGAAACGAATTTACTGTCGACTCATACTTTCAATTAAAAATGTAGACTCCTTTTGATTCTAAATCGTATAAGTCCACTAAATAAAAATTATGTTGTTTGGAAACCAATGATATTGATACTATACTTTCATAAATATTATCTCTACTACAAAAATTAATCGAAACTTGGCAATGATATATTATAAGAAAATATAAAACCTAAATATATGTTTAAATTAATGTTTCAAACACAATCACAACATTGAACCGGAATGTTTTCGGTTATTGGTTATTTGATTGACTGTAGATAAACCATAGTTAGTAATTTAATTAATTTTAATATATAACTATAAATATATCAATATTAAAAATATAAGAAAAAATGTTTAAAAATACAGTAAGTTTTTTAAAACACTATTTTTTATTTCACATACAATATAATTTGAACAATTTTTATAACAAGTTGGAGTTAAGAGAAATATTTTACAAAATAAAACACAAATATGAAAATTTCTATAAAAATGTTAAACAAAAAATATGACTGTCCTTCAAAGAGCGGGTCAGAATCTAGTTAATAATTAAAATAAAACATTTTTAAATTTTAAATTTTACATTTAAAAACTTTATATTATTCAAAAATGTTACCAAATAATAACAAATATTGTTGACAAAAGATATTTCAACTAAATCATAAAAATAATATATACTACATGATGGGAGCTGGGTTACTAAACTGTGCATTGCACGCATTTGTTTCTCATACGACACTAGTCTAAAGAGGCGAGTGATTGGCTTTTGCTTAAATTATCTATCAACTATTAAAACTGAACTACATTTTGTACTTAATTTTCCCCAATAATTACAACCTCACGCCACTGCCATAAAACACATCCGTTTAATATAATTTCCCTAACCCCCATTACTTCGCTAGATCATAAGTTCGTACCTTAGTTCAGGAATAATTTATGGTAGGTAATATATTAATCTACTCCAAATCCGTTGTGCACCTTCCTTCACGGTGTACGTACTTGGCTTTGGGTTAACATTCAATTAACACTCAGAAAATGAGGAAGAAGAAGAACTACAGCACATGCAATTGCCAAAACCAGGGTGAAACGATGCGAGCGATGTAACTAATCTCTTCTATAAAAGATGAAGTTCTCACCTTTTCAAAAAAAAAAAAAAGATGAAGTTCTCACAGTATAACTTAATTTCATTAATGAAGGATTGATTCATTGTGTGACTGATTTCTTTTCTTTTTTTTTTTAGGCGAATTACAGAGCTAATGAGATTACAACTATTGTGAATAGTTCCATGCTTAAGACTACTAAAGCTTTCGAATCCCATGCTTCGCTTATTAATTTAGGTGGAGAACTTTATTTTATAATTGTTTTTGTGTTTTGATTCTTCCGCAGAGAAAGGAAGTTAACGAAGTCTTGCGACAGAGCCTGCCTTCTCTTCACCGACGCTGGTGAAGCCTAACAATAAGAAGAGAGGCAGAGAAGAAGAGAGGCAGAGAGGGAAACAAGACAGAGACGGCCTAGACTAGGTTTTAGTTTTATGTTTAGTTTTTATTTTTTTCTTAAAAATTGGTTTAGTTTGGTTTACTTTAATGTACCGGTTTTAAATTGGTAACCCATTTGATATATAAATTTTTATAAATTTAATTTTTTATTTGTAATAAGGTAAATAATGACTAACAAAAAGTACTATTAAATAAAATTTATATATCAAAACTGGTTACCAATTTAAAACATAAAATTGTAAATAAAATGTTTAGTTGTTATATTATGTAAATCAACTTATACGTAAGTATAAAAAATTTAGGCTTGATAAATAAAATTCGCAAAAATCTGTACTTATTTTTTAATATTTTTTTTTGTAACTTGCTTTCACTATTTATTTATGTTTCTGTTTAAATAATGTATTTGTTTAAAAGAATATCAATGTAAATTTTGAACTTTATATTCATCTTTAAATCCTGAAATTTATATTTTAATTTCATAAAACTCACAAATATACTTAAAACTCTAATGTTTTACACATTAATATTTATTTTACCAAGTAAAATGAATAAAAGCATAATAAAAGAAAACACAATCTGGGAATTTATAAATGAACCCTAAACACATTGAACAAGACACAAATATGTCAAAACTCAATAACATAAGAATCTATAAAAAGAACATAAAAAATTATATTTATGTAAATCATTTATAAGTGGAACATACAATTATTAGGGATGGGCACTTCAGTTATTTTATCGGTTCGGTTTGGGTTCGGTTTGGTAATTCGGTTCTAGAATTTTTCCAACTGAAGTAAACCATGATTAGTTTGGTTTGGATCGGTTTCGGTTCGGTTTGTATTCGGCTCGGTTTGTGTTTTGGTTTGGTTTAATCGGGTTTCCTTAATTTAATTCTTTTAAGAGCAATCATATTTTAAAACATAAACACATGGTTATGAAATCATCATGTTGGAGACTATGAAAAAATAAACTATGTAAACTAAATCTAATATAAAACTGAAATAAAAACATTTTAAAAACTCAAAAAATTTATAAGAACATAATCAAATCAAAGTTAACTAAAATTAATTGAAAATTGAAAAACATCGTTAATAATGCTTTTCAAAAATAAACTTTGTAAATTAAATCTAATATAAAATATAAAAACAAATCTTAAAAATCACAAAAGTTTTGTAGGAATACAATCAAACCAAAGTTAACTAAAGTAAATAGAAAATTAAAAAATCCAACATCGTTAATAAAGTTAATAGTGACTTTAGTGTTAGGATTTTAGTATATTGTATATTGCTAGAATGATTAATTCAAATAATAACAAAACACATAGGTTTCTCGGTTTGGATAGGTTTCGGTTCGGTTTGTTTGGGTTGGGAAAATTTTAAACCAAACTATTTGATAATAGACTTTGGTTTGGTTTGGATCGGTTTTAGTTCAGTTGGTTCGTTTTTTCCCACAATTATGAAAAACAAATATCCGTGCGGTCGCGCAGATGAAAGGCTAGTTTAGTTTAATGTCAAAAGTACACAACACTCATCTGAATTTTGAAGCTGACAAGTTTTATGTTTTTGGTTTGATGTGAATTACGAGCTCATTTTCCTCAAAAATAAATAAATTACGAGCTTATTTTTCTCAAAAATAAAAATAAATTACGAGCTTATTTGCCAATAATAGAAAACAACACAGTATATCTATTGTACTATCATTATGTGCATAATAAGTTTTGGCCCTTTCTTATTCGCGTACCAGCTTCTCTTCTTCTTATTCTCCATGTCATTCGTAGAACTATCTATATTTCTCGTCATTATCATTTGTATTAATCATAATTAATTGTTTACAAATACAAACTTTTCCCTTGGGTTTGCTTGTAACATTTAGATTTCTGGAATATGAAAGTGCATGTGGAAATGCTTTAAAATGTTGATTTGACCGACCATTGTCACGGGTCCAAAGAGGGCATATGGGATCCATGAAGGGTGGCGATCAAGTGGTTATATTGTTTCTCTCGACCTTCTTTTTCTCAATGAAGCTAATTACTCCACGAAGAACTACATCTATATCATCATCTTGCATCAGCTCTTCAGCTAACTCGGCAGGAGTAACTTCCGTAGAATCGACCAGCTTCTCGATTTCTTCGCATAGAGGATGGTTTAGGCCATCCAAACCAAGGTAATTGGAAACCAGTGTCCTAAATCCTAAACTTGTACAATATGACATATGGATATGCATATCCATTCTTCCAGGACGTAGCAACGCAGGATCAAGCTGTTCCTTGTGGTTAGTCGTGAACACGATGATTCTCTCGTCCCCAGCGCTTGACCATAACCCATCGATGATCCCTGATAGAGTTACCGTTCCTCTACTCATGTTTCTTTCTTGATTCTCTGTCCCTGACCTCAGCATTGCAGTCGATATCCTCAATCACCAAAATCGAACGATTCGTTGTGGATAACAAAATCCTCTTGAACTCACCATTGTTTTGAACACTGCTGAGCTCAAGATCAAAGATATCGAACTTTAGGTAATTAGCCATTGCGGCTATCAAACTAGATTTACCAGTACCTGGTGGCCCATACAACAAGTAACCACGTTTCCATGCTTTACCAACTCTCTTGTAAAACTCTTTCCTCTTAAGAAACCTCTCCAAATCATCGATTATCTTCTTCTTTGCACTTGGATCCATCGCCAATGTGTCGAACGTGGACGGATGATCGAGAGTTATAGACCCCCAACTTCCACCAGGAGAACCATAGTAGCCTCTCCCGGGCGCATCTTTGCTATAGAGCTTCACCGCTCTCAGATTCTTCTTGATCTCTTCTGCTTCCGCAAGAACGTGGCTCAGATAAGAGCCCATTACTTTCTCTCTCAGCTTATTCTCGAACGTGAGCCTGTAGTGACGTTTCACTTCATTAAATTTATTCTCCTCCGATTCAACGTAGTTCCATTTCATCTTGGAGTTCTCGAAGGAATCAAATATTTCCTCTCCTTTCACGATAGAGATTGTGAAATGCTTCTCCTTTGTGGTTTTCCCAACGCATAATTGCTTCGTATCGGGGCTGATTTTCTTCCTGAGGTAAATCTCAGCGGCTTCGAAGACATGATTGCTTTCCGATCCGAATTTCTCGTCGATAATAACCGTCAGATTATTCGACTTAGGAGTGAATAACTGGTCGAGTAATCTGAACAAGTATGAACGGAGCTGCATCGGCATGAAGTCGTTGAGCATCTTTCTAAAGAGCATCATGAATCCGGTTATGGATGCATACACTGAGAATAGCGTCGGCAGTGAGAAAGCGTTGTCGGAAGAAGGAAACATGTTTTAGTGTTTTTAGAGTGATGGATGAGTTAGAAGGTGTGACAAAGAGGTCAATTTTATTTGTTCAAAAAAAAAAAAATTTGTTCAAAAAAAAGAGGTCAATTTTATAGGTGCAAAACGGGAAGTACTTTTCAAACGCAATTTTTCTTCTTATTTTTTAATTCCTTAATTATTAAGAGACATTTATTAATTAGATATATAAGAAAGTGGCAAAAAAAGATCAAAAGTTAGGTTTCTCGAGTGAAGCAGAAAAACAATAAAGAAAGACCAAGGACCTTGCGTTGCAAGGCGTTGTTCACGCGTCGAATCCATTTGTTGTAGTTTGGTCTGGCTATGAATAAAATATGGAAATATGGTACAAAAAGCACTGTTACTGACAAGTGACAAGGACTTTATAGACCATTGTGTCGGTATATGGGTGCGTATAGAAGATTCCGTGGGTTTTAACTTTGGGCCACCTCAGCTATAGTTATCTGATATAGTTAGCTAGGCCGGTTTTATCAAAAGTTACAAAATCTCCATTCAAATATTTTTGTAGTAAATAATAATAACATACTGCAAAAAAAACTCTATAAATTAACAAAGTTGAGACTATGTTATTTTATTAATTTGTAAAGTTATTAATTTACAAAAAAATCATTTTTATATATTTTAGAGTAGTTATTTTTGTTAAACAAAAAAGATAGTTGGTTTCAATGTTTATATATTCAGTAAAATTTATAAATGCAACATTCATATTTTTATTTAAATGTATTGCAGATATATATTTTTGAATACCATGCATTACAATACTATGAAATCTTAATAAAAATAGTAATAAACACTGTTGTGAATATAAACAAACAGACAATAAAATATATAATTTATATTTATATAAATTATATATATATTAGTAATTAATAATTTTAATGGAACTATATATTTATATGGAATCTTCTAAGAAAATATTATCTTATTATTTTATTAATTTGTGTCATATTTTTTACTGTCAAATTTTGGAATCAGTTGGTTTCGTGCACCAATGCGTATAGAGAATACGTTAGAAGAAAAATATTATTTTATTTACAAATGGAAATTTATTTAAAGTTTAATTCTTTCTGGTTTTCGACTTTATCGATATTAAATTAAGTTTATTTCATTTTTTAGTTAAATACAAAAATGAAATTATTTTGATTTAGTTTTTAGCCGAACTAATTAACCATCAATCATTTAACCAAGATTCAATATAATATTTTCATCTATTAATTGATCTAAGTATAAGTTTAAACATTTAAAATATTTTAAAGAATATAACTTTCTGCTAAATTTAAGTTTAAATGATTTAGTTGTATCTTAAATGCTTTTAAAAAATAAAATATTCTAATAAAATTATATGACCTTCAATTTTTAACCTTAAGTAGAGTCTCTAGTAATAATGGACCGGCTCTTCTAGCGTGTTGGAAATTGCAATTTGACAAAACAATGACACAAAGAAGAAGAAGAAACAAGAATTTTTTTTGGATGAAAGAGTATTTTAGACTTTAGCAATTTTTAAAATGTCTAAGATTGAGAGAAATGTCTTGAGTGTAATTAGAATTTTGTGCTCTCATTGCGACTTTTAAATTTTGTGCTCCCAATGCGACTTCGTGCACTCCTTACAGCACAACCATCAATTTCCTAAGAAAATATATATGTTTCCTAACCTTCTAGGCACCTTTTACACTACACCATCATCTATGCTCCACTTGGATAAAGGTGGTTTATCCTTGTACTCTTTGGTTGTTGCTAGTTGTGCAGTCTCCCATGATTTTCTTTCAAATTGTCCGTCCATAAATACCACATTAACTATGGGTAAAATCTACCCACTGTATATTATTTGATAAGCATTACAACTTCTTTTTGTAGCCACATGTCATCATTAGAATGATTCTGAGAATCATTAGAGAAATATGTTGGTCCATCTTATTATATAATAAGCTTTTTATTAAACTAACAATAAATTCATCATTAATGTATTTTATTATTTCCTTAAATAAAATTTACGGAATTGCCTAATGTGGCTAAAGTATATATGACAATTAATAATTTTGAATAATAAAGATTTGATAAAAAAATAGTGTATCTTCTATCATATTTGTTTTATTTTAAACTATTAAATAAATTAAACAACCACAATAACCATATAATAAAAAATTAGATTTTTATGTATATATTATATTTTGAATTTTTACAAACGGCTATAAATTACTAAAACTGTTAAAGTCTCACATTCAAATTTTATGATCCATAGTTTAAAATTTTTGTTATGACAAAATACAAATGATTACAAAAATTATATAAGTAAAAAGTCTAATTTAATTAATTATTAAGATTAATATATATATCATTTTAAATTAAACTATAAACCATATAAAATACAAAATTTTATTTTCAAAATTTGCTTTGAACAATTTTTTTGATAAAAATTTTAAACGATCATTGACAACTTATTTTTTTTTAATTAGAAATTACTAAAACTATTAATCCCACAATGAAAATTTTGTTATCAGTAATTTAATTTTTTTTTCTATAAAAGATACAAATGATCAAAAAAACTATATGAGTAGAAATCATCATTTAATATACATTAATATTAAAAATATACTAAAATATATTATCTATGTTAGTATCATTTAAATTTAATTACATATCTTATCAAATAAAAAAAATATTTTTTGGATTAATAAAATTGAATGTTCGCACCAATTTAATTATATATTTAATAGTTACTGACTTTTAATTATTTAATATATATTTATTATTTCATAATATGTAAAAATATTTAATACATAAAATAATTTATATATATAATGTTGATCCCGCGTAAGGCGCGGATCTTAACCTAGGAGAATATTTTGAAATTATCCATAATTGGTAACAAGTATTTGTAAAATTTACCTGGATGCTTGAGAATTATAGATAGCGCTCATATTTGTGTTGTTGGGCAGGGCCGATGCATGATTATATTTAGATAAGGCACATCATTTTGTTTTATTATGTACAAGTTATAGGGCTAGAGTGCATTTCTTAAACTAGTAGTACTTACAGGAGGAAATCAAAATTAGATGAGGACTAGGGTGGCCCCGTAACTCATCACCTGCGTCCATCACTGTTGTTGGAGAACATTTAAAAAGAACATATTTATCGATTCCTCCTCCACACCACAAAAGAACATCTCATATCATAACTTATACATCTAGATCCTAGTTTTTGTGACGGGTAAACATCATAAAAGAACTTACATTATAAAATGTTTAATTTTCGATGGAAACTTCACTTTTCTTTCGTGTGATTTCATGGCTTTAACATTCCATTATTCTCTATTTTTATTTTCCTTTTCCGCACTTTAAAACTTTAATGCAATATAAAATCTTAGCTTGCCATTAATTTAGTACAGCAAGTTTACCGTCAAAACTGTTTCTATCACTTCCTCTCTATCTTGTGTGTCTAACAAAAAATGTTAGAACTTTAATCATATTCTTAGGGTCCTGACTGCGGATTTTATAAGAAAAGTGGTACGAAATTAAAGTGTGGTATAGCGCAACTGCGGTTTGCGCAGAATTAAAGTACGGTACAATGCAACTGCTGTTTTAAGTAAAAAATCATGCAAAATATTATTTAATTGGTGACAATATATATTTGAAGTATTGAATAATTATTGAATCAATAAAATAATAGTGGTTTATGAATATATAATATAGTTAAATTAATATAATTATAAATATACTTTAATAAAATTATTAATATTGTCACTACTACAATTATAAATTTATATTATCATTGTAAATTCTACTAAAAACTAAATTAATGTATATAATAAAGATTTAATTAAAAAAGGTTATTATTGGGTAAAATTTGTATGTTTTAAAATAAAAGTCATTATTAGAATTTAATAATAAGTATTAATAAAAATATATTTGAAAAAAAATAAAGAGAACCACTGGAAAAAAATCAAACTTGTTTTAAGTTTACATTGTTTCAAAAAAAAATAAGGATAACCATTAGAGATGTTTTAAGAAAACTTGTAACCAGATACATGAATGAGTCATTGTTCCACCAGTTTAATCCAATTTTTTTTTTTAAAAACTAACATTTTAGATAAAATTCATATATATATATATATTTAAAGTAAATACAATATTTTAGTATGATAATAACAATATTTAATAACTAATCATAAAACTACATAATAGTAAAATAATAAATAAAGAGAAAAACGCACCTGCACGTACCACACCAAATAAAACCGCACCATAATGGGAGGTGAGATAAAACAAGTGTGGTATTTGAAAAAGAAGAACAAACAAAAAATGTTTTTGACAGGTGCGGTATTGCATATGAAACGCACTGCTTACTTTTTTATTTTCTGTGATTGGTGTAACTCTTACGATACAGCTCCTACTACTCCAAAACCGCCCCACCATCGGTCTCAAATCACAACCTTACTATTATTGAGAAGAAGAGCCAACCCATTCACGGTTACGCATCCACGGTGACCGTTGAGGAGCCAACTCATCCACAGACACGCATCCACGGTGACCGTTGAGGAGCCAACCCATCGAAGGCAATGCATCCACGGCGCCATTTAGAAACTATTTGAATTTGAATTAAAAAAACTGTTGGGGACTTGTCATATTAGTCTCATTTGTTTAGTTTATTTTTATATGTAGTCATCCATATATATTCAGTTGTAGACTACAAGAAATAATCAAGGAAATTATTCTCTCTTTTTCTTAGACTACAAGAAATAATCAAGGAAATTATTTTCTCATTCTCTTATTTACATTTTGAAATCTCTATCTCTCTCATTCTCATTTTCTCTCTATCTCTTTCCTTTTCTTCATGTTCTTCATTCTTCAGAAACTAAACTTATGTTTATTTACGTGTCGCGTGACTTGCGACTAAACCTACGACTAAAATTATGTTCGTTTACGTGTCGCGCGATAATTTTTTTTTTAATTTTTAATCGATGTTTTTTCGGGCGACTTGAATTGGAACATGCGACTGGTCGCGCGATCAGTCGAACGACATCAAAACGAACAACAACATGCGACTTGCGACTTGTGACCAATCGCATGTCACAAGTTACGCCACAACAAAATGAACAACAACCTGCGACTAGTCACATATCGCATGTCGCAGATCGCAGATCGCGCGATAGGTAAACGAACAGGGCCTATGATACCTCGTGTTTAGTATGTTAATAAAAAATACCAGTAGTGAATACTTAAATCATAAAATGACATCCTACAATATACTCCCTCCGTTTCAATGTAAATGATGTTTTAGAGAGATTTTGTTGTTTCATAATATATGATGTTTGCACAAATATAGAAAACTTTAACTTTATCAAAAACTATGTAGCTAATTGTAATTTAATTATATTTATTTATAATTAAATAAATTAGTTTTAAATTATATTTTATTGATACTTTTGATTAAAAATTAGCTTCTTTAATATATGTGCATTAAGATGAAACATCATCTAATATGAAACGGATGAAGTATTAAATAAGAAGTCACTTAATCAATTTTGTTGATATGTCGTTCATAGGATAGCTTTCAAAGAAACTATGTATCTTAATGGAAAAATGATTGCTGACTACATGAAGTATCAGTCATCATATGGCTAACCATGCAAACTAAACTAATGTATACCTAGCTACACGAATGATATGTTATGCATGACAACATCCCTCAACTAAATGATGTTATGTAGTTAACATCACGAGTTTAATTTCATTCATTCAAAAGATGATGTAGATGTCAAAGACCGTCTAAATATTTCGGTTCATCAATTAAAATATAATCAATCTAACCGTAATTTAACTAAAATTGGGTTTTAATCCGCGTTTTAAAAGCATAAGAATATTTTTAACAAAATTTAATTTACAAAATTAATATTTTTTAATATTTTTTGATAAGTAGTGATTTAACCTTTTTGTTTTAGTGTATTTGATAACTATATAATTATATTATTTTATATATATTAAATATGAAAGTTATATAGGATTATTTAATTTTGTTTTTAATTATTCTAATCTGTTTTGTTATTAAATTTTGATAATAGTTCTTTAATTCGCTTGATTTATTATGTGATATATACTTATCTGATAATTGTTTTTTATTATAAAACTTATTTGATGTCTATTTATTGACTCTAACATTTTATTTGTTTAATATAAAATTAATTAAATTAATGAATGATTTTATTTATATTTTCATTAAAAAAAATTCATTCATTTAAACTTAGTAAAACTTTAATATTAGATTTGTATTATTAGATTACTTTTATTCTTAAAAGTATATAATTAATAACTATATACACAAGATAATAATTGGTTTAAATTGACATCAAATAAGTTTTAAACAAATAAAATGTCAGATTGACGTCAAATAAGTTTTATATCTAAAAAAATAAAATAATATCTTCTATAACTTTTAAATTTAATATAAATATAAATAATATAATTATATAGTTTTCAAATGCTAAAATACTAGTTATCAAAAAATATTAAAACATATTGATTTTGTAAATTAAATTTTGTTAAAAATAATTTTATGCTTTTAAAATGCGGATTAAAATGTAATTTTAGTTAAATTACGGTTAGATTGGTTATATTTTAATTGATGAAATGAGATATTTAAACGGTCTTTGACTCAATTTTGGATGAATAAAATTAAACTCGTGATGTTAACTAGATAACATCATTAAGTTGAGGGATGTTGTCATGCATAACATATACTTCGTGTAGCTAAGTATACATTAGTTTAATTTACATGGTTAGCCATGTGATGGTCAATACTTTATGTAGCAAGCAATCATTTTACCTATCTTAATTTGATTGGTATATGATTTTAATTTTAATTTATTTTAATTAGGTTAAAAATAACTTCTAAAACCAATTAATGTAAGTTGCCAAATACCGAATGATATTATAAATAATTATATCAACTAATTGTATAAATTATAGAAAACATATACACTGTTTCATAAAATCTTTTTATTATCATGTATTCATAAATTATATAAAATACAAATTTAAATAATGCTATGGAAAAAGATAATATGTTTCAGTTCTTATATAAAATATAATATTCACATATACAGCATTATCATCCTATTAGATATTAAAAAGTCATTTTAGTGATTTATTCTTACATGTTATTTATAAACACTTTCTGATTAGTTGTTTTAAACTTGATTCATTAAAGGTTATCTACTTTTATTTACTTAATTCATTTTTGAAAATGAAAAATAAATAAAAAACAGTACATCAATTTCCAACCAATCCAAATAATGGAGATATTGAAAGTCATATTTTCTAAACATGTCATCAAACACTCCCAATAATACATATAAACTATTTTGGATTTGTCAAAAATTACCTAAACTTGATTTTATATGTCTCATAAATTCAATCAAATGCAAAAGTAAACCCAATGAATATTGAAATTACAACTATCTTCTTATGACAAAAAAACATGTAAGCACTTTTACAATTATAACTCTGAAGTTTTGTTAGTTTAGTGAAGTCTTTTATGAGAATTTTTTTTCTAGAAGTCCTCTCATGCATTTAATCTTAAAAATAATTCGTAAAATTTATAAAAAAAATTTTTAATGGAAAATAATTGAAATCATGTAATTATAAACAATTTTAATTTGATATAAATTAAAAAAAAAACTTTTGCCTTTGCTACATTGTTACACCAAATATAATTGGACACTGTAACAAAAAAAAGAATTACATCAAAATGCAGTTGCATATGTTTTTTTTTTTTTGTAGTTGCATATGTTGTTCGGTTGGAGAGAAGAAACATCAGATCTGACACCATTTTCACGTTTTACCGTGCGGTTGCAGTCGACCTAACTACTCTACGAAGAAGAGCATTAGAATCATTATTCTGCATCAACTATAGTGATAGAATATTTACGGAATAAATAAATTTTGATATATACGTACATATAATCTTTTAAGAAATATCTTACAATACTAAAAGGGGAATATGGTGAGTGTTTAAGCTGTCCACGTCAGCACGAAAAATCTACAAATCCGAGCTTGACAAGTCAGCCGAATTCTATAACATTTCTTCCATTTGACCGGACCGGTTGGGGCTCCAGCAAATGAGGTTACAAAAAAATCTAATCCGCAGCCCAAAATAGGCCCGTCAAAGTTACATTTTTCACCTTACCTGGAGGTTGGAACGCAGAACCGCCAGATGCGATTCAACTTCTGTGTAATTGAAGCTCTCCACTTCTTTGATTCTTCAGTTCCTCATCAATTCTGTAACGTTCCTCATCAATTCCGTAACGTTCCATGTGAACTCTTCACTTCCTCCAACATCAACATATATTAAGTTACCAGCGTACATTCCTGCACTCCAGTTCCTCACACCCAGTAATGAAAACCAATTGTATCAATGGCAAGCAAAATCGCAAAATCGCAAAATCAAGCACCAGAAGCTATAAGTACTGTGAAAAAACACGTAAGGTTTTTCATTATAACTCCAGTTTTTAAATTTAAATAGTGGAACATTCAACCATTAATCTCATTGCCTATGTTGTCTGCGATAAGAAAATTAGTTGTTGTCTTTTGATTTTAAGAATTATATTTCAGAAAATGGATGGAGCAATCGTTTCTTCAGAACCTCCACACCATGTCGTTTTCTTATCTTGCGAGCACCATCAAGAAGAGTTTGAGAGATTTTCAATTCCTCAAAAAGACGGAGATCGTCGCGCCAAAACCGATTGGTTTTCTCTGCAGCTTCATCCCTCTTCTCGGAGGTAAATTGTTTCCAAATTTCACTACAACTCGCTCAAGTCTCCACGTTTCCAAGTTAACTTCGAAATTTCAGGTCATTTTACGAATATATGAAAACTCTGAATATATTGGATAGAGAATGAATCACTTATGTTAATAGTGTTTTTTTTTGTTCTATTAATATCTTCTCATAGAAAACAATATGACACTTATGAAGTGAATAAAGTTGGACATAATGTTACCAGGAAAGGTTTCTCTCCAACCTGACATTTTCAAAAGACAAGCCAGTTGCTGCTACACTCAAAACACCTTCGCGGCTGAAAATCTCTTAAGGTGAACACTTTTTATAAATAAACGATCCAGAAAATTTTAATATGTTCTCTTATACTTTGGAATATAGGGAACCAAGCCGTCAGTTCTCGACCATTACTATGCCGGCTGGTAAGAAAACTTCTCGGAAGAGGAAATGTCTAAATGATGATGAATTGATAATTCCAAACAAGTAAGATATCTTTTTTGTAACCTTGGATAATATTCATCTACGGAGTTCCTTAATATGTATGTGTGTAATATATATACATTGGTTATAGTGTACAGTTATGAAGGAAATGACAGAAGACATAAGTACATTTGTCACAAAACTGAGAAAGGTTCCTCATACTGACTATTATGAGAGAAGAATCAAACGTTTTTCCGATCAATGGAAATGTATAAAACAGACATGCTTGGATATTCCCACATACATTTCAATAAACTACATATTAGCGTTTTACTTCTTCTCGGTTTCCTTTGTCTTTCATGCAAACATTTTTGTCTGGTTGTCTAATAGAGGAGAGGCAAGAAGTTGTTACTGAAAAGGTTGTGTGCAACAAGCTCAAGTTCATCACCATTGTGAAATGACTTGAACTGTTTGGTGAGTTATTTGCTTTTTTGTTGAGATATGTTAGTATTGTTATAGCTTTGTACAAACCTCATTCTCTTGATGCGTAATATTTTTCATTAAAGATAAAACTCAGCAACGCGTCTAAAATCCTTCGAATGAAGTTGGCGCATCAGTTGTCAAGGTATTCAGATTTTAAACCTAAATATGAATAATAAATTATGTGCTTATGGTTTTATAGAGTTTGTACCTGCGTTAGAGTCCAGACCTTTTGATTCTTGCATTTCAGAATTTGGGGCCAAGAGAGTAGTAGAAATCTAGCTCTTAATATACAGCTTTGGACCGCTCACCGCATCAGCACCAATCTGTTTTGTTTTGTTTTTTTTTTTTTTGTCAACGCACCAATCTGTTTTGTATTTTATGTGCATTCACTTATGTGAAAAAATTCCGTGATTGATTGTTTCAGAATTCTTCCTAAAACCTCTTGATTGTTGCATTGTTTATTTCCAGGTACCTGAAATATTCATTTCCTTCACTGAAGATGGGAAGAACGTTCAAGCTGGTTGATGATCACCTGTGTCCTTGGTTTTTGGCATGGCAGGTTCATGGCAGGTTTCATGTAGACGAGCTAGAAATCTACTCTCACTTGTGTGGTTGCTTATGGTATAGATAAAAAATGTTGTAGACTTTCATTACTTATTTATGTGATGATATGAAGCTTTTTTTTTTGTTTGACTTTCTAGCTATTGCTTTGTCAAACTTCTCCTTTTGTTTTCTTGGCTTAGCGTTGTTTCTTCTACTGCAAAACGAGGTTATAGGAAGGATTTTGTGCTATGTAATACTGATTCATTTAATAGTTAGCTTATGTGTTACACGTTGGGTCACAAAATCTTCCAACATTTTGTAACAATTTGACTATGTATTTGTAAGTCAAATAACACGTTTTTCATAATGGACGGTGATGGACGGTGAAGTTGGACGGTGAAGGAGGTGATTTTGTCAATAATTATGGCTTTCACATGTCCAAACTTCTTCTATAAAAGGAGAGCTAAGCTGAAGAGGAAAGACATCCCAAAATCAAAATCACAAAGAGAAGTGAAGAAGAAGAAGAACGTGAGAGAGAGAGAGAGAAAAAAAATTCTATAATCTCTTACGGGTATTTGGGATCGGGTTGAGAGAAAATTATTTAGAGAGTTTGGGTATTTTCTCCTATTATAACGAGAAAATTATTAATCGATTTCTCCGTTATAATTGAGAGGTTGTAACTCCTATTATTTTTCTCGTAATAAATTCTTCTACCTTGTCCGTGGTTTTTACCCTTTGGGGTTTTCCACGTTAAATCTGGTGTTCCATTTATTACACTATTTCTCAAATTATTAGCTGCGACCCTGCTCTATCCGGTCCAGTTTTACAACAAGTGGTATCAGAGCATAGGTTCTGGAAGAAGCAATGGCGGCAAAATTTGAGATCGAAAAATTCAACGGCAGTAACTTTGCGCTGTGGAAGTTGAAGATGAAGGCTATCTTGAGAAAAGATGGTTGTTTAGCGGCCATTAGTGCAAGACCGGCTACATACACAGATGATGATAAATGGAACGAGATGGATGGGAATGCTATGGCAAATCTTCATCTTGCCCTTGCAGATGGAGTGTTGTCAAGCATAGAGGAGAAGAAGACTGCAAAGGAGATATGGGATCACCTTGCAAAATTGTACGAGGCCAAATCGCTGCACAATAAAATTTTCCTCAAGCGGAAGCTTTATACCCTTCGAATGGGAGAATCTACTTCAGTGACGGAGCACATCAACACCTTGAATACTTTATTTTCTCAACTCACTTCGTTGAGTTATAAAGTAGAATCACAAGAACGTGCTGAGCTTCTACTTCAAAGTCTACCAGATTCATATGATCAACTCATCATCAACTTAACAAATAATGTCTCCACCGACAGTCTAGTCTTTGACGATGTTGCAGCTGCGGTTCTAGAAGAAGAAAGTCGGCGCAAAAGTAAGGAAGACAGACGAGAAAATTCTCAAATAGAGGCATTGACGGTGATGAGAGGGAGATCAATGGAACATGGCTCAAGTGGGAGTCACAAACATGGTAGATCAAAGTCAAGAAGTAAGAAGACTTTTAAATGCTACCACTGTGGCAAGAAGGGTCACTTGAAGAAGGATTGTTGGGAATTGAAGAATTCCAACCCTCAAAGAAATGTCGCAAACACTTCAGATAATGGAATCACGCTATGTTGTGAAGCAGCAATTTCAAGCGAAAATAGAAGAAGGTTCGCTGATATATGGTTGTTCGACTCAGGAGCTACATATCACATGACCTCTAGAAGAGAATGGTTCCATCATTATGAACCCATCTCAGGAGGATCTGTGTACAGTTGCAATGATCATGAACTTAAGATTGTTGGCACTGGATCCATTCAACTGAAGATGTATGATGGTACAGTTTGTACTATTCATGAGGTGCGACACGTGGAAGGCCTGAAAAAGAATTTACTATCTGTGGGGCAACTTGATGATCTTGGTTGCAAAGTTGAAGTTCAAAATGATACTCTAAAAGTAATTAGAGGAGCACTTGTGCTTACGAAAGGAGAGAAGATAGCTACGAAGTTATACATGTTAAGAGGAGAAACTCTGTCAGAATCTGAAGCATCTGTTGCTTCAAGCAGTTCCAGTGAGAAAGCTACTACGGTGTGGCATCAGAAACTTGGGCATATGTCTGAACAAGGCATGAAAATTCTTGCAGAGAAGAAGTTACTTCCGGGTCTCACAAAGGTATCACTATCCTTTTGTGAGCATTGTGTGACAAGCAAGCAACATCAGTTGAAGTTTAGCACGTCAAATTCTAGAAGTAAAGTTATTCTAGAATTGGTTCACTCTGATGTGTGGCAAGCACCAGTTATATCACTAGGAGGAGCGAAGTACTTTGTGTCCTTCATCGATGACTACTCCAGGAGATGTTGGGTGTATCCTATCAAGAGTAAGGAAGATGTGTTTTCAGTTTTCAAAATTTTCAAAGCACGGGTGGAACTTGAATCTGAGAAGAAGATCAAGTGTTTGAGGACAGATAATGGAGGTGAATACACTGTTGATGTATTTAGCCAATTCTGTAAAGTAGAGGGCATCAAAAGGCAATTCACTACATCATACACTCCTCAACAAAATGGAGTGGCAGAGCGGATGAACATGACTCTGTTAGAAAGAACAAGAGCAATGTTGGGAGCTGTAAGCTTATAGAAGAAATTCTGGGCAGAAGCAGTCAACACCGCTTGTTATGTGATAAATCGGTCGCCATCAACTGCAATTGAGCTGAAAACACCGATGGAGATGTGGACAGGAAAGCCCGTCGACTATTCAGACCTCCATATATTTGGGAGTCCAGTGTATGTAATGTACAATAACCAAGAAACTACAAAGCTAGATCCAAAGTCTAGAAAGTGTGTGTTCTTGGGATATGCTGATGGAGTAAAGGGGTATCGCCTGTGGGATCCCACTGCCCACAAGGTTATAATCAGCAGAGATGTTATCTTCACAGAAGATAAGAAGATCGAAGAAGAAAGAAGCAGTTCAAAAGAAAGGTCAGAGACTGTAGCAGTACAAGTGGAAAAGGATAATTCTTCTGGAGCAACACCAGAACACGAGGAAGCCGAACCTGCCGAGTTGGAAGAAGAACTTGGTAAAGGAAAACGTGTAAGAACTACACCAGCTTGGCACGAGGATTATGATCTGAACTGCAACGTTGCATATTGTCTTTTAACTGAGGACGGAGAGCCATCAAATCTCCAAGAAGCAATGAGCAGTCCAGATGTTTCTCAGTGGATGGAAGTAATGCAAGAAGAAATTGAAGCTCTACATAAAAATAAAACTTGGGAGCTCGTACCATTACCGCAAGGAAGAAAAGCCATTGGAAACAAATGGGTCTATAAGATCAAGCGAAATGGTGATGACCAAGTGGAGCGGTATCGTGCTAGATTGGTGGTGAAAGGATATGCTCAGAAAGAAGGCATTGACTTCAATGAAATTTTTTCACCTGTGGTTCGACTTACAACTGTTCGGATACTGTTGGCAATGTGCGCTACATTTGACTTACATCTAGAGCAACTAGATGTGAAAACAACGTTTCTTCATGGAGATCTTAAGGAAGAAATTTATATGCTCCAACCAGAAGGTTTTGAAGAAAAAGAAAAGGAGAACTTGGTTTGCAGGTTAAACAAATCTCTGTACGGTCTAAAGCAGGCGCCAAGATGTTGGTACAAGAGATTTGATTCCTTCATCATGAGCCTTGGATATAGCAGACTTCATGCAGACCCTTGTGCATATTTCAAGAGGTTTAGTGAAACAGAGTTCATTACTTTGCTGTTATATGTAGACGACATGTTGATAGCAGGCCCCAACAATGATCGTATCAATGAATTGAAGGCACAGTTGGCTAGGGAGTTCGATATGAAGGACTTGGGACCAGCAAACAAGATTCTAGGGATGCAAATTCACCGAGACAGAAATAATAGGAAGATTTGGCTGTCACAGAAGAATTATTTGAAGAAAATCTTGCGGAGGTTCAACATGCAAGATTGTAAGCCAATCTCTACCCCACTTCCTATTAATTTCAAGTTATCCTCCGGTATGAGTCCTAGCAGTGAAGAAGGAAGGACAGAAATGTCTCGAGTACCGTATGCATCAGCAGTGGGGAGCTTAATGTTCGCAATGATTTGTACACGACCAGACATTGCACAAGCAGTGGGAGTAGTAAGTCGGTACATGGCGAATCCTGGCAAAGAGCATTGGAATGCCGTAAAGAGGATTTTACGGTACATTAAAGGAACCTCAGATGTTGCATTATGTTATGGAGGATCAGACTTTGTTGTCAGAGGCTATGTTGATTCAGATTATGCAGGCGATCTAGATAAAAGCAAATCCACAACCGGTTATGTGTTTGCACTTGCTAGCGGAGCTGTAAGTTGGGTTTCAAAACTACAGTCAATTGTGGCTACATCGACAACCGAAGCAGAGTATGTAGCAGCTACACAAGCTAGTAAAGAGGCGATGTGGTTGAAGATGGTAATGGAGGAACTCGGGCACAAACAAGAGAAAATTTCTCTTTTTTGTGACAGCCAGAGTGCCGTGCATCTTGCAAGGAATCCAGCCTTTCATTCAAAAACCAAGCACATACGAGTCCAGTATCACTTCGTTCGTGAGAAAGTGGAAGAAGGCACGGTGGATATGCAGAAGATTCATACAAAAGAAAATGTAGTAGATTTTATGACGAAAGCAGTCACTACTGACAAGTTTATTTGGTGTCGATCCTCTTGTGGCCTGAAGGAGATGTACGCAACATGGAATGACAAGGTAGAAAGAATGGTGTGAAGATCCGATTGATCCTCAATCAAATCTTCAAGTGGGAGATTGTAAGTCAAATAACACGTTTTTCATAATGGACGGTGATGGACGGTGAAGTTGGACGGTGAAGGAGGTGATTTTGTCAATAATTATGGCTTTCACATGTCCAAACTTCTTCTATAAAAGGAGAGCTAAGCTGAAGAGGAAAGACATCCCAAAATCAAAATCACAAAGAGAAGTGAAGAAGAAGAAGAACGTGAGAGAGAGAGAGAGAGAGAGAAAAAAAAATTCTATAATCTCTTACGGGTATTTGGGATCGGGTTGAGAGAAAATTATTTAGAGAGTTTGGGTATTTTCTCCTATTATAACGAGAAAGTTATTAATCGATTTCTCCGTTATAATTGAGAGGTTGTAACTCCTATTATTTTTCTCGTAATAAATTCTTCTACCTTGTCCGTGGTTTTTATCCTTTGGGGTTTTCCACGTTAAATCTGGTGTTCCATTTATTACACTATTTCTCAAATTATTAGCTGCGACCCTGCTCTATCCGGTCCAGTTTTACAACAGTATTCCTACTGTCTAGCCAAAAGTTCTCTGTTTTTATCATAGCTATTGAATGTATTATAAGTATTCTTGCTTGAACAAGTTAGAGTTAATTTTTATTTCATATTTTACCTTATATGTGTATAAAAACTAAAATAAAGAAACAGACCTTACAAGAGATGATCACCTGTCCATTAACCAAAATGATAGAAGGGGTGAAAATGTAAGATTTAGAGAAAGAAAGAATAAAAAACTTTTACCCAAGGTTAAGTTGATCATAGTATCTAGACATCAATTATATACAATAGTAATACAAAAACCCAACAAATTAAACATCAATTAATTAATCAAATTTTAAAAATTTAAATAGTTGTGTATTAAATAAAAATTTATAGAATAGCATATAAATTTTAAAAATCTTCAACATTTATAAGTTTAAAAATAACACCGTTTTCAATATATATATATATATATAATTACATAAAAACTGTGAACGTTTGAACCAAATTGCACCAAATTTATAATGTAGAACAATTATTTTCAAGATTCCAATACAAAAAAAGCTTAAAGTAGATTCATATTACCATTCCATAAAATCCTAAATCTTTGCGAAATCTTTCTGCATATCACTAAACACCAAATGCAAACACGTAAATTAAACAACTCCAAATGTTTGCCAACAAAATATCATGCATTAAGAGGCCAGTTACAGAAAGAAATATGCATTGACTTCATGAAGTAAAGGCATCACTGGTTTAGACGCAATGATTGCGGATAAGTTTGGTGATGTAGTTGTTGGGAGTTTGCTGCGGTTCTAAATACTATTAAATTATTTGTACGATTGGTATATCAGTTTGAAATTGGCGCATTTGTAGAATATTTATTGGGTAATTAAGATGTTAAACAGGTTCTATAATAAATTAGTAATATTAACACAATATAACACCATAAAATATCAAAACATATTATTATGATAAAATTTGAAAATTATTAATTTAATATAATTAATAAAAATATTCAATTTATTTTTATTTTCGAAAATCATTTTGTTTGGTTTATATATGTATATATGAATATATATATATATATATGTGTGTATATATATTAATTTCTAAAACATTATAGTGAATATTTTGTGTTTAAAGTTTTTATAGTATAAATTAGGATATTGTTAGTGAATATAAATTAAAATATATATTTTATATATATTTTATATATATTTTTTATTTATAATATCTCAATTTTAATAGTTAAATTCAAATTTTAAATATACTTATAATACTTACATGTAACATACCAACAATCACAAACATTTGTGAAAACCAACTTTCAATTTTAAAATTTTGAAACGGCATAAAGCTTTTATAACACTTTTATGATTACGTAAAATACCAACAACCGCTACCACCCACAAAAATGCAACATTTGCGGGTGGTATCAGTAATACCAATAAATCCTTAAGTTTCAAAAATATTTATGAAGTACAAAAAAAATAAAAACAAAAAAGGTAAATTGCTCCTTATAAAACTAAAACTGATTTATGTCGAAATCCACTATTTACACCAATGACATTTCTTTGCACTAAATAATACTCCATCTGTTTCATATTGAAAGTAGTTATAGAAAAAAAATAGTTTCAAAATGTAAGTAATTTTTATATTTTAGGTAATTTTTGTATTTATTGGATATAGTATGACTAATCAAATTAAATAGACTTATTTTATGATTGCCTAAATTGTATCTAATCTATATGTTAAATAATATTTTTAAAAATTAATAACTTTATTAATCTTTATGTTTTTAGGTAATATATTATGAACACAGAAGGAATATACTCTATCATGGCAACAAGAAGACAACAACAGCAATAACAATATAAAATCTTAAACTATATTCTTTTGGTTTACTTTAGTAAACATTTTCTAGCCACTATTATTTAGTACAACTTTAATATATGTTATTAACCTAATATTTTAAATTTTATAGTATATAATCCGTGTGTAGCGCGGAAAAAATCTCTAGTAATTTATAATGAACATATATATCTAATTATACATAACAAATGTATCATAACTTATTTTTAGGTTGAGTAAAATAAGACTCACTTTAAACCAAAATTTAAATCGACACAAAACTAAGCAATAAATAAATAGTTTTAGCAAGTTTCAAGCAGGATATTGAACAAACAAAACGAAAAGCAAAACAAAACCGTCCCTAAAGGGTTTGGTTTACTCCATAAGTTTTTGCCTTTTCATGCCCCTTCCTTTAGGTTTACCAGCCTGCTTCTGATTCTTCATACTACTCTGTTTCCGCAACTATCATCTTTCTTAGTTAAAAGTTCTTTACAAGCAGGAACATCCTCCTTGGCCTTGACCTTGCCCTTACTTTTCTGGTATTTCATCTTCTCGACAAAGCTAATTACTCCACGTAGAACAACATTAGGATCATCGTCTTGCATCAACTGTTCAGCTAACTCAGCTGGAGTAACCTCCGTAGAATCAATCAGCTTCTCGATTTCTTCACATAGAGGATGGTTTAAGCCATCTAAACCAAGGTAATTAGAAACCAATGTCCTAAATGCTAAACCTGTACAATACGACATATTGATATGCATATCCATTCTTCCCGGACGTAGCAACGCAGGATAAAGCCGGTCTTTGTGGTTTGTCGTGAAGACAATGATTCTCTCATCTCCAAAACTTGACCATAATCCATCAATGAAGTTCAGAATCCCTGAGAGAGTCAACTACTCAAGACAATATTAGTAAGAATATCTCAAATCAAAACCCAAACTTATTCACATTTTTTTCTTATAAAAAATATATCACCTGTGTGTCTTGATCCTCACTGTCGTCATACTCATCTTCCCTGCGTTTCCTCTTTCCTCTAGCTTTTCCAATTTCTTGATTCTCATCTTCCCTATCTCTCACCTCAGCATTGCAATCAATATCCTCAATCACCAAAATAGAACGATTCGTGGTGGATAACAAAATCCTCTTCAGTTCACCATTGTCATAAATATTACTAAGATCAAGATCAAACACATCGAACTTTAGGTAATTAGCCATCGCGGCTATCAAGCTAGATTTACCAGTTCCTGGTGGGCCATACAACAAGTAACCACGTTTCCATGCTTTACCAACTCTCTTGTAGAACTCTTTCCTCTTCAGAAACCTATCCAAGTCATCGATTATCTTCTTCTTTGCACTTGGATCCATCGCCAAGGTTTCGAACGTCGAGGGGTGCTCGAGACTTATACATCCCCAGCTCCCTCCAGCAGATCCATCGTCGTCACTGCTCATATGCACATCTCGGCTATAGAGATTCACCACTCTCAGGTCCCTCTTGATCTTTTCCGACTCCGCGATAACGTGGTTCAAGTAAGAGTCCAAGACTCTCTCTCTCAGCTTCTTCTCGAATGTGAGCTCGTAGTACCGTTTTAGTTTTTCACTATTCGCTTTCTCCGTCTGAACATATAACCACTTCACCTGGATGTCCTCGAACGTGTCTCGGATCGCTTCTCTTTTCGCAATCGTGACAATGAAGTGCTTCTGCTTCGGAGTTTTTCCAACGCGTAAACGCTCAGTCTCGGGGCCGATCTTGGTGCGGAGGTACATCTCCGCCGCTTCGTAGACTAGGTTTCTCTTATACTTGGAGTTCTCGTCGATAATCAACGTGAGATTCTTCGAACTCGGAGTGAATAGTCTGCCCAGTACGTTCTCGTAGATGTAGGAACGGAGCTGCTCCGGTACGAAATCGTTGAGCATCGATCTAAAGAGCATCGAGAACCCACTTAGAGATGCGCACACTGAGAACATAGTCGACGGTGAGAAAGAATAATTGGATGAAGGAAACATCTCCGATGGCATAAGCGATGGATGGGTTAGGGTTTACTATGAGAAAGAGACGATATGGTTTTTAGGTTTATATAGGCACATAATTTTTTGAATTCCAATTTAATTTATAACTTCTATTATATTTTAAAGAAACTTGTAGAGGAAGGAAGGTTGCGTTGCAAAGTGTGTCCGTCTACACGTCAGACACCAATCAGTAAACCGACTTCCTCTTTCCCTTTCGATTTGGTCCATCAATGAAGAGAAACACATGGTCAAAAAAGTATTATTGTGTCGTTGTTGTTTTTACTTTCAGAACTAAGAGATGGTTTTTTTCAAAAAAAAAAAAAAAAAACTAAGAGATGATAGTTCCCTAGACACTATGAGAAGTGATTTGCCAAATCTCTTTTCTACGGTCACTTTCGTAAAAAAATATGACATGGTTAATAAAATTGATGACATGTCTTATGGTTAAATATGACATGTTAATAAAATTGATGACATATCTTATGGCTAAATATGACATGGATAACATTGAGTGTTGATTTATATTTTTGGTAAACTTTTTAGAATGAGATAATAACTCATACATTAAATTTAATATTAATTTACATTTTTGGTTAACTTTTTAGAATATGTTAATAACTCATACATAACCATTAAAATAAATATATTTAAATATAAAATTACAAATTTTGAAATATTATTTAATTATATTTCTAATAATTTATACAATTTTTTTTAAAAAAATAATAAAGTTTTAATGTAAAAATCATTAGTTTCTTATATATCTACAAATTTTATAAATACAATTTAGTTTAAATTTTTATAATTATACATTTTTATTAATTTTATACAAGTTCATTTAATATATTTAACCAAAAGATATAGATAAAAAGAATCTATCTAAGATTATAGTTTTAAATATATATATATATATATAATTTAAAACAAACAAAATTATTTTTATCTTAATTTTATATTTAATTAAATCAAATTTATATCAAAATATTGGTAAGAAAATAAAAAAAATTACAATATTAATAAAATTTTATTTTTAAATAAAACTTAAATTTAAATAATTCTTATTACATATGGTGCAGGAAAACACCTATTATGTTAATATAAAATAATTTTTTTTAAAATATCTGGATCGCAAAACTAACTCCTTCTGACTATGTATGTGTACAATCAATGCTTCAACATGTTTTGGTAGGATACAAGTTCTATATTTGTTTAAGACATGAGGATCAATTCTAAAACTAGACTTTGATGCCACTTGAGTTATCGAAATTCTTTTTTTTTAAAGATATTAACGCTAATTCTATATTTTTTTAAGACATGAACACCATTTCTAAATAAATAAATAAATAAAAATATAAGTTTCATGTTTTTGGGCTGGTCCTAGCCCAAACGGGCTTACTCCAAAAATAGTTAAAGTCCAAATAGGCTAAGTCCGAAAGATCTAATTTTTTGGGTTTATCTAATTAAGTCAAAACTCGGTAATTTATAGGGTTGGGCGAACTTGGACTGCGGGATTCGGCCTTAATTGTCTAGGTGAGTCCTCTTGATTCCATTTGTTTTGAAAAAATAAAATAAAATTTGAGAAGTGATTTGTCACATCTTTCTTTACAATCACTTTCACAAAAATGTGACATGACTACTAAAATTGATAACATGTTTTAAGGCTAAATACATGGATAATTACATTTAATATTGATTTGTATTTTTGGTAAACATTTTAGAATATAGTAATAACTCATACATTATATTTAATTAATCCGCAGATATTCCCGTTTACAGAAGGGCCATACTAATTCCTATGTACTTTTTCTTTGAATATTCAAATGAGCAATAAACAATAAACTTATATCCAGAGAAGGCTTGTACACGTTGAAGTGAAACATTTGAACGAGGCCCCCACTTGTTAGGAGCCCCTCTTTAAAAAAATTATTTATATATATATGCATATTATTATTATATAAGAAGTTGATGAAAAATAGTTTGCAAATCATAACGAAATGATACATAAACTTATGTTATTATGATTTAACTATGAATAAATTGAGTATAAATTAAATAATTTTTCTAGGTCATCCAAACTTATAACTAACTTCTAATTCTTTTTTTTAAGAAATCATTTAGCAATTTGTTAAAAAAAATAAGAAGCAATTCATGCTAAAATTTTGTTCAAATGAACAGTACTCACTAATATATATGTATTTCTTAAATAATAATAATAATTATTATTATAATGATTCTTTAAATAAATATTTTTTTTGTAATATTTGTACGATTATCATGTAACTCATAAAAATAAATTGAATAGGACCCTTGAAATCTTAGGTCCGACTCTGCTTATATTTGCGTGGCTACATGATATATTGTAGTGGAGTATCTTCGAACTCAGGTTGATTATCAACCCAAAGTCCGCATATCATTAAACCACCATTACTTGATTTTATTTTTTGTGAAAGTTGCAGATCTATGTCGCGTTTCCTGGTTTTACGATTACGTCTTTAGATAGAAGGCATAATAAAGTATTATATATATAAAATAAGTATTTTTATACAAAAATTCGGGTATACCGATTTGGAAAAAGTTATGGATTTTGAATAGCTATCGGTATGGGTGGGCACGCATCGGAAATCCGAGTTTTTGGAGGTATTTGTGATCCGATCTGTTTCGTCCGATTAATCAATTATCCGATTCAATCGATCCGTAGCCACCTGGATATTCGGTATCCCTGATATCCAGGTTTTTAACCGGATATCTGATTTGATCCGTAAAAATATATATAAATTAAAAAATAAATTAAAATTCAAAAATATAAAATTAATATAAAATAATAATATTTTATTACAAAAGATAAAAAGTAATTTAAGTTTTTTAAATTCTAATAACTAAATTAATAAATATGGTAAATAAAAAACTGTAAAACTTATATATAATATAATATTTACATTATATATATATATATATATATATATATATAATTCTTTAAATATATGCATATAACGGATCAGATTGGATATATGTTCCTAAGAATATTAGTATTTATTATTTGTTTCGATTCTTATAGATATTACATATTAGTATTTGCTTTGCCTCATAGAGTTATGGATATCCGAATTTTTTGGTACGAATCAAAACGGATAGTGAATCGGATCAAAATTTACAGATATTTTACCAAGTCCTACTAGCTATATGTAAAATTAACCTTTTCTAGTATCGCTAATCTTGATTTTAATTTACTACTAGACCCTGATCTGTGCGCCAGCGCGGGTATGAATTTTTAATTTTTTAATTATTTATTTTATTAAATGATGTATTTGTAATATTCGTTCATATTATATTTATTAAGTAAATATTTTTTTGCATCTTAAACTATCTATTTTTTTACGAATGTGTGATATCATATAAAAAAATATAAAAAAATGAGTATATAGAGTTAATTAGATAATTGTAAAAACAGAAATTTTCTTTCGTGTGCGATATCATATAAATAATGATCCACCCAGTTAACAAAAATCATGATTTTTTTTATGTGTAATTTTTTTTTTATTTTGACCATTTCTTTAAAACTATATTAAATTTTACATATTTTAATTAGACAATTTTTAATATATTTACCTTTTTATTTGAAATGCAATCCAATATTTTTTTAAAAATTATAACAAAATATTTAAAAAATATTTTTTTGAATTTGTTTGAAAAATATGAAAATTACATTTTAAATTAAAATTATCCTAAAATATGATAAGTTTTGATGTAAACGAAAACTTAAATTATGTCAAAAATAATTATATTCAATGATAATAACAATTTAAATTGATTATTTTAAAAAATATATATAAATTTCAAAAATATTGTTTGAAAGAAAATTCATTTATCTTTCGAATATAAAATGAAAATATTATAATTAAATAATAAAAAATATAAATAAAAACCATAAATTTAGCAAATGACAACTGAGTTATATTATGCTAAAATTTTCTTTCTAACAATTTAGCAAATGACAAATGAGTTATGAGCAAATAATACCATATAATTTTAAAAAACATAGCCATTCTTAAATATTTTTTGAATAAATAATTATTTTTAAATTTAATCAACTGAAAATAATATCCGTACAATTGTGTGAGTCAAAATTTTGTTTTATTGATGCATGTTATATATTAGTGCTGCATGTTTTATGTAACATTTTAATGATGCACGTTTTTTAAAATTTCCATTATTAAAATTATGCACGTAAGGATAATTCATGAGTTTTTTTGTTGATTAAATGACATTATGTCCAAATTTATTTAAGGATATTTTATTAAGGTAACCGAAAAAGACAAACAATAAAATAGGAAGTTTAAATTCATTTAAGCATATTTCATTAATGTAACTGAAAAGACAAGTAATAAATTAGACAGTTTTATTCGTTTTAGGATATTTCATAAATGCAACTGAAAAAACAAGTAAAAAAATAGGGAGTTTAATTAATGAAATAAAAACATTTTCAAATGGGTACTTCTCTTTTAATAATATAGATTGGGCTAAACATATTTGTCTCAACTGCCACATCGGATTCAGTCCACACGTTTTAAATGTGGTGTATTTGAGGGAAGTTCTTTGTAATAAAAAGAGTCATTCCCTTGATTTTTCAGTGCAGTTATAAAGAAAATGAATATCAGTAAAAACCATTAAAAAATTAATATGTACTTCAGAAAGCCACGAGCTAAGCCTGCACGACAATTACAAAAGTACCTTGGGGAGTGGTGAGCAGCAGAAGGCCAGATTGAGCAGACGGATTCCGTATCTTCCTACCTATCATACCAACTACCAAGTACTTAACTGATATCCGTATCCACTGAGGGTGGGCACAGCTGATCGGCTGAGAAAGATCGACTGAACCCCTATACCTTTTGGGTTTTGGCTAGCTTGGCTTAACATAATATTTTACGCAAGTACGAAATTACTGTAAATTCGACAAATAAAATATAAACCAGAGAGGAAATAACATAGATACTGAGGTGATTCAGGTGAATACATGGGTTTCTTTAGACTTATTCTTCGGTTCACCGCTAGGGTTAAACCTCTAGGTTCACCGATCAATAGGATTGTGTTATTTCATATTCGATATCTTTTAAAAAATGAAACAAAATATTGTCAAATTATATTATGTTTTTAAAATTAAAAGGTAAAAAGAAATAAAAAAAATACTAGTAGTTACAAAAAAAATATTTTTAACGTCGTGAGCAAAACATTAAACCTTAAATCCTAATCCTTAAACCCTAAATCTTAAACCCTAAACCCTTGGATAAACCCTGAACTCTAGGATAAATCCTAAACTCTAAATCAAAATTACTAAACACTAAAACACTTAAGGGTTTTGGGTTTTAGTGTTTAGTATTTTTTATTTAAAGTTTATGATTTATCCAAGGGTTTAGGGTTTACCAAAGGGTTTAGGGTTTAGGATTTAGGGTTTAGGGATTAAGATTTAGGGTTTAGTGTTTTGCTGACGACGTTAAAAATATTTTTTTTAATTTTTTTTTATAACTACTATTTTTTTTTACTTTTATTTTATTTTAAAAACATAATATAACTTGATAATATTTTGTTTTCTTTTTTAAAAGATATTGAATCTGAAATAATGAAATCCTATTGGTTGGTGAACCTAAAGGTTCACCCTAGGGGATGAACCCAAGAATAACTCTGTTTCTTTAACTAAAACTTGTAAATGATAAAACAAACCGATCCCTTTAAGTAAGTTGTAAATAAGACCAACATTATCGGAACTTCTTAGCGAAGTTGCTTAGTAATAATCACCCAAAATTTAAATCAAAATTATGGAAAAACAGAAGAGTCGTCGGTTAATTAAGAACTTTTCGAACATGTTCTTAAGGGGCACGTGGCATAAGGCGACTGGTTTACCGAATGGGGTAGGGGAAAGTAAAGTTTACGGTATCGACTTCATTCTCATCGTCTCCCTATTCTCTCTCTTTCGTCGGCAATTTCAAACAGACGGTCATCTGGTCGTTCAATCCACACCAATCTCTCCTGTCATCGAACCCTTCTCCGCCGAATCCAATCGAAACCGGGTATGTGTTCCTCCTCTGTCCTCCGTTTTGAGATTTATAGGAATTATTTGTCGAAAATAAGTCCTCCGTATCTGGGTTTGATTGGAAATTTATATTGTGACGATTTAATTGCATGCTTCTTGTTTGTGATTGTTCACCGATCTGTTTCTGATTCTATGCTTGGTGTTTGAGTAAATCTAATTGAAAATTAGGGTAGATTTAGGGATTTCAGAGATGAAGCCATTTTTAGATTCATTTTCTTGATGAGTACAATTGATCTTCGATGGATTTCAGTGTTTGAGTAAATGTAAGGGTCTTCTCTTTGCACTGTGTCTCTGTTTTTTTATTTTCCTCTGCAAATCCATTCAAAGGTTTATTCTTTTCTTTAGCTTTTTCATTTTCTGAGGAATATTGTATCAAGAATTGTGTATTTTTGTAAATTAATTACAAAGGGTGTATCTTTATGTAGTTTTTCGAGTTTCATTAGCTTGCTTTCTCGTTGATTTCAATTGTCATCATATTGGTTTATGATTTTGGTGTTTTGGTTATCTTTGTAGATTTGAGAATTCGTGTTTAGAAGTTCAATGTTTATAGGGTTTATCATTTTTGGTAACTCAGTATTCGTTTTGTAACTTGGTGATTTATGGTGTGTTCTCATAGCATTATTTTTCAAATGATTGGTAGAATACAAGATTTGTTAGAAAACGACGTATGCGTGGTGATTCACTTCGAGTTTTATGGTGTGTTCTCATACCATATGTAACCTTTTTGCGAAAAAGTATATTGTTTAGTACGTTTGTTCTTGTAGTTGGTTTCAAACGAAATCGTTTTTAACTTAATTGAAGGTTAGTGAACTAAATTGACAAGTCTGAATGAAGAGATGTTTATGGTTAGTTCTTTGTCATTGGAGTCTAGTTTGTTTGAAACCAAATCCTCTTATAATTTAATTACTTGATAGCCTTTTGGTTGTGCAATGTGTAATAACTCTTGATTAGACATTGGTAGTTTATGATTATGTCTTTATTATTCTTACTTATTGCTTCTTCAAGTTTCACCTATTAAACCCCAACCATCCCTCATTGTATCATATATCTCCGGTTTATCTACGGTTTCTCTTCTATACTCCTTTCTTTGTTCTAATCAATATGGATTCAAGGAATCCATATAGTCAGTCTCGTAGTTATGTAGGCCTTCTTAACAGTCAGAACTTTCCTTATGAAAGTTATCCTTCTACTTTAAACTTTGGAGCCTCAGAAATCCCTCCTTTCAGTTCACAACAAACCGACGCTCCAGATGTACGTGAAGACACACCAGTGGCCTGTAGGGAGAGAAGGAAATGGACTCCAACTGATGACGAGGTCCTAATAAGTGCGTGGCTAAACACATCTAAGGATGTTGTTGCTGGAAATGAACAAAAATTAGGGACCTTCTGGAAACGAGTAGGTGAATATTATGCAGCAAGTCCTCATGCTAGAGAGAGTGGTGAACCAAGAGAGCATCTCCATTGTAAGCAGAGGTGGCACAAAATCAATAACTTCACCAACAAATTATGTGGTGCATATGCGGCAACAGAGAGACAGACCAGTTCTGGTCAGAATGACAATGATGTTCTCAAGGTGGCTCATGACATCTTCTACTCTGATCACAACACGAAATTTAATCTTGAACATGCGTGGTGTGTGTTGAGGTATGAGCAGAAATGGCTTAGCCTTAACACTCCTAAAACTAGTGGGAGTTCAAAGCGAAAAGCTGGAGAGATATGTTCACAAACTTCAAGCACCACTGTTGGTGATCATGAGATCCGTCCTGAAGGTATCAAGGCTGCTAAAGCTAAAAGGAATAATGCTCAAGGGAAGTCTCTTGCTGAGTATACGAGCATTTAGGAAATGAAGAAGGAGGATCTCATGATGAAGGGGAAACTGTCAAAGCTTGCCATAATAGACACACTCCTAGCCAAGAAATAACCACTAAGTGAGGCTGAAGAAGTTGTCAAGAATAAGCTACTCGCCCAGTATTTCTGAGAATTAGAGCTTGTCTATGTTTCTATGTTAGAACTATGTCTTAAAATTTATGTGTTTAGTACTTTGTATTATCTTAAACGTGATGAATTTCCTTCATGTTTGCTTTTAAAATGTCTATCTTTATTAATGAATAACTTAGAACGTCTATTTATGTATTTCTGCTTTCTACTTTATAAATGAATGTTGCTCTTTTATTAAAAAATTGTCTATCTCCCTGGATCATTAGATGTCTATCTAATATGATTAGTTTTTTTTCAGGTTTAGTTAAAATGAGCCGTCGATATAGCTACAGCCAGCCTTCAGTTTGTTGGTGTAATGATCATCGTTTTAGTTTTCATAGGTTTGGTGATCATCTTTAAGTGAATCCAGATGCTGTAGTAATGTGTAATCTGATTTGTACTGATCAGTTTGTTGGTGTAATGATCATCGTTATTGATCATTTTTTCGAACAAGCCTTTTGTGATGAATCGGATTTGTACTGTTTTTTGTTGAACTCTTTGTAATGACTCGTAATGGCTTATGACTTTATTTATAAATGAACTCTTATCGTATTATGGCTATAATTATAAATGATCTCTTTGTAAACTACACATTCATGAAAACATGATTCACGATCATGATCTACAAAAATGTATGACAATTAGATTGCACTTGCCTCCAAAAAAAAATATTTCTCTGCAAAACTAAACAAAGTTACATGAGAATACAAGTGTGCTCGTGAGCATGCGTGCTTGTGACCAATGAAAACAAAATATAGTGTCACAAGATGTCCTCACGAGTAATGAAAACAAAATATAGTGTCACAAGCTAGTATCAGAAGATACACTTCTTTTAGCCTATAAGTATAAGACATCGTAAAACATTTTTAGACATCTTCTCCTCACTTTCATCATATCTTCTCTTTTTTTAAAAAAATTTCTAATGGCATCTTCTTCCCATTATCATTACCACAAAGATGATGATGATGAATTTGATTCCATATTTGATGATTATTTTGAAAACCCTGATCTTATTCCAGAACCAAAAGAGCGAAAAAACATATTTTTATCGAGAGAAACCGGGAAGAAGGCCACCAGAAGCTCTGAAATGATTACTTTAGCGATACTCCAACATACACTCCCAAGTTATTCCGGCGAGGGTTTCGAATGAAAAAATCATTGTTCCTGCGTATTGTGCATCGTCTCTCCACAGAAGTACCGTATTTTCAACCAACAGAAGATGCAACCGGACGGTCTAGTCTATCACCCCTACAAAAATGTACTGCAGCAATTCGACAATTGGCATATGGTGGTGGAGCTGATACAGTTAACGAATATGTCCGACTTGCTGAAACAACAGCTCGAAAATGTTTGCACAATTTTACCGCCGGAGTAATCAGCTTGTTTGGCGATGAATACCTAAGACGTCCCACACCGGAGGATCTGGAAAGACTACTCCATATCGGAGAAGAACGTGGATTTCCAGGGATGATTGAAAGCATCGATTGTATGCATTGGGAGTGGAAGAATTGCCCGACCGTTTGGAAAGGAATGTATTCACGAGGAACCGGAAAACCAACAATTGTGTTGGAGGCGGTAGCTTCATATGACCCCTGGAGATGGCACGCGTTTTTTGGAGCTCCAGGTACTATGAACGATCTTAATATTCTTGATTGATCACATGTTTTTGATGACATTATTAACGGAAATGCACCGCAAGTAAACTTCTATGTCAACGAAACGGAGTACCATTTGGGTTATTATCTCACGGATGGTATTTATCTGAAAAAGTTACTTTTATTCAATCTATCAGACTACCACAAGGTGAGAAAAATTCATTATTTGCTAAAACCCAAGAAGCTGTTCGAAAAGATATTGAACGTGCCTTTGGAGTCTTTCAAGCTAGATTTGCCGTTGTCAAAAATCCATCTATGGGATAAAGACAAAATAGCAAATATTATGAGAGCATGTATCATACTCCATAATATGATTGTCGAAGATGAACGATCATCATTCACTCAGTATGACGTTTTTGAATTTCAACAAGGAGAAGATGTGGATGATACATTTTCCGTCGATATGCCTACAAATCTCGGCAATACAATTGATCGTCGAGCGAGCGTTCGGAATAGACAAGCCCATCAACAATTAAAAAATGATTTGATTGAAAATATATGAGCTAAATTTGGACATCTTCCAAATAACATATAATTTGTAAGTTTCTATGAATTGAATAAAATGTGTGTTTGCTTTTATTTATTAAGTTTGTATTCTTTTTTGTTGCAACTTTGTAATTTTATTATGTTTTCAATTTTAATGTTATATGTTTTATTTAAAACTTATCTTTTATATATCATTACTCATTCAAATAAACAATTAATTTACTAAGAGACAACAAAAATCCTACCAATAATCTATACTTTTGGGATTGTCTTTTAAGCTTTGTCTCTTAACATAAAAACATAATAAAATAAGCTAAGGATTCAAAAAAAAGTCCTACCAATAATGTTAGCTCTTACACTGATTGGAATAGGAAACTTAAAATAAATTTATTTCTTAGTAGCTATGCGTATCATCGCGGAGAATACGGGCCTATGGTATAATAATTGAACTAGGATAAGACCTGCGCCTTGCGCAGGGTGAGTTTATTTGTATATATTATCGATAGTTTCTTTTATATATTTGATCATTTTATTTATATATATAAAATATTTTTTGTTGTTATTAAATAATTTCTTTCCGATGGATCAGATCAATTTTTATTAAAAATAATGGAACAAAAGTATAATTAATACATCATGGGTTGATCGGATTGGACATTAAAAATTATGACATAAAAACCTTATTTTTTCCATCGAACACATTCTTGAAAAAAGTGAACAGTATTGTTTTCACAGCTGAATTATTTTGACTTTTATCTTCCATATGGTTTTGAAAGCTTTCAAATCAACCATCGAATTGATACATGTCATTTTAATGTTTTTATTCGTATACTTAAGGAAAACTTACATTTTTGTAATTTAAAGTCGTTTTAAAAAATTCAAAATATAACATATAAGAAAAAATCTAACATATAAGAAAATATAACATATAAAGTGTCCTTATTTTTGTATTTTAAATTCGTTTTTTTTAAAAAAATATAACATGTAAGGTTTCCTCATTTTTATAATTTAAAGTCATTTTAAAAAATTCAAAATATAACATATAAGAAAAAATATAATTTTTTTATTATATGGTTAATGTGATTGTTTATTTTTTTAATAATATAAAATTAAACAAAATGGAGAAGGATGCAAAAATTGTTATCAAATCTTTATTATTCATAATCATTAATTGTCATATATATGTATATAATATTAGGTAATTTCGTAACTTTTATTTAGGGAAAGAATACACACTTCTTATATTTTAGGTTAATATAATGTTCTCTAGTGGACATTAAACAAATTATGACATAAAAATCTTATTTTTCCCCTCGAACACATTCTTGAAAAAGTGAATAGTATTGTTTTCATATTTGAATTATTTTGACTTTTATCTTACATATGGTTTTGAAAGCTTTCAAATCAACCATCGAACTGATACATGTCATTTTAATGTTTTTAGTCGTAAACTTAAGAAAAACTTACATTTTTGTAATTTAAAGTCGTTTTAAAAAATTCAAAATATAACATATAAGAAAAATCAAACATATAAGAAAAATATAACATATAAGGTGTCCTCATTTTTGTATTTTAAAGTCGTTTAAAAAAAATATATAACATATAAGGTTTCCTCATTTTTGTAATTTAAAATTATTTTAAAAAATTCAAAATATAACATATAAGAAAACATCTATTTATTTTATTATATGGTTACTGTGATTGTTTATTTTTTAAAAAAATATAAAATTAAACAAAAATAAAGAAGGATGCAAAAATTGTTATCAAATCTTTATTATTCATAATCATCAATTGTCATATATATGTAAATCATATTAGGTAATTTTGTAACTTTTATTTAAGGAAAGAATACACACTTCTTATATTTTAGGTTAATATAATATTCTCTAGTGAACATTAAACAAATTATGACATAAAAACCTTATTTTTTTCATCGAACACATTTTTGAAAAAAGTTAACAGTATTGTTTCCACAGTTAAATTATTTTGAATTTTATCTTGCATATGGTTTTGAAAGCTTTCAAATCAACCATCGAATTGATACATGTCATTTTAATGTTTTTAGTCGTTTATTTAAGGTAAACTTACATTTTTGTAATTTAAAGTCGTTTTAAAAAAATTCAAAATATAACATATAAGAAAATTCTAACATATAAGAAAAATATAACATATAAGGTGTCCTTATTTTTGTATTTTAAAGTCATTTAAAAAAAATATATAACATATAAGGTTTCCTCATTTTTGTAATTTAAAGTCATTTTAAAAAATTCAAAATATAACATATAAGAAAAAATCTAATTTGTTTTTATTATATGGTTAATGTGATTGTTTAATTTTTTTAATAATATAAATTTCAACAAAAATGAAGAAGGATGTAAAAATTGTTATCAAATCTTTATTATTCATAATCATTAATTGTCATATATATGTAAATCATATTAGGTAATTCCGTAGCTTTTATTTAAGGAAAGAATACACACTTCCTATATTTTAGGTTAATATAATATTCTCTAGTGTTATATAATTATAAAATAATGTGACACCATTAGATTAAACTATACTTTATATTAGATGCTCTAGAATTCTCTGAAATAGAATTTAGAAGGCATTTAGAGTGTCACCTAGGATTTGAGGTTTTTTTTAATTAATACAAAATTAAGGTTCTAATTTTTCAAATGCTTCTCAATTAATATATAGGGGATTCCTTCGAAATCACTTATTTGTTTTGTGACTTAGCAACGGAAAGTTATAGCGTTTTGAAGGGGACAGGATGTGGAAAAGATTAAACAGCATGTTAAAAATGCAGGGCCGGTCCTGCGCAAAGCCTAACGAAACATTAGCTTTAGGCCCTCAAAAATTTTGGAAAAAATTATATAGAAAAAAGCTCTTAAAATTTTTTTTTAGGCCTCTAAATTTACCAAATTTTTTTTTTAGCTGGAATATTTTAAAAACTGCCTACAGCCCCCTGAATCTCATGGCCGGCCCTGTAAACATGCATATATATTTAAATGGATTCATAAAAACACATACTCCTACTAGCCCTGGGACGGATCCGGATATCCGGGAAATTTAGGGTATCCGGATCCGGATCCGTTGGATCCGTGGATTAAATATCCGGATCCGGATTCGTGGTTTCCGGATATCCGGGTTTCGGATATCCGTCTCGATATTCTATTATCCGCGGATATCCGGATCCGGATCCGGATCCGTCAAAATAATTAAAAATAATTTTTTTAACAAAAATACTAATTTTTTTAACAAAAAATACTAATTTTTTTAACAAAAAATACTATTTTTTTTTTAATATAATACATAAATTAAGTATTTATAAATATATTTATATATGTTTATAATATTGTAAAAACTAAAATATAATATTATAAGATTAATTCATGTATAAATATTAATATATCAAATATAAATATTAATAAAATTTAAAAATTTAATGTATTATAAAAATACGGATCCGGATCCGGATATCCGGACCTAAAAATTAAGATATCCGGATCCGGATTCGGTTTGCACGGATCCAAGATTTTACTATCCGGATTCGGATCCGGGCACCCCGGATATCCTATTTTCGGAGCGGATCCGGAACAGATCTCGGATCGAATCCGGATCTCGGATAATAAGTCCCAGGCCTAACTCCTACACTATAAAAAAAGAACTCGTCAACACAAAGGTTTAACAAAAGTCACAAATAATTAAACATTACTGTTTAATTTCCACATAAACAAAAGAGATTATGTCTTGGACTAAAATACAAGTACGAGGGCAGCCAGTTCCTAGGGTTCCGGCAAGAAACCACCGTATGATAAACTCTTTTGTTTGTGGAGTTTCTATCAAAAGTCACCACCGTGTAAGCAATGTACTCCGTACGAATGGTTCACCGTTGGGGTCTGTCCCCATAAGAACAACCGAGAGCCAGTTCCTTCGTGGTGACGTTAACGGTAGATTCGGGAGGTTCGGTGGAAAGTTTGTACCGGAGACATTGATGTCTCTCCTGAGAGATCTTGAAGACGAATTTAATTTTGTTTTGAGCGATCACGAATTTCAGGTTGGCCTTTCTCATGCGGTTATTGATTAGGCTAATCTCAATATATGTAACGTAACTCAGCAACTCTATTTCATTAAAGATCAGTGTTTTGCAAGGCTAAATGGCTAATACATCACTTGGCACTACATACTGTAACCAATTAGGTCACTGGAAGCGATCGGAAGATTATATAAGTCATTCTCCATGCTTTTTTTTTCATACTCCACGCTGTGGTCATATGAATATTGAAAATGAGATCTTTTGTCAATTACCAAATTCATATATTTTTTAAAAACATTACACACTGCAAATCTAAACAAATTATTTTGTTATTTATGGAACACATATTTTCTATAAGGAAATTAATGGATAAAATGAATGAGAAAAAGTAGACAATTTGATCTTTAAGTTATAAAGATAACTAGATTGTTATCTGAGACTCGAGAGCTCGGATTTTTTTTTTATAAACTTATAATTTTAATGAAAAATATTTGAAACTCTTGCTTATATTATTGATCTATTTGTTTTATTTTTTGGTATACACATTTTATTTTCTTTGGAATAAAATTATTGGATTTTAATATAATATATAGGCTCAGTTTATTAATTTATATAATTTATTGTATTACAATATAAAATTAAATAAAACTTTTCCTGAAACAAAAAAAAATGATTTATATATTTAATCCATCTCTCATTAGTTTTAGTTTCTTTTTTGATTGGTTTTATAATTGAAATGAGTTAATCCATTTATTTAACCTGCGTTACTTAAAGTTTCTTTTAGTATTATAACCGGAATGAGATAATATTTGATTTAACTCGTTTCGTATGGTCTAGATATTTTATATATTTGATGAAAATCTTTGTAATTGTAAAAACATCAGTTGTGATTTGACCAACCACAATAAATAAACTTAGTTTTTGTCAAGTTGAACGGATAGTGCTCTATTTATACTATTTTACTAGGTGTTTTGCCCGCACATCATAATCATCTTACGAATACTTATTATTTTATGTCTTATTAATCCAAAAATCGGCATTATAAAACTCTAATTAGTGAACATGTTGAAGGAAAAAAATTATGGTAAATTATTTGTTCCTAAAAATTTATACTAGTTATGTTGAAATTTTAGTCAAATTATTGAAAGGTAGATCCCACTTTTTTCTTCTAAATTCCCCATGGAGGAATGAATTTATAAGAAAAAATTTCCCTATGCAATTTTGATAAATAACAAATTGAACAAAAATTCATATTTTTTTTTATTTTTTCAATTCCTCAAATGAACTTTTTTTTTTTCATTTTTTCATTCTTCTAATGGTTACCAACTGACGCTATAGTGTTTCACGGATTAAATTTAAACTGGTTTAAAATAAAACCAAGAAAATTTGTTTTGAACTCAGTCACAAGTTAAGTTATTATTTATGATTTTAAATAGTTAAATCAAACATCAAACTATTTATATATGTCAAAAAAACGTTCATCAAACTATGTACTTATTATTGTGTTAAAAGTTTTAAAATACTCATATATTAGAAATAGTTTAGAAAATATCTTTATATAAATATTTTTGTTTGACTAATATTTAATTATAAACTGTTTTATATCTTAGTTTTGAACTTAATAATAAAAAATATTGTTTTCAGATAGCAACACAATATGTATAAGAATTCTCTAAATTTTTAAATATATTTTCACAATTTTATTATATTAGTTTATAATTAATTATTTAGTATAACATATAAATTTAATATTATTAAAATAAAATGTGTGTTTTATTATATATAAAATTTATTACGGGTTTTGTGAAAATTAATAAATACTCAGTTAAAAACTAATAGTAAATCAATGACCTATGTAAAAGTTTAAAACCTAATAAAATATGATAAATAAGAAAATAAAATTTTTTAGTATAACATATAGATTTAAATATTATTAAATCAAAATTCTTTTTTATTATATATACAATTCATTACAGATTGTTTTGTTAAATTAATAACTTAGTGATTCAGCTAAAAATTATTAATAAATCAAAGACTAAGTTAAAATCTAATAAAAACAAGAAAAATAAGCAAAATTGACTAAAATCATGGAAAACATGAAAAATAAGCTAAATCACTTCATAAATAATAGTATAGATTTTAAAAATTAAAATCTAATTATTTAATAAATAAGAATTTAATATTTTCCCTTATAATATTTACTTTCTAAGGAATTAAGTTTATAAAAAATCATAAGCATGATTTTTTTATTGCATACTTAATTAAACTAAATTTTATAAACTGTAAAACTGATTAATATATTTATTGTTTATTTTGCCAATATAATTATATTTGTAATATATAGGATATTATAGTATATTCTTTAATGATTTAAAAAAATAGAGTGAATTTTTAATAAGTTTTGTTTATAATAAATATAAACAAATAAATAAATATGAGAAGATATTATGAATTAGTTATTTTTATAAATTTGAACTTTTAATTAAAAATGGAGGTGGCCATGTTACACTTAATAAATATTTTTAAAAACTAAATATCTAGGCTCATAGTAAGTTCTGTATAGTATTTCTTTTTGATATAATAGATAGAATAATTTAAATAACCTAAATACATAATTTTTATCAACACCTGAAATCACAATCATAGAACAATATGTATTGTTTATAGATCCGAAATCAGCTGCCATTCCAAAAAGACACGAGGACTGGAAACCATATAGTTGGCACTACTATTAGAGCATGATTATCGCATGGATGAATTTCTTAACAATAAAATATCATTATTTCAGTATATTATAAATAAATAATTAAATTTTAATTAAAATTAAATAGCTAAATTAATTAAAAATTGTCAAATGAAGGAAATATGCAAAATTAAATTACAGATATTTCTTACATTTTTTAAATAAAAAATATATCTTATTTTCTTGCGTACTTTTAATTATTTTTTTATATTTAAATAGTTAGAAACCTGATAAAAATCTTATAATAATGACGCTGTTAGTATTGTCATTATCCATCGGAATAAGTACATACCGACACAATACCTCCTTTTCACATAAGAAATCACTAGAGCCTGAGATTTGAATTTTCGGTTTTTGGTTATTTATTTAACTAAATAATGTATTTGTAATATTTGATGTATTATATTCACCAAGTAAATAATTTTTTTGGCATCTTAAACCATCTATTTACGATGAATATTCGATATCATATAAAAATTGAACAAATAGACGTAATTAGAGAATTGTAGACGATATATAAAAACAATGGTTATTAATGTAAAATATGAAGAAATATTATATTATGACTTAGTATGGCATAAAAGATTATAAATTAGTTATACATGTTTAAAGAAAATAAAATGATTTTTTAACTTCTATGAAAAATTTAACATATAAAAAAAGGCGATGAATTAGTCATCAAATTGTAAATAATTTCATAACTTTATTAATAATAAATTATTTATAGTCTTTGTTTTTTGTCAAGATAATTATTAAATGTCCATAACATTAATATGTTAAAAGGCCATATTATGAAAGCCCATGTTGTAACCGTTTTTTTTCGGGAAGTGTAACAAAAAAAATTACATTTAACTCTTCGTTTTGTTTAAGTTTGTGTCGGTAAAAGATTAAAAAAAATCTCTCTATCTTTTTCAATGTTCAATTTGAAGCTTATTATGCGGAAATCATACGCAAATATAGGCAATTGGTTGGAATCTCTATATCTTTATATTCTTATAAATTATAAATTTATTGTTTCCTCTTCTGCAAGCAAATCAATTACCGAAGTAATAGATCAATTGGTTGGAATCAAATCTATTCTTATAATTAGTGTAATTATGGTTACAGTTTCTATATTTAATAGGTACATTAAAGTCAAAGATACGACATTGAAGATATTCTGTTTTGATTAATAGAAGATATTGGATTTTGAGTTTGTATTTATTGATTTGTTTTTTTATAAAGCTTAGAAAATCAACGGGATGATTGGTTGGTTGATACATCATATAAAGATAACGAAAACTATAGGTGGTTTGAATATTGTACATCGATCGATGCATTATGTAAGTTGACTATATAAAACTTGAACATGATCATTTCAAACTAAAGTATAGGTAGGTTATATGCATTTTTTATATTGTAGTTAATATATTTTAAATATTACATAAGTCAAATGATTCACGTTTTCGTAAAAATAAAATTCAAGTTCATTGTTGGGCCGTATTCGTACGTAATAAGCTACATTAAATATGATGTATTTTTAGGTTTATTTAATGACATTAAGTTTAAATTTGATTAAGGAAAACTCATTAATTTAACTGAAAAAGACAAGCATTAAAATAGGTAGGTTTATTTAATGACATTAAGTTTAAATTTGATTAAGGAAAACTCATTAATTTAACCGGAAAAGACAAGCATTAAATATGTAGTTTAATTTAATTCTCAGTGGCATAGGAGTGTAAAGAAATTAGAAAATTTAGGGGTATTTTTTAATGAGTACTTCTCTTTTGATAATAGAGATCAGATTGCCAGCTCACATGATATGACGGGACATTGTGTACAAGGCCCCAGTGGTGTTGCTCACCAAATTTCTCAAAGTTTAATTTAATTTCTCAAAATTTGAGAAACTCTTTAAATCTCAACATATATGTGCCAACATTTTTCTGTATCAACATATTTTCGTATGTACCAAAATATTCTCAAGTTTATATCATTTCTTGTTGTCATGTTCTAGTTCGTTCCAAAGTAGAACGGCTTCAATGTCTTTACTACACGGTTTCTAAATTTTTTGCCGTGTAATCAAAGTCAGAGGTGGTTCAGTTTGTTTTTAGCAACTTTGTAACCCTCAACGTTATTTACATTTTAACAATAAAAAAAAAAAAACTTATTTGCGCATGTAAAACAAAATGACTTATGTGTGCTTTTAATTGTGACCAGGAGGAGCTTACCACAGCATTAAGAGACTACGTTGGAAGAGAAACGCCTCTCTACTTCGCCGGACGTTTAACCGAACACTACAAGAGCATATCTCGAACCATCGGAGATGGACCCGAGATTTACCTGAAAAGGGAAGATCTTAGCCATTGCGGGTCCCATAAAATCAACAATGCTCTCGCTCAAGCGATGATTGCCCGGCGGCTTGGTTGCAGCCGGGTGGTGGCAGCAACAGGAGCCGGTCAGCATGGGGTCGCCACGGCGGCTGCTTGTGCGAAGTTCTCCGTAGAGTGTATTGTTTTCATGGGAACCGCTGATAAAGAAAAACAATTCTCTAATATCCTTTCCATGAAACTGCTTGGTGCTCAGGTAAAACATGTATTTATTATATAATTACACTCATAACGTAGCCGAAACCGGATCCGGTTTTGCAGTATGAACTCTGTTTATTTATTAATAAAATACTTTAGTTTGTTTAGCATATATATATATATATATATATATATTATTTTATTTTTTGGCTAACTGATCCATGAAAAAGTGAGGGGTCCATTCCCTGAACGTTAAAAAAAAATATGAACGTTTATACTATTAAAAAGGAGGATACAAAATCTATCAAGAAATTTAATGTCGGTAATTAACTAGCAATAAAATTATTTATGTAAAAATGAAAAATCCCTGAAAAAAATCAAAACTAAAACTTTTTTTTTCTAAAACGATTGGTTTTATTTCAAACTAGGTTTTTTATCCGTGTGTGCGGGCATAATCATATAAATAATATTTATTATTAAATGGATTATTAATTAATTCAGAGAACAGTTTAATAAGTTATTGGTTATGCTAAGAAAAATAAATTAAATACCAAATAATTCATATTCACTACAAGAAAACATAATCTTAACGAGGGCAGTTTTCCTCGTGAGTTCGTCGTAAAAGAGGCTTTACGACGAATTAGCGAGGAAACACGTTTGCTCGTTACTCATCCGTCGTAACACATATTTCCTCGCCAATTCGTCGTAACTTAGCGAGGAAAATATTTCGTCGTAAAGACAAAGTACATCATTTCGTCGTAAAGACCACGTACATATTCCATGTAAGGAGGTCGCTATATTTTCTCGTAAATACCTCGAAACGAGTTCCTCGTAAACTACACGTAAATACCTTGAAAGTGTTTCCTTGCAAAATACACGTAACTACCACGAAAGTATTTCCTCGTAAAATACTCGTTTATCTTTCCTCGTCATTTCCTCGTAAATGTTTTCTCGTAATATACTCGTTTATTATTTCTCGTCATTTCCTCGTAAGGTTTCCACGTAAATAGGTCGTACATTAGCTACGAATTTACTTCGTTTTTATTATTTTACAGAATTTAAAAATATAATTAAAAAATAATTAAAATTATTTAATTTATTAATAAAATTATAATTTAAAATAAAAATAAATCAATACGAAAATATTTTATATATAAATAAGTTTTGAATTTATAATACAACAACTGGAAAAAAAGAACTAAGGGTCGTTCATCGCCTGGTAGAATTCATCACTCCTCCTCGCAACATCCACCTCGTTATGTATGTCGGATGACTCGCCTCGAATGGGATGTTGTTGTCGCATGTTCCTCAACATGGACTCCCATTCCGGATTTGTGGCCGCTATAACGTCCAAGAAGCCCTCGACTCCACCCATACGAGATTTTGTCGCGGCCAACTCGTTACGCAGCTCAGTGACTTCATCATCCCGTTGCTGACCATAAGACGATGTCGCTCTTGGAACATCATTGACGGTACCAATCCCCAACGTTCGTCCCTTTTTTTAGGGACAACCTTAGAAACAAAAAATAAATATTGTTAGTAAAAATTTAAAGTTATATTAAATGAATAATAAAAAATTAAAATTTTTGAAAATTTACCTCCTCGTAAATCTTATTCACTTCAAGTGTGGATAAGGTGACGGGTAATCCGTCGGTAGACTGCTGGGTCAGCTGGGTCTGGCGGTCTTCAACCCGAGCAACCACGTCGTTGTAGATTTGCTCGGACTTGCCATCTACAAATACGCCCGCCTTGTTCTTGTGGGTCCTCTCGTAAAGTTCCGTAAGAGACGGGAGATGTACCGTCTCTTTGGCCTAAAAAATATTTAAGAAAGTTAGAATAAAAATATATATATTAAAAAATTTATTTAATAAAATATTTAATTACCATTTCCAAACGGACACCGGCGTGGGGTTTTTGGCCTGTAGTGTGAAGCATCGGCTCGTTTCCGTGCTCATCGACCGTGTTACGGGAGTTAGAGCAAGTCTGGGCGATTCTAATGGAATCAGGAAGACGCCAATAACGGATGAGGCCATCCCACACATCCGTGGTGAGCTCAGCGGGTTTGCCACGCTCATACCCCTTCACGATCCAGTCACCCTTCCAGTTGGAGACCGTGTCCAACAAGCGAACTTTCGCCTTCGCGTTAAACTTCTTCCTCACCCTCTCAGTGATCCCCAAGGCCCAATTATATTTTTGCTGTTGGAAAAAATAAATTAACAATTAGTTTTTTAGAAAGTATATATATAAATCATGAAAAATATAAAGTATATATAATTAATTAATAGAAACTTACAGCGTAAATTTTGAACCACGTCTTTCTGACGTAGTGAGGCGTCTTACTCCAGTTCGGATGTGCCATGGAGAAGTAACCTTTGATCGTGTCGGTTACGTCTGATGCAAGACATCCGTCAACCCCCACCTGGAAAATACAAATTTAAAATATAAATGATTTTTTAATGTTATAAAAGAATTTTAAACGAATTAAAAAAAATTAATCCAACATACCACAAAGTTCCATCCGGTCGGTCGGGGTCGATAACTGGTAAACCTTCTCTGCCTGGCAGACGGAGAATGTCCTCTACATTGTACTGCGAGTAAGGAGCACTCGGAGGCACCATCAAATCGGGATGAATATCGGCGGCCATCGGAGGTGCCATCGGAGGAGGCACAGAAGGAGGCATCGTCGGATGAGCCATCGGGGAAGGCACATGAGGAGCCGATGGTGCACTAGAAGAAGTAGACCCAGAGACTCTCTGAGTGTACTGAGTCTCGGGGACAGTCTCCTGACCCGAAGAACCGGGAGCTGAAGAAGAGGCCGGGTCTAAACGACTATCCGGCTCACCGAAGATCTCTCTGTAATGGGCAATAAGTCTTCCTTTTCGAACCTGGGAAAAAAAATAAATTTTTAAAATTAACATTAGCAGTATATTTCTCAACATTATCCACCTAATCAACACTAAATAACATAAAATCCGTAAACCTATCTAAATTCCATATACTAACCACCTAATCTATCCTAAACTAACCAAATTAGAGAGGAATTAGAGAGGCTTACCATTGCTACGAAATGGAGAGAAAGTGGAGAGGAAGTAGAGAGGAAAGAAAGAGTGAACGCTCGGGGGTATATATAAGATTACATATCGTCGCAAATTCCTCGTAAGGTTACGACGAAATAGCGAACAGTTACAAAGGCCCGTGTTTTTCTTTACGAGGAAATTGCGAGGAATCACAAAGGCCCGTGTTTTTATATACGAGGTATTAACGACGATTTTGCTTACGTGGAATTAACGAGCCTTGTTTTCCTATAAATATACCCACAACTCTCATTCTCAAACCACACACAAACTCCCAAATCACACCCTATTTCAAATCACATTCCTCAGCAAAATCCTATTCAAATTATAAATATTTGAAAAAAATAGGAAAAGGAGAAGATATTAGAATTCATGTGGGCGAGACTTACGTATTATAATTGCTGGAAGTCTAGCCACGTGTTAATCTGGTATTTTTCTCCTTTTCTTTTTTTTCTAGTTTTTACACTACGAGGTATTTACGACGATTTCTGCTTACGTGGTGTTTACGACGATTTCTGCTTACGTGGAATTAACGAGTGTTATGTTTAAATCCTTTTACTTGGTGTTTACGACGATTCCTTTTACGTGGTAGTGGTGTTTACGACGATTTCTGCATACATGGAATTAACGAGTGTTATGTTTAAATCCCTAAAATCCGAAACCCCAAACCCCAAACCCCATATTCCTTATTTTCTACTTCATATATTCCAAACCCCATCTTTATTTTTAAATTTCGTCGTTATTTCCTCGTTGGCTTACGTGGTGTTTACGACGATTTCACATACGTGGTATTTACGATGATTTCATCCTACGTGGTGTTTACGACGATTTGCGCTTACGTGGAATTAACGAGCCCCGCGTTCTTTATTTTTATATTTCGTCGTTATTTCTTCGTTGGCTTACGAGTCCTTTACGATAATTTTTGCTTACGTGGAATTAACGAGTGTTATGTTTAAATCCCTAAGATCCGAAACCCCAAACCCCAAACTCCATATTCCTTATTTTCTACTTCATATATTCCAAACCCCATCTTTATTTCCATTCCAAACCACAATTCCCACATTTGCTTATTCATAAAACAAACTCCCACATTACCTTATTCATAAAACAAACCCCACATTACCTTATTCATAAAACAAACTCCCACATCTTATTCATAAAACACACTACACAAAATCAAATACACAATCGGATACATCGACATTCTCGTCATCACTAGAAACATCATCATTTTCATTAAACTCGTCTTCAACAGCTTCGTCTGTGGCATCATCGGTAAGATCTCCGTACTCGTGATTATGCGGATCAATGAGGAGGAGTGTCTCTCACAACCCTTTTGTGCCTAAACAAATTCTTGTTTCTTCAGTAAGGATGGCCAATGGGAAGAAATCGATGGTGACAATCAAACCAACGTGTCTTCCTACCATTCTTCAGTTGAAACGCATCTGTCGTTCCATTACAATATGGACAAGCTAATCTCCCATGTGTAGTCCATCCAGACAACATCCCATAGGCAGGAAAATCACTTATGGTCCACAAAAGCATCGCTCGCATCGTAAAATTCGTATTCGTTGAACAGTCATACGTTCTCACCCTTGTTGACCACAAATCCTTCAACTCTTTTATCAGTGGTTGTAGGAAAACATCCAGGGACCTTTTTGGATGGTTCGGACCAGGTATTAATATGGTCAAGAATAGCAACTCCCATTGCATGCACATCTCCGGTGGCAGGTTGTATGGTGTAAGAAAGACTGGCCACAATGAATATTGTCTCCCTCACATTCCGAACGGACTAAATCCATCTGTGCATAGTCCGAAATACACATTCCGGCTATTGCTAGCGAAATCCGGATGTACTTTGTTGAAATGTTTCCAGGCTCTTGCATCTGATGGATGAGTCATCTCACCATCCGTCTGAGTATGCTCGGCATGCCATCTCATCTTTCCAGCAGTCTGCTCTGATTGATACAATCTTTTCAATCTGTCTGTAATTGGTAGGTACCACATCCTTTGGTACGGTATCCTATTACGTCCCCGTCCTTGCGGCTTGAATCGTGGCTTCTTGCAGAATCGACATTCTTCTAGCTTCTCATCATCTCCCCAATAGATCATGCAGTTGTCGATGCAAACATCTATCATCTCCGAAGGCAACCCAAGACTATAAACCAGTTTCTGAATCTCATAATAAGAATCAGCAGACACATTGTCTTCCGGCAAATACTCTTTAAACAAGTCCGCCCATTCGTTCATGCAACTTTCAGGTAGATTGTGATCAGTTTTAATATTCATCATTCTAGCAGCTAACGACAATTTAGAGAGATCTTCTCTACAACCACTGTAAAGTGGTTGATTCGCCGCGTTTAACATTTCGTAAAACTTTTTTGCATCTATATTAGGTTCTTCATCTTCATCATGAGCTACGAATGCATCAGCTACCATATCATGAACCCTATCATAATCTACCATCTCCTCCTGATGGTAACTATGTTCATTATGCAAATGATGATCAACCGATTCTTTTTCCTGAAAATTGCTATTACTACTACTAGCTTCGTTCTGATCATAATTAAAATCTTCTCCATGTTGAAACCAGATATAGTAATTTGGCGTGAAACCTCTATTTATTAAATGCTTCCAAACATTTTCACGGTTTGCCAGTTTCGAATTGTTGCATTTCCGACAAGGACAGAACATCTTACCACTTTCTTGGGCGAGCGATGTTGAATCTGCTTGATGCATAAATGTCTCCAGGCCCGCAAGGTATTCTTTCGTCACTTTCCCGTTAGCATCTCTATGCATATACATCCATTTTTTCACGTTTTTTGTTGTTGGTGTGTTTAAAATGATGTTCAAACATCCATATTTATAGGAAATTTCGAATCTGGTAGTTGTAATTTTCCTATGAATTTACGACAAAAATTAATTAGGTGGCAAAAAAAAAACGTGTAACACCTACAAAGTTGGTGGATTCAAAATTTCCTCGCTAAATACACGTAAACTATTTCCTCGTAAATAACACGCGAAGTTTACGTCGTATTTACGTGGAAATAGTATTTCCTCGTAAAATACTCGTCAGATTACATCCACTTTACGACGAAACTCTTTTGTCGTTACTTTACGAGGAAATAACGATGACATTAGTTTTCCACGTAAGTTTCTCGTAAAATCGACGTAAATTTACGAGGATTGTTTTTCCTCGTTAAATTTCCTCGTTAAGCATGTGTTTTCTTGTAGTGATTTGACATATTTTTCGTCAAAATGTATATGATTGATAGGGTTAAAATATTTGGAATTAATTGTTTGAATTTTTTTATACTTGATTAGTATTTATGCATGCATCTTACTATTTTAAATGTTTACTTTTATGATTGAAAATATTATTTCTGGATAAAAACAAAAAAATACATATATATATATATATATATATAGAAATTATATCTTTTTTCTTTTAAATAATTTATATTTTGGCCAAATTTTATTACATTAATTTATAATCAATTTATTTATTAAATAAATTTAACTATTTAATAAGAGTTTCAACAATTTTATATGTTATAACTTATAACGTGAGAATTCAAAGCAAAAGAATCACTTTGCAACTAATAATATAGATCATTAGTTATCTTTTACCTTTTTATGGTTGAAAAATATTATTTTTAAATAACAACGTAATATAAATATATAAATTATCTTTTTATTTATCTTTAAACATGTTTTATTTTTGGCCCAATTTATTTTATTAATTTATAATATAGTAAAATCATAATCAAACTATTAAAAATAAAATTTTATATGTATATTTCATGTGTAAAACTATTATCCAAACATTCATAAAACAAAATAGTAATGTCATGGTCAACCTATATTAAACATTAAATTGACATACGCTAGTTAACAAATCTGACTTATCACTTTTCAAAACTAATCACATAATTTATTTGAAGTTTAATATGTTTATACTGAATTAATATTGTTATTTATAAATTTTAAATAAATCTAATTATTCATTAATAAGGGGTAAACAATGATTTTAACCATTTTAACTTTTAACGTGTGAGTGTGAATGCAAAAAAGTTACTTTGGAAATAACAGTATATATAAATCTCTCCAAAAAAAAGTTCACATATATGGAACACAAAACTGTTTTTTGGTCAAACTGAACATAAAATTTGTTTGTATATGGATTCTAATAGGTGAAATCAGTGGAAGGAACGTTTAAAGATGCGAGTTCAGAGGCAATTCGAAATTGGGTTGGAAACCTAGAAACCACATACTACTTATCCGGGACAGTGGTAGGACCACACCCGAGTCCATTAATGGTACGCGAGTTTCAATCCGTGATTGGGAAAGAGACAAGAAGACAAGCAAACCAACTATGGGGTGGTAAGCCTGATGTGTTGGTGGCTTGTGTGGGGAGTGGCTCAAACGCATTAGGATTGTTCCATGAGTTTGTTGGGGATGAGGATGTGCGACTGGTCGGGATCGAGGCTGCAGGATTGGGTTTGGATTCAGGGAAACATTCAGCTACTTTGGCTGTTGGAGATGTTGGTGTGTACCATGGCTCCATGAGCTACTTGTTGCAAGATGATGAAGGACAGATACTTAAACCACACTCCGTAGGAGTAGGGTAAGTGGTTAAATTATGTTATATATATGTTTTCTTAAACAATGCTCAAACTATTATGGAAGAGTTAATAAGCGATTGTTAGATCATTTATTATAATTTACTTTATTCATTTTTAAAAGATATATGTTTTAGAGTTTTCATATATATTAAGAAAGCATAATAAATTTTGATTATAAATAGATTACTTTTTTTGGATTAGTTATTTCTCACAACTTTTATCTAATCAAAATTTGATAAGCACAATTATTTTTTTAAAGTTTTATAATTTATTATCTTACTAATAAAAAAGCATCAAAATATAGATTATTTTGAAACGGAGAAAGTATTAGATAATTAAAATTTAATTAAAAAGTAAAAAAACATGTAGGTAATTAACATATTGGACAGTTCTAAAAGTTCTTTTCTAGGAAATTTGTAGTACCTTTCTCACTTATTTTCTTAAACTTATCCTCGTCCAAGTGATGTGATGAAGATGCACTAACTACAATTTAGTGATAATAAAAAAATTAAAATAAAAATTAATCTTGTAAGAAAGATGAACTACATAAATTACAATAATTGATTTCCTTTTATCTCTCTATAGATAAATTAGTATATAGCTAGAGCACGACATAGATAAATATAATTGCTTGGCACAAGTTAAGTCTTTAGTATCGCATCTTTACCACGTAGTCATTGAGGTTGATAGATGCATACCAATATTTCAATATTATGTGAAATATTGTACTGGTATTTTTCGTTTTGTACGTTTAAGGTTACCTGCGCAGCTGCGCCTCTGTTTATCACAAAATAGGTTTACACGTTTATCACATGCAACTCACCTCTCGTTATTGGTTATGAACCGGTCTGGTTAAACCTAATTTTTGCCTGGCCGGATCCAAATCCAAAACTGTGTTTATCTTAGGTTGGATAGCCATTTTTGGTTATAATTTTTGCATAACCAAATTAATTATGTGAAATACTAAGCCTCTTGTATGCTTTGATTGGTTGCAGGTTAGAGTATCCCGGAGTTGGACCAGAAATTAGCTTTCTCAAAGAAACCGGAAGAGCAGAGTTCTACACAGCAACAGACCAAGAAGCCATTCAAGGTATCTCTCTATTTATATATATTACATACTACCGATGCTCTTTTTTTTAATTCTTACACGAATTTTATTCACGAAATTTCTATCTTCACGATTGTATAGCGTGCAGGCTATTGAGCAGATTGGAAGGAATAATCCCAGCATTAGAACCGTCTCATGCGCTGGCGTTCCTTGACAAACTTGTTCCTACTCTACGCGATGGTGCCAAAGTGGTAGTGAATTGCAGTGGCCGTGGTGACAAAGATCTAGACACTCTCATCCAACGAGGCTTGCCCTCTTCTCTTTGTTGACTCACCAAGATGCAATCACAACCAGCACTATGAATCGCGGAGATGCCAAGGAATGAATCAATAAGCCCACCACCAGTCATAGGAAACTCTTGTTTCATTGTAGCGATGATGTTCTTTGTCAAGGTAGGAGTGGAGGAAGTAAGAATTATGTCATCGACATAGAGGAGCAGGTACGCAAGATCACTTCCATTCCTGTAAACAAACAAAGAAGCATCGCTTTTGCTTTGCTTAAAGCCTTGATTAGTGATAAAGTTGACAAAGCGAGCATTCCAAGCACGAGGCGCCTGTTTCAAACCATAAATGGATCGATTCAGCTTGCAAACATAATCAGGATGATCTTTGCTGACAATACCCGGGGGCTGGAACATGTACACTGTCTCATCAAGAGTACCATGGAGGAAGGCGTTTTGCACGTCTAGCTGGTGCACTGGCCATGCATTGGCTAGCGCCACATGAAGAACACATCGGATGGTTGCAGGTTTTACAACAGGGCTGAACGTCTCTGTAAAATCAACTCCTTCTTCCTGTGACTTGCCATTAGCGACCAACCTAGATTTATGACACTTGAAATTCCCATGAGCATCATATTTATGTTTATACAACCAGAGACAACGGATGATATTAGCATTCTTAGGTCGAGGCACCAAATCATAAGTACCACTCTTAATAATGGCATCATACTCACATGTCATAGATGGTGTCCAATTGGGATCAGTAAGGGCGTGTTTGTAGCTTTTTGGAAGAGGAGATTGAGTCTGAGACAAAAGGGAGATGATTTGTTTTGGCTTATGGATACCATGCATTGATCTTGTGGTCATCGAATGTCTAGGAGCCTCAGGGACCGCGGGTACAGTTTGAGTTGACTGATTCGATGAAGAAGGAGCAGCTGGAGAAGTGGGTGTCACAGCTGGAGCTGTAAGGATGCTTTTAAATATTGGAGAGACATCCATATCAGCATTAAGAAAGTCGTATTCAGTCTCCGAGATTGAAGTGGAGTCTTGATACGGGAAGCACGTTTCATCAAAGGTGACGTTACGTGAGATAATAATCTTTTTGGACTCAAGATCAAGGCATCTGTAGCCTCAGTGAAAATGAGGGTAGCCAAGGAAGATGCATCTTGAGGAACGAGGAGAAAGCTTTGAAAGATTAGCATGGTTTTTATTTGGATAACAGAGGCAGCCGAAAACTCTGAGATGAGAATAAGAAACTGGCTTCTTGAAGAGGACAGAGTAAGGTATCTGGTTGTTAATGGCTTTGGATGGTAAAAGGTTTAAGATATGAACAGAGGCATTGAGAGCCTCAACCCAATAAGTGGAAGGAAGTTTGGCTTGAAAAAGAAGAGTTCGAACAGAGTTGTTTATTGTACGTATCATCCTTTCGGATCGTCCATTTTGTTGGGACGTATACGGACAGGAGAATCGAAAATTAATCCCTTGTTCTGCAAAAAAATTATGAAACTTTGAGTTGTTATACTCTGTTCCATTGTCACATTGCAAGGATTGAATTTTCGTTTTGAAGTGTGTTTCAACATATTTGAAAAAGAGATGAAATGTTGAAAACACTTCCTCCTTGGAGTTGAGGGGATAAACCCATAAAAATGAGAGAATTGATCCAAGAAGAGGACATAATATCATTTTCCACTTAAACTGAGGACAGTAGATGTCCATAAGTCAGAGTGAATGATTTGAAAAGGTGCAGTGACAGATGAATCAGAAGAATAAATAGGCAATTTTATTTGTTTTCCAAGTTGACAAGCATTGCAAACTGGAGAAAGATCATGTTTATTACAAGATAAAAGCTTAGAAGATAATAAAGACGAAAGAGATTGATTGCTCAAATGAGCTAAACGACGATGCCAAGTGTTTGAGGTGGTGGTGAGGAAAGCTGAATGCCCAGTAGTGAGCTTATTTGAAGAAGAAAACACTGGATACAGATCACCCGTACTGTCACTGCGGAGAATCGTCCGACGAGTTTGAAGATCCTTCACAGAAAAACCATAAGGATCAAACTCAATGGAAACAGAGTTATCTCTGGTAAATTTATGAACAGAGATTAAATTTTTGATAATAGAGGGAGTTACTAAGATGGAAGAGAGATTTAAAGGACGAGAATTTGAAGGAAAAGAAAAGAACCCCGTTTTGGTTATTGGAATTTTGACCCCATTGGCAACTGTGACTGTGTGTTTGGTGCCATTATTAAGAACAGACTGTAGATTACCTGGGTTGTTTACTAAGTGAGCAGTGGCGCCAGAGTCCATATACCATTGATGATCAGATGGATCCATTAACGTCATGGTGTTGAATGCAGAGGCAAAGTCTGTAGTCGGAACTGCAGCGACGAGATGATTGTTCTGACCCTGCGCCGCAGGTTTTAAATGTCGTGTGGCGAGGATTGGCGAAAGGAGGCTCGACACTCGCCACTCGCCATGGCGTTTCATGGCGATCGCATCGCGTATCAGCCGCTCAAAAGGTACCTTCTATTCCTAATACCATAAATTATATGAAACTTTGAAAAAAAACATAGTAAACATAATTTAAAAAGAATGTTAAGCTACGTATATAATACAAACTAGGTACATAAACATATAAGGTTCTTAACACAAGCTAAGAAAATAACCTCTAACAAACAAAATGAATGATGCGTGATATATAAGAGGTTTGCGTGAATAGAGAAGGTATGTGATAAAGAAGATATGACACTATGAGCCTTATATGTGATCAACATGATGTGGTAAACACTAAAACTTTAACTAACAAAACAAACCGATAAAGTAAAGAAGAGCTTATGCCATCAGTAGCTTAGAGAAAGCAAGAGAACTTGTGAAAAAGTAAGGGGGAAGTAATTCTATTATATAGTACATTCACTTAGGGTTTTTACTTTTTAGATGGATTAGGGCATTCGGTTAGAGTATATTTAGAGGATATTTAGAGTATAATACACTTATATGCTATTTTACTTATTTTGAAACCAAAATTTTGTTAACGGTTTGATTATCAACAACGTAGCGACGCAATGATCGACTCAGTGTATACAGGTGTAGCGAGGTAAGGCGGTCGACTCTCGTACCTCGCTTAGCATTGGGGTCCTGAGTCGTTTTGGAGGTCGCCTCAGGTCGCTACTCGCCATGGCGAGCGAAGCGGTCGCCTTTTAAAACCAAGCCCTGCGGCTGAGCCTGAAGCATCTGTTGGTTGATAGCAGGACGAGGACCAAGAATGCCTTGATTGTTGAATTGTTGCTGGGGTATCCATTGTCCTGGTTGTTGATTATTCCACATCTGATATCCAGCAGGCCAGAAGGGAACGCCCCATTGGTTGTACATTGGTCGTTGTTGATTGTTGTTGTGTCGTCCACGACCTCTGTAGTTGTTGCATTTGGAACCTCTGTTATTGAAGAATCGCTGCTGTTGTTGAGGTTGATGATCAGATCGCTGAGTCGGAGTCGAAGACGAGACGTTGAGGACCTTGTCAGATGAGGCGGAGTCCTTGACAACAGAGGATTTCTTTCCCTTGTTAAGCTTTTCTTCTTCAAGGATGAGCATCGAACGAGCTTGTTCAAAAGTAGGGAAAGGTTGACGATGCATGATCACATTGATGATGTTGTCAAACTTGTCGCTCAAGCCATTGATCATGTAGGTGACAAGAGTTCTTTCTGAAACTGGTGCATCAACGTTAGCAAGCAGATCAGCCGTGGACTTGAGATCTTGAGAATAGGCATGGATCGTCTGGTCTCCAATGACCTTGGTACGCAGATCGTGATCGAGCTGAATAGCACGGGCCTCTTTGTTGTCCCTGAAGAAGTTCTCGATGCGAGTCCAGATTTCCCGAGAAGTACCTCCAGTTTTGAAAGTACTTTTGAAGAGATTCTTCGAGAGAGTCCCGTAGAGCCACAATTTGACCAACCCGTCACGTTTAGACCACTGTTGATCGTTATCATCCGTTGGAAGCAGCGTGCCGTCAAGGTGACCAGCAACATCGAAACTCTGGCAGTGAGTGAGGAAGAGCTATCTCCAGGCGTCATAGTTGTGATCATCAATATCTAGAATGATGGGGATATGATTTTTGATGTTGTTAACACCGTACGCACGTTCAAGAGCAGTGGCGACAGGAGCAACCATGGTGGATGAGAGTAAGAAACAGAGAAAGAGCGAAGAAGATTTGAGAAAAAGAGAAGAAGATGAGAATTATAGGTTCAGGATCGATGAACCCTCTGATACCATGAAAGTGGGAAATTTCTCCTTTATTGATTTACAGATTTACATTGGTTTATATACACAAGATTGTTCCAAGATATGATAAGAACAATCCCAAAAATATAGGAACGTAAATCAGAATATTCTACAAAGTCTAACAACTATGAATGAAATAATACATCAATCATTATCTAATTTCGAACTATCAGTCTACCGGTGACCAGGGATGCTCACGAATCGGGTATCCAGATTTAGGGAAGTATTCAATTGGATCTATTTTGTTCGAATAATCAGTTATACGACCTGATTCGATCTGTAGCCACAGGATATTTGATGTCCCGAATATTTGGAAAATTGTAAAGTTTAACCCGGATATCCGATTCGATCTGTTAAAAAAATTTAAAATTAAAAAAAAAATCCAAATAATAGAAAGTAATAATATTTTATTACAAAAAGAAAATTTATTTAATTTTGAAAGTTTAATAACTAATATAATAAATTTAGCAACTAAAATATTGTAAAACTTATATAAAATATAATTTTTAGATAATTTATATATATATATATAATTCTTTAAATATATGTATATATATGCATATACCGGATCGGATATCATTTTTAAAAAAAATATTAGTATTTGTGATTTTTTCATTTCTTATGGATATTAAATATTAGTATTTGCCTTCGTTCGTAGAGTTACATATATCCGGATTTTTCAGTTTGAATCGAAATAAATAATGAAATGAATCAAAATTTACGGATATTTTAACGTAAATTTTCGAATGACTTTCTTGATATTTATCAGTTTTAATTAATTAATATTTTAAATGTTAAAATTTTGGGGTTTTTTGAAAACCATTAAAATGTGTTCCTAATAAGGCCAAAAAATCTCTTAATAAGAGCATTTCCAATGTATATTTTCTTCTAAAATAAAGATCTTTATTATAAAGTTGGTTTTACTTTAATGTATGATTTTATAATAGAGTTCTCCTATTTTAGATAAAAAAAAAATATAGAGGAATACTACTTAGAAACTCGTCCGATTAACCTTTGATTGTCTATAAATAGAAGGATAAAGGAATGTTATAAAATTATAAAAATAAAAATTAAGAGAGTCGTGTTTATAGGATCAATACATTATTAAGTTTCTCCCCAAATCTTTTAATATTAAAGTGATTACTTTTTTTCTAAAAAAACAAGAGAGAATAAAGGTTTCTTTCTCAAGATCATCTCCAAAACTATTCTATTTTACGCTTTAAAACAAAATTTAGAGTACATCCTTTTATATTTTTATAATAGAATTTAAAACGAGATTACCCCAAAAAAGTGAATAATTTATTTATTTTTACTTCAAAATAAAAAAAAAAGTCTAGAGAAAAATCAATTCCATTATAAAATTACAATATTTTTGTAAAAAAAGTTTGACTAATACATTGAAAATATTTTAAGAGCTCACCAACGTTCAGTTTTTCAAAACTGAGTATCTTAAACTTTTAAATTAACTAGATCATTTTTCGTGCTACATGCGGATTATGGTTTTGAATTTGTTATATTTGCTAATTTCTAATTTGTATGTGAATTCTTACCTTTTACTATATTTATTTTCATTTAAAGTCTTTTTATGCGCTACATGCGGATTCTGGTTTTGAAATTGTTATATTTTCTAATTTCTAGTTTGTATATGAATTCTTAGCTTTTATATTGTATTTATTTTAATTTAAATGTGAAATATACCTTTTGTTTGATTATTTGCAAGTGATTATTTTTGGGGTATTTACTGATTCATTTATTTATTCATTGAAATTTTTTTTTCCATTGTAGTACAAAATTTATGGTATTGTAACGATGATATTATATGAAGCCAAAAATAATTACACGATTAACACAATAAATATGAAGAAAGTAAATTGTGGTTATATTTTTTCTTTTATGTTGTTGAATTCTGCGCATCCTTATATGATGTGATGTAAATTGTAATCATACTTTTTGTTCTATTTCTATCTTTAATTCGTATTTGATTCTTCTAAAAAGGTATATAAACTTAGTATGCTATTTTTAGATATGGATTGAGTCATTTTAGTTGGAAAAAAATCTCCAGTAACATTTGAAAGTATTGTTGCAAGTTTATGTCAACGTATTAAAATCAACTTTTTGAACACCGGTATAAGGATTGAGACCATTATAATCTTGGGAGAGTCCATATAAGAACACACCTCCTTGATAATCTTGGGAGAGTCCATATAAAATAGAATTTACACTGGAATGCACCGGAAGACACCTCCTTGATAATCTTGTTAATCGTAAATAAATATAATTTCTAAATAAATATACGGATTGAGTCATTCAAGTAGGAAGACACCTCCTTGATAATCTCATCGTGCCTATACGAAAACAAAAAAAAGACATGCATCTGTTTTAGCATCGTATCAAAAGAGTATGATCACAGTAGGAAATGAAAAATGAATAGCTAGTTCACCTTATTACGTACAGTATCAAATCATTTGCTTGACACTAAGGGTGGAAGCAAGAAGAGCGTGCTCACGGATTTGGCCGCCCTTATAGATACCAGCTTCAAACCACAAATGCACAATCATCCTTGGAGGTTCCACTAATCTTGTTCTTGAGGAAATCACAGTGTCCTGGATACCACGCTCACGCTCAGCCTTGAGTTTGTCCAACACCCAAGTAAAACAATTACAATATATGAAATTAACAGCTTACCACATCATCATTCATGGATGGGTGTAATTCTTCAATCTGAGTACAAAACAATTATCTTTATACCCATCCATGAATGATGATGTGGTAAGCTGTTAATTTCATATATTTGGGCCTCGCAAATTCTGTATTCTTAAGATAAATTCTAGAATTCTTATTCAGTTTTTTTTTCCTAAAAAAATTTATTATTTCTACTTTTCCTGATATATCACAAAATTTAGTAGGAATGGTTTGAATGCTATGCAGATAGCTTGCAGAATATATATTCATACTAGGATAAAACATGCGCCTTGCGCATGGTGAGTTTATTTGTATATATTATCGATAATTTTTTGTAGATTTTATCATTTTATGTATACATATATAATATATTTTGTTGTTATTATATAATTTCTTTCCGATGGACTGGATCAATTTTTATTAAAAAATTATGGAATTAAACTATAATTAATATATCATGAGTTGATCGGATTAAACAATAAACAAATTATGAAACAAAAACCTTATTTTTTCCACCAAAGACATTATTGAAAAAAATGAACAATACTGTTTTCACAGTTGAATTATTTTGACATTTATCTTCCATATGGTTTTGAAAGGTTTCAGATCAATCATCGAATTGATACATGTCATTTTAATGTTTTTAGTCGTATGCTTAAGGAAAACTTATATTTTTGTAATTTAAAGTCGTTTAAAAAAATTCAAAATGTAACCTATAAGAAAAATATAACATATAAGAAAAATATAACATATAAGGTTTCTTTATTTTTGTAATTTAAAGTCGTTTAAAAAAAATTAAAATATAACATATAAGGATTCCTCATTTATATAATTTAAAGTTATTTTCAAATATTCATAATATAACATATAAGAAAAAATTTAATTTTTTTATTATATAGTTAATGTGATTGTTTAATTTTTTAATAATATAAAATAAAACAAAAATGAATAAGGATACAAAAATTGTTATCAAATCTTTATATGTTAATCATATTAGGTAATTCTGTAACTTTTATTTAAGGAAAGAATACATGCTTCTTATATTTTGGGTTAATATAATGTTCCTTAGTAATTGGATTTGGACCAACATTTTTTGTCAATTGATTCTTACGCTGCCACGTAAGCTAAATTGTCATCTTAATTAAGTGACACCTAAGCAGAGTCTCTTTTTAATTCGTACAAACTTAAAATTACAACTTTTTAAATGATCTTCAATTAATATATAGGAGATTCTTTTAGGTTAACGTCTGTGCCAAAGTTTTCGTGTATTTTCCTTTATCTTATCTTACGCAAATTGTATTTTCCTTATCCTACGAAGAATTAATTTTTATTGAAGCCTTGGTTGTTAAGTTTTCGTGTATTAAATACAAAATTAACTCTTTTAACAGATACACAATTGCTTATCAAGGCAAATAAATTCTATAAATATTTCATCCCTCAAAAACGAACATTGGTTCTTAATTGTTATTTTTATAAGGAAATCTACATTAAATTTAACAATTTTCCTGTTATTCAATGTGCATACTTACCCGCCACCATTAATTTGCATTGTCTAACAGGTTTTTTTTATTGATTATGCTTCGGTTCAATTAAAATAGATGCCACAGTGAACCAACATAGACATTGCAAAACCGTGTTCCATAATTTGGTTTTTCAATTTAAATAAAAGACCACAAAATGACAAATGAGTACTGTTCTTGAGTTTAACAATCGGTTTGTAAGGCAAGACGATCATGTATCCACAATGCATACTATATTATACACATTAACATATTCAACCACTGTGATTATATAAAGTGTAGGTTTATCAAGCTGCATTAGACATTTGACACGTTTGACACCATACGCGATTTTAAACAGGCCACAACCATTGTTACAGGAACTGATAATAGAGACACCATTTGTTTAAAAGATCTTTTACTCTGTTTTTCATTTTCATGTTTGAAACTTGTACGTATAGCTGCATTAGTATTTTTATTCATGTGTAATAATATGCAAAATGGTTTTATAAATTTATAATTCCACTAACTGATCTTCAAAATTTGTTTGCTAAAGTTAGAGACAGCGCTATGCGACTGTCTTTACTCGGGCCACTAACTGATCTTTACAAGTATTTTATAATATGCAAAATGGTTTTATAATATCATCTGCTGATATGATATGATCCGTTCGATATCATGAGCGCTATGCGACTGTCTTTACTCAGGACGAAATTGTATTTTGCTAGGGAATTTATTTTTAGACTATGCTATTCCTAAATCCTTTCTACTTCTGCCAGTCAACTTTTAAAAGGCTTAAAAAAGTGTCACATAGGTTTGAGTCTTTTTTTAATTAATACAAAATTCAGGTTATAATTATTTAAAAAATTCTCAATTAATATATAAGGAATTTGAAAATACCGATAATAGGAAGAAAATATATATATATTAGATTTAAAAAGTTGAGAGAGCTCATGTTTGTAGCGTGGGTGGGCATTCAGATTACATTTTATATAGTGGGCATTCAAATTACATTGAAGTCTGAAATCATCATCCTATTTCATATTATGAACAATTCTTGCGGAAAATCTAGAGAAGTTAAATATACTCGATTAAGAGATGACGTTATTCAGTGAACTACAAGAAGACAAAGAAGAGTTTGCAAACATCATTAATATAAAAAATCGGACAAGAGCTAATCATTAATATAAAAAATCGGACAAGAGCTAATATATGTATCTCCAAGTTTTAATGATTGAAAACTGGCATTTTTCATCGTCATCATTAGAAAGCGTATAATGCGACAAAAGTTTTTTGATGTACATTGCGAAAATGCACAAGCTATAACGAGCATGTAGGTGGTTCACTAACGTTGCAGGCCAGCTTTGATGTAAGCTGCGTAAAGATCCCTGCGTTTTTATCAAAACAATATACATTGTTTGTTGCGACTAAGGTAACAGAGTAAAACAGTTTGGAGCAAACAAACTTACATGGAGTCTTTAATCGCGTCTATGGCAGCTTGAGCGGGGAGGAAACCTTCAACGTCCACTTTCTTGTTCTCGTTCTTCTTGTCTAATTTTTTTTTTTCTGTTAAGTGAAAACTTGGAACAAAGCATAAGCCAAAACAAAGTGTGATGTTATATTGTGGATACAATCCTCAAAGAAGCGGCGGATTTCAGCTAGACGGTGAGGAGGAAGCTCCTTGATGTCTCTGTAATGACGGAACTCGGGATCATCAGCACACACTGCGATGATCTTGTCGTCTTTTTCACCCTGCAAGTTGTGGCTTCTTACTAATGTAATACATCCAGAGAAGGAGAAGATAGAGATTTGGGTTTCAGTGATTGTTACCTGATCAATCATGGGCATTAATCCAATAGCACGGGCACGGAGGAACGATCCAGTTAGCACAGGCTCCTACACAATAATTATCAGTTGCCTTAAGTTTGCATCATTGCATGAACAATTGAAGCTAATGAAAGGTGAGAGAGAGCACCTGCATGAGTACCAGGACATCTATAGGATCACTGTCTTCACAAATGGTTCGAGGAATAAAGCCGTAGTTGTGTGGGTACACAATGGATGAGTACAGGACACGATCAACCTTAAGAGAAAAAAAAAAAAACTTTTCAGTGATCAGATCTTTTTCCTTTTTTACAAATCTTAGATATGCAATGATACATACAACCACAGAAACAAACAACAGGTTCGAAAACTGAAATCAAGTAAAGACGCAGTACCTTAATAAGGCCACTGTTCTTGTCTAGCTCGTATTTCACCTTGCCACCTTTGCTAATTTCAACAACCTGATAAACAAGATAAAATTTCGTTCTAACTCTCTGAAAATATCTAATCTTGCACAGTGCAAAAGGAGATAAAAGCTTACACAGTTGAAAACAGCAGGGGCTTCAGGACCTACAAGATTCAAGCAAAGACAAGGATACATGCGAAATCAACAAGAAAGGAAACTTAAATCAATAATAAGATTTTAAGGTACCAATCTCCAAGTCATGCCAAGGATGAGCAGCAGCTGATCTGTGTGTGAAGGCAGCAAAATTCCTTTCGTTAAGGGTAACATTAGGATTCCTCAGAGGGGAAGAAGCAGAGCTCTTGGGGGTTCCTTCATCCTTGATATCAGCCATATCACTAAAACCTCAAAACCAAGCAATCTGTGAAATAACCATAGGATAAAACAGAAACAGCTTCTACATTACATTAACCAAAAGCGCTAGCGATAAAGAGTCATTCAAGAATACTAAACTCAAAAACACGCCATGTATCATCTAGGGTGAAAGCATCAACGCAGATCAGTTCTCGATTTCATCTAGTTACAGATCTAACCTCTACTATCGATCGATCGGATAAGTGAAACAGAACGGAGAATCTGATTACAATCCAAACGAACAATCCAAGTTTATCGGCGATCAAAATCAGTGAAGCGGAAGATCAACGGAAACGACTAATCGACGGAGAAAAGATGATCTTACAGATGCAATTTGAAGTTGAAGAGATTCCGTAACGTAATTTTTTCTTTCTTTCTTGGCTTGTAGAGCAGTTACAGTAGCAGTATTGGTGTGTGAGTGTGGCGCTTCTTTATGGACGTTGGAGGAAGGAGACGGTGACGTCACCTATTCCTTGGTTGTTGTTCATCTTCAATCCTACGATGGATCTTGTACGTTGAGTTTGAAAGGGGGAGAATCCGACGGGCGTGATTTTATTCTCGCTTTTTAATTTGTAGTGTGTGATTTTTATAAATCGAGGGAAAGAAAAAGAAAACGGACTACAGTCACTACACCAATGTTTCCAAAAAAGCATCCGACTGGCAAATCAGTGTATGACGCGTGTTCTTAGAATTAGGCGCTCTCTTTTTTATTAATTGTTCCATTTTGCTACAATTCCAAATGTAATAACAGTGTTATTTATTAGTTTTTTTTTGGGTGAATGTGTGGTATAACATTTGCAGAAAAAGAATTAACAAAATACCTATGAGTTAGGAATTGTGTCAATTACCACAAAAATGGATATTTGTAGTCTTTTATAACATGTGAGCGTTTATATAATACACAATAATGAAATAGCATTCTATTTAAAATGTCAATATATAATAGATCATTTCAAACAGAATTAAAGTTATATAATAGAGAGAGAGAGGGAGAGGGAGAGGGAGAGGGAGAGGGAGAGGGAGAGGGAGAGAGTTACATTACTATTCTTCATATACTATAGATTAAAACACCACATGAAATTCATACAAGAGGAAAAAAATGTGAGAGTGTGTTATATTTCTATTTTATATATTTTAAATAAAATAGAACATTATAAATTTTTCAAAAAAAATATCATGTAAGTTTTATAAATATATTTTTGTTTAAAAAAATTCAAAACATGGTATATAAAAAATTCATATTTTTATATGTTAATAAGAAGTTTGAATCATTATTTTTAAACTGTTAAAAAAAATAAAAACAAGAGGGATAGTGATGAAGGGTAAAATAGAAAATATTGTATAAATATATATAATTTTTTTTGTTATGGTCATTCTCTTAATTTATGATTTTTCTTTGGTCATGGATCCTAATTTCTCGGTTTTTCTTTTTTTTTTTTTGGCTAAAATGTAACCAAGTTGCTATTACAGGTAAGTGGTGTTTACATTTTGTTGACGACTCATTTCATCACCGAACTTTATCTCTTTAGTTATGCAAATGCAACTATTTGCACGATTCATCAGAATAAAGGTTTAGGCAGGAAAAAACATGTAGCATGATTTTAGTTACCACAGTATAATATCTATGCACATGCACACATAAAGATTGGTCACTAGGCTGCCTCTAGTAGCATTGTAGCAACGAGACTACCTCTCTTTTTTTTTGGTTTATTTCATAAGTATTTGTTTTTTAATATGCAAATGGGAGAAAATAATAATAATTGAATTGTGGGCCGCCTAACCACAGTTCTGTAGTATTTGTGGGAACTGATGTTTTGGTGATCGTCAAATACATGGCTAGAAACGAAGGCATCATCCAAAATATAAAGTTGATATACGGTTCTAACGAAAACCCCACCCCACCCCCACCACACCAAAGAATGAGAATATTCGGTTTTGGATTTTCCAATATTTTTTCGGGCCTCCTTATCACGAAAGTAGGGACTCAGATCAAACAAGCTTTAGATATGTCATCTCTGCGTGGAATAGTCATCTACAAACTGTGAAATTTGAAGTGTTATATCAATATGCTATCTATAGAGTTCGCCTAAAAAATACCTGTGGAATTAACCACAACTCCACAACAAAGAGATACGAAAGACAATATTTTCAAAGTGTGACATTTCACTACGTACTAACAGTAAAAAATTTACAGAAAATGTAACATATGGAAGTAGATTTTGTCATCTGAAAATGATTAAGAAGAGAGTTCTTTTTTTTACTAAATTTGACAATGATTAAAAAGAGTTCCAAGTGGTTTATTACAAGCCAACAAAAGATTGCATGAGACCAACAAAGGCTAGCAAGAAGGGCCTCATACTCAACCGGGATCTGAATGTATTGTCTCTTACTGCTTTTATGTTGTAAATAAGCCATGGTTGGTTCATAACAAGTCTTTGATTGTGGTTATGTACTTTTGTGGGTTTGGATGTAGAACTGTGAATACTTTCCATCATGATTGGTTTATTTATATGGTTTCAAAATCTAATAACGTAATGGTTTGAAATTTACAAACACATAGTAAGTACAACCACAAAAAAAGTGTTTAGAATCAAAGGTATATCGATAAAGTGTTTGAAGGTAGACACAAATGATTCACAACGAAAGAAAGATTTTATTTATTAAAAACACTCAAAAATATTACAAAAGACTCGAGAGACTTTCTAAGACTTAGACCACTCAACTCACTTGGCTGAGATTACAACACATTCCAAACCCCTTGTGTTTATAGTACAAAGCTTAAAAAATATTTTGTGGAATATTTCATATCTTACAATACACACCGCACATAGTTGTTTAATATTTTACCTAATATATGCCAGACTTAGTTATTTGACATATTATTAGTTGACATAGACACTACAAGAAAATACATGCTTAACGAAGAAATTTAACGAGGAAAAACAATCCTCGTAAATTTACGTCGATTTTACGAGGAACTTACGTGGAAAACTAAAGTCATCGTTATTTCCTCGTAACGTAACGACAAAAGTGTTTCGTCGTAAAGTGGATGTAATTTGACGAGTATTTTACGAGGAAAAACTATTTCCTGGTAAATACGACGTAAACTTTACGTGTTATTTACGAGGAAATAGTTTACGTGTATTTAGCGAGGAAATTTTGAATCCACCAACTTTGTAGGTGTTACACTTTTTTTTTGCCACCTAATTAATTTTCGTCGTAAATTCATAGGAAAATTACAACTACCAGATTCGAAATTTCCTATAAATATGGATGTTTGAACATCATTTTAAACACACCAACAACAAAAAACGTGAAAGAAAAAAAAATGGCTGGCTCCGGGACTATTTACGAGTTGCGGAAGTGGATGTATATGCATAGAGATGCTAACGGGAGAGTGACGAAAAAATACCTTGCGGGTCTGGAGACATTTATGCATCAAGCACATTCAACACCGCTCGCCCAAGAAAGTGGTAAGATGTTCTGTCCTTGTCGGAAATGCAACAATTCGAAACTGGCAAACCGTGAAAATGTTTGGAAGCATTTAATAAATAGAGGTTTCACGCCAAATTACTATATCTGGTTTCAACATGGAGAAGGTTTTAATTATGATCAGAATGAAGCTAGTAGTAGTAATAGCAATTTTCAGGAAAAAGAACCGGTTGATCATATTTTGCATAATGAACATAGTTACCATCAAAAGGAGATGGTAGATTATGATAGGGTTCATGATATGGTAGCTGATGCATTCGTAGCTCATGATGAAGATGAAGAACCTAATATAGATGCAAAAAAGTTTTACGAAATGTTAAACGCGGCGAATCAACCACTTTACAGTGGTTGTAGAGAAGGTCTCTCTAAATTGTCGTTAGCTGCTAGAATGATGAATATTAAAACTGATCACAATCTACCTGAAAGTTGCATGAACGAATGGGCGGACTTGTTTAAAGAGTATTTTCCGGAAGACAATGTGTCTGCTGATTCTTATTTTGAGATTCAGAAACTGGTTTATAGTCTTGGGTTGCCTTCGGAGATGATAGATGTTTGCATCGACAACTGCATGATCTATTGGGGAGATGATGAGAAGCTAGAAGAATGTCGATTCTGCAAGAAGCCACGATTCAAGCCGCAAGGATGGGGACGTAATAGGGTACCGTACCAAAGGATGTGGTACCTACTAATTACAGACATATTGAAAAGATTGTATCAATCAGAGCAGACTGCTGGAAAGATGAGGTGGCATGCCAAGCATACTCAGACGGATGGTGAGATGACTCATCCATCAGATGCAAGAGCCTGGAAACATTTCAACAAAGTACATCCGGATTTTGCTAGCAATATCCGGAATGTGTATCTCGGACTATGCACAGATGAATTTAGTCCGTTCGGAATGTCAGGGAGACAATATTAATTGTGGCCAGTCTTTCTTACACCATACAACCTGCCACCGGAGATGTGCATGCAACGGGAGTTGCTATTCTTGACCATATTAATACCTGGTCCGAACCATCCAAAAAGGTACCTGGATGTTTTCCTACAACCACTGATAAAAGAGTTGAAGGATTTGTGGTCAACAGGGGTGAGGACGTATGACTGTTCAACGAAGACAAATTTTACGATGCGAGCGATGCTTTTGTGGACCATAAGTGATTTTCCTACCTATGGGATGTTGTCTGGATGGACTACACATGGGAGATTAGCTTGTCCATATTGTAATGGAACGACAGATGCGTTTCAACTGAAGAATGGTAGGAAGACAAGTTGGTTTGATTGTCACCGTCGATTTCTTCCCATTGGCCATCCTTACCGAAGAAACAAGAATTTGTTTAGGCACAAAAGGATTGTGAGAGACACTCCTCCTCCATATCTAACTGGAGAACAAATTGAAGCGCAAATCGACTACTACGGAGCTAACGAAACAGTTCGTTGGGGTGGTAATTGACATGTCCCTCGTAATATGCATGATTCTTACGGTGTTCATCACAACTGACACAAGAAGAGTATATTTTGGGAGTTGCCATATTGGAAGGATCTTCTTCTGCGCCACAACCTCGATGTGATGCATATAGATAGAATTTCTTTGAGAACATCATGAATACAATATTGAATGTCTCAGGGAAGACAAAAGACAACATAAAATTGAGGTTGGACTTGCCCGATATTTGCTCAAGAAGCGAGTTACATATTAAAAGCAATGGACAAGTTTCCGTTCCGATATTCAGATTATCTTCAGAAAAAAAGTCGGTGTTGTTCAACTGGGTGGCATCAGAAGTGAAGTTCCCTGATGGGTATGTTTTGAATCTCTCTAGATGTGTTGAAAAGGGTCAAAAGTTCTCCGGGATGAAGAGTCATGATTGTCATGTCTTTATGCAACGACTACTGCCCTTTGCATTTGCGGAGCTACTTCCAACAAACGTACATGAAGCACTTGCAGGAACGTAGTGTATTATATCACAATAATTTACAAAATAATATATGACTAACAATGTGTTTAATTTTTTTTGGAATATAAAAGGCATTGGAGCATTTTTCAGGGATCTAAGCACACACACTCTTAAAGAAGAAGTTGTGGAACAGCTTCAGGAGAACATTCCCATCTTATTGTGCAACTTGGAGAAGATATTTCCTCCCAGATTTTTTGACGTCATGGAGCATCTAGCTGTCCACCTCCCATATTAGGCATTGCTTCGTGGACCTGTACATTACGGATGGATGTATCAGTATGAGCGAGCCATGAAATATTTGAAGGGAAAAGCAAAGAACCTCGCCAAAGTTGAAGGTTCTATAATTGCTGGAAGTTTGACGGAAGAAGTTTCTCACTTCACATCGTACTACTTTGCGTCAAAAGTGCGTACCCGGAGAAGAGCTCCAAGAAGATATGATGATGGTGGTGTTGCGCCAACATATGCAGTTGCTGGTGTTCCAGACATCTTGTGCCAGATTGGACGACTCGGTGGGAAGTCTAAAGAGGTTTGGTGGTCGAGTGAACAAGACGCTCATAGTGCACACACCTATATTCTACTCAATTGCGAAGATCCATTGATGCGTTATTTTGAAAGGTAACATATATTGACACTTCGAAACACATATAAGTATAATTAATTGTATAATTGCGAGAGATTCATTCCTATAAAATGTGATTTTACAGCCTATTTGTTTCTCAAGTCGAAGAAACATTTCCTGGTATATCCACAAGTGACGTAGACAAAAGGAAAGATCAACACTTCATTAAGTGGTTGCGGAATCAGGTATTAACTCAAACTTTTTTTTTCATACATGATCTGTATTTCATTAACATTCTCTTTATTTTTGCAGGTTGATTATGACGACGACGATGCAGATTATCCTAAGTGGTTACACGAAGTAATTCAATCTCCACTTGTAAAGGTCACCACTTGGTTAGTAGTGATCAAAGTTACACCTCGAGGACGAATCATCAGTGGAGAAGAACCACCATCGCAAGAAGAACAGATAAATGAAGTCGAGGAACCTGAACAAGAAATTGATGACATCCTTCTCATTGATCCGCATAATCACGAGTACGAAGATCTTACCGATGATGCCACAGACGAAGCTGTTGAAGACGAGTTTAATGAAAATGATGATGTTTCTAGTGATGACGAGAATGTCGATGTATCCGATTGATGTATTTGTTTTATGAATAAGATGAGGGAGTTTGTTTTATGAATAAGATAATGTGGGGTTTGTTTTATGAATAAGGTAATGTGAGAGTTTTTTTTATGAATAAGCAAATGTGGGAATTGTGGTTTGGAATGAAAATAAAGATGGAGTTTGGAATATATGAAGTAGAAAATAAGGAATATGGTGTTTGGGGTTTGGGGTTTCGGATTCTAGGGATTTAAACATAACACTCGTTAATTCCACGTAAGACAAATCATCGTTAAGGACTCGTAAGCCAACAAGGAAATAACGACGAAATATTAAAATAAAGAACGCGGGGCTCGTTAATTCCACGTAAGCACAAATCGTCGTAAAAACCATGTATAAGAAATCGTCGTAAATTCCACGTAAGCAGAAATCGTCGTAAATACCTCGTAAGCCAACGAGGAAATAACGACGAAATTTAAAAATAAAGATGGAGTTTGAAATATATGAAAATAAGGAATATGGAGTTTGGGGTTTGGGGTTTGGGTTTGGAATATGGGGTTTGGGGTTTGGGGTTTGGGGTTTCGGGTTTGGGGTTTGGGGTTTGGGGTTTGGGGTTTAGAGGTTTCGGGGTTTGAGGTTTGGGGTTTGGGGTTTCAGGTTTGGGGTTTGGGGTTTGTGGTTTGGGGTTTGGAGTTTGGGGTTTGGGGTTTTAGGGATTTAAACATAATACTCGTTAATTCCACGTAAGCAGAAATCGTCGTAAACACCACGTAAAAAGATTTAAACAAAACACTCGTTAATTCCACGTAAGCCCAAATCATCGTAAAGACCACGTTGGATGAAATCGTCGTAAATACCACATAAGCAGAAATCGTCGTAAATACCTCGTAGTGTAAAAACTAGAAAAAAAAAGAAAAAGAGAAAAATACCAGATTAACATGTGGCAAGACTTCCAGCAATTATAATACGTAAGTCTCGCCCACATGAATTCTAATATCTTCTCCTTTTCCTATTTTTTTCAAATATTTATAATTTGAATAGGATTTTGCTGAGGAATGTGATTTGAGATAGGGTGTGATTTGGGAGTTTGTGTGTGGTTTGAGAATGAGAGTTGTGGGTATATTTATAGGAAAACAAGGCTCGTTAATTCCACGTAAGCAAAATCGTCGTTAATACCTCGTATATAAAAACACGGGCCTTTGTGATTCCTCGCAATTTCCTCGTATTGAAAAACACGGGCCTTTGTAACTGCTCGCTATTTCGTCGTAACCTTACGACGAATTTGCGACGATATGTAATCTTATATATACCCCCGAGCGCTCACTCTTTCTTTCTTCTCTACTTCCTCTCCACTTCCTCTCCATTCCGTAGCAATGGTAAGCCTCTCTAATTTGGTTAGTTTAGGGTAGATTAGGTGGTTAGTATAGGGAATTTAGATAGGTTTACGGATTTTATGTTATTTAGTGTTCATTAGGTGGATAATGTTGGGAAATATACTGTTGATGTTAATTTTAAAAATTTAATTTTTTTCTCAGGTTCGAAAAGGAAGACTTACTGCCCATTACAGAGAGATCTTCGGTGAGCCGGGTAGTCGTTTAGACCCGACCTCTTCTTCAGCCCCCATTTCTTCGGGTCAGGAGACTGTCCCCGAGAATCAGTACACTCAGAGAGTCTCTGGGTCTACTTCTTCTAGTGCACCATCGGCTCCTCATGTGCCTTCCCCGATGGCTCATCCGACGATGCCTCCTTCTGTGCCTCCTCCGATGGCACCTCCGATGGCCGCCGATATTCATCCCGATTTGATGGTGCCTCGGAGTGCTCCTTACTCGCAGTACACTGTAGAGAACATTCTCCGTCTGCCAGGCAGAGAAGGTTTACCAGTCATCGACCCCGACCGACCGGACGGAACTTTGTGGTATGTTGCATTAATTTTTTTTTACTTCGTTTAAAATTCTTTTATAACATTAAAAAATAATTTATATTTTAAATTTGTATTTTCCAGGTGGGGGGTTGACGGATGTCTTGCATCGGACGTAACCGACACGATCAAAGGTTACTTCTCCATGGCACATCTGAACTGGAGTAAGACGCCTCACTACGTCAGAAAGACGTGGTTCAAAATTTACGCTGTAAGTTTCTATTAATTAATTATATATACTTTAATTTTTTCATGATTTATATATATATTTTCTAAAAGACTAATTGTTAATTTATTTTTTCCAACAGCAAAAATATGATTGGGCATTGGGGATCACTGAAAGGGTGAGGAAGAAGTTTAACGCGAAGGCGAAAGTTCGCTTGTTGGACACGGTCTCCAACTGGAAGGGTGACTGGATCGTGAAGGGGTATGAGCGTGGCAAACCCGCTGAACTCACCACGGATGTGTGGGATGGCCTCATCCGTTATTGGCGCCTTCCTGATTCCATTAGAATCGCCCAGGCTTGCTCTAACTCCCGTAACACGGTCGATGAGCACGGAAACGGGCCGATGCTTCACACTACGGGCCAAAAACCCCACGCCGGTGTCCGTTTGGAAATGGTAATTAAATATTTTATTAAATAAATTTTTTAATATATATATTTTATTCTAACTTTCTTAAATATTTTTTAGGCCAAAGAGACGGGACATCTCCCGTCTTTTATGGAACTTTACGAGAGGACCCACAAGAACAAGGCGGGCGTATTTGTAGATGGCAAGTCCGAGCAAATCTACTACGACGTGGTTGCTCGGGTTGAAGACCGCCAGACTCAGCTGACCCAGCAGTCTACCGACGGATTACCCGTCACCTTATCCACACTTGAAATGGATAAGATTTACGAGGAAGTAAATTTTCAAAAAATTTAATTTTTTATTATTCATTTAATATAACTTTAAATTTTTACTAACAATATTTATTTTTTGTTTTTAAGGTTGTCCCTAAAAAAAAGGGACGGACGTTGGGGATTGGTTCCGTCAACGATGTTCCGAGAGCGACATCGTCTTATGGTCATCGACGGGATGATGAAGTCACTGAGCTGCGTAGAGAGTCCGCTCAGCTGCGTAGAGAGTCCACTCAGCTGCGTAACGAGTTGGCCGCGACAAAATCTCGTATGGGTGGAGTCGAGGGCTTCTTGGACGTTATAGCGGCCACAAATCTGGAATGGGAATCCATGTTGAGGAACATGCGACAACAACATCCCATTCGAGGCGAGTCATCCGACGTACATAACGAGGCGGATGTTACGAGGAGGAGTGATGAATTCTACCAGGCGATGAACGACCCTTAGTTTTTTTTCCGGTTGTTGTATTATAAATTCAAAACTTATTTATATATAAAATATTTTCATATTGATTTATTTTTATTTTAAATTTTAATTTTATTAATAAATTAAATAATTTTAATTATTTTTTAATTATATTTTTAAATTCTGTAAAATAATAAAAACGAAGTAAATTCGTAGCTAATGTACGACCTATTTACGTGGAAACCTTACGAGGAAATGACGAGAAATAGTAAACGAGTATTTTACGAGAAAACAATAACGAGGAAAGATAAACGAGTATTTTACGAGGAAATCCTTTCGTGGTCGTTACGTGTATTTTGCGAGGAAACACTTTCAAGGTATTTACGTGTAGTTTACGAAGAACTCGTTTCGAGGTATTTACGAGGAAATATAGCGACCTCCTTACGTGGAATATTGACGTGGTCTTTACGTATCTACTTCGTCTTTACGACGAAATATATTCCTCGCTAAGTTACGACGAATTAGCGAGGAAATATGTGTTACGACAGATGAGTAACGAGCAAACGTGGTTCCTCGCTAATTCGTCGTAATTCTTCTTTTACGACAAACTCACGAGGAAAACCGCCCTCGTTAAGATTATGTTTTCTTGTAGTGAGATAATGTGTATTATTATTATTTTGGGTTACATGACTTGATGAGGGGATTGGCTTGGATTCACTACTTTGTGGACAACTAATAACACAAAACTATATTAACATCTTTCAGTACTCTCTGGTCGTAATTGCCTCACAGAAGTAGGTAGAGAAAACTACTTAGACTCTGCAGTTTGCTTGCTTTATGATCATCACCGATCTGTAAGAAGCAAGAAAAACCATTATTTTATAAACCGAACAGGTGACACATTTCAAAGTCTCGAGAGGTAGCTTTAACGAAACATGAGAAGCACCGAGAGCCTCTTAGGGATGCTTTTGCAGCTCAACCTCTCACTAATTTCTTCTCAAGAAAACTCTTCCCAAATCCCAACAAATCATACGAAACGAAACCCGCTGAGTGAAAAAGAGTGTTTGTTTCATGATGAAACATGTCATGGTCAATATCTCAATCTGTGAAGAGAACAGCGGATCTGATCCTCTTAGACTAGACCAGACAAAACCAAAACCTCTGCACAAAACAGAGTGTTTGATTTCCTAAATATGTTCTTTTTAGCGACTTTCAGATGAAACCGTGAGATTGTCGACGGAGTTTCGCCATGGAAGCAACAGCAAGAATCTTCAATACTTGCGCTCTCAATCGTCGTCTCCTTCTCACCAAGATCAATCCAAACCCATACTCCCTCTCTCTCAAATCCACAAACCACCTCTGTTTTCCCTCTCGCAATGCCGTTCTCCGAGAACCCTCAACCTCCTCCGCCGCTCGCATACGCTGCTGCTCTTCGCTCCCCTCGAATCCCAACCTCTTCAAATCTCTCCTCTCCCTCACGTCGAATCTCCACCTCCAGAACTCCGCCGCTCACGCTAACCCGCTCCGATCCGAACCCAGCGACGGCGTCGCCGTCTGGAACAGAGCTCCACGGACCGTGAACGGAGAGGGAAACGCGAATACGTTCGGGGAGAGCGGGAAAGAGACGACGGTGGTTCTCCTCGGGTGGTTGGGAGCGAGAGCGAAACACCTAAGGAGATACGTGGAGTGGTACAACTCCAGGGGAATCAACGCCGTTACTTTCACCGTCGACGTTAGGGATTTGCTCAGGCTTGATCTTGGACGGAGGCTTGAGCGGCGGATAGATGAGTTTGGGAACGAGTTGGTCAAGTGGGTGTCGGAGAAAGAAGAGGGCGGGAGAGAAAAGTGCTTGGTGTTCCACAGTTTCAGTAACACTGGTTGGCTTGTGTAGGTTTGATTATCAGTCTCATCTTCTCATTACTGATGAAAATGTTAAGAAAAATAAAAATAAAAATAAAAGGTTGAAACTAGTGTTTGGTTACTAATGATGATAATTAAACAATTTTCATCTTCTCATTAATGATGATGATGATGAACTTAGTGTTTGTCTTTTTTTGGGTAAGAATGTGTTGAAACTAGCAAACACTTTTACTCACTAGTGTTGTTCTTTTGGCAGCTATGGTACCTTGCTGGAGAGCTTTGTGGGCAGACAAGAGTTAGTAGAAAAGATTAAGGGTTGTATCATTGATTCAGGAGGAGCAGATCCTCTAGATACCAAGGTTTGAACTTTTAAATGTTTCTCCTTATGTTGAAACTTAGCAGTACTGCATTTTCATTGTTTCCGCATTGTCTTCTCGCATCCGTTATGACAGTACAGTTTTTATACACATCTTAATCACTGGAGGGACATAGATTTAGCAATGAGTATGTTATTATTAAGATTCGACTATAGATTTCATGGTTTGCTTGCAGATTTGGGCAGCTGGTTTTACTGCTGCTATACTGAAGAAACGTAGCTCCACCATAAACACTGAACCAAACAGTCCTGGAAAAGAAGATGAGCAAAAGAAAGAACCTCTAGGAATCGAAAGCATGATGCTATCATCTCTAGAGAAACTATTCCCCATTGTCTTAAACATCCCAGAGGTCAACATGTAAGCTTTATGTGCACCCATCTGTTTCTTTTTTTGACTTGGTACTGGTTAGTCATTGGTCGTGAGTGTTGCAGGAGGCTAACGAGGATCACCCAGAGACTCTATGAGAACCACCCTCCATGCCCTCAGCTTTATCTTTACAGCTCTGGTGACAAAGTTGTTCCTTCGCATTCCGTAGAGATCCGGATCAAAGAACAGCAGAAGATTGGGAGAAAGGTACAGTCTTTCAATTTCAAGTCGTCTCCTCATGTTGATCACTACCGGAACTTTCCAGACTTGTACTCCTCGCAGCTTCACAACTTCTTGCAAGAGTGCTTCAAGCCAACAAAGCAGCAGCAGCAGCAAGCTCTCTGATTTGGAAACATAGATGTTTTTGTAGCCTGGTTCATTTCTTTTGTTCTGGCTGAATGAATGATCGTGAAAGCTGCAGATACGGTGAAGCGTTACGAAATATACAAGTGATTTTGTTTTCTTCGGTCTAAAATTAAATGAAATAGAATTTTTACACAAAAAAAAAAAGAAGCTATACCAATTCTAACCTAACTACATCAAAAAAGCTGTTAATGTCAAACCGAACAAATAACACGTCTCTTTTTAATTTATCGAATTGAATCCAATTCATAACAAAATTTGAACCGAAAACCAAAAATTTGGTTTGGTTTGTTCGGTTCATAAGTGATTGGATCGGCTATAAATGGTCTCGAACCGGGAAAAAATGAGATACGAACGAAATTTCAAAGGTCTTCTTTCTCCGGCGGATTCGTCGTAATCGAAAATGGCAGCAGCAGAGGATTCAGAGGTCTCTACGGCGAATTCTTTCGGCGCTGTCGTTCTAGGCGGTACTTTTGATCGATTGCACGATGGGCATCGCACTTTCCTCAAGGTTAATTGTTTTTTTTCTCTCTCTCTCTCTCTGCGATTTCTGCGTATGTATGAGTTTTTTTGAGAATCGAATCGAAATTTATCGAATCAGGCGGCGGCGGAACTGGCCAGGGAACGATTAGTTGTTGGAGTATGTGATGGCCCTATGTTGACGAACAAGCAAGTAAGTCACACAGAGAGAAGCTAGTCTCTGTTTCACCCAGAGTGTTTCCGGTTAGATGTCTGCTCTATTTCTATCAATAAAGGAGTTAACTAGTGAACAAATTGGTGTGGTGAGCTCTTATGGCACACTCTGTTGTGTGTACAGTTCTCTGAGATGATACAACCAATTGAAGAAAGGATGCGTAATGTGGAGAACTATGTCAAGGTAATTGCACCCATACCATAGGATGAAATTTTCTCTCGTTAGCTACTTGAATAGTCTTCTTACTACAATGTGAATTGTGAACTAACTAATGTGACAAAAGATATGAGTTAAAGAGTTACTCTTATTTACTTGTCTACATGGTCTTGTATGTAGTCTATCAAACCTGGGCTGGTTGTGCAAACCGAGCCCATTACTGATCCATATGGACCTTCTATTGTCGATTAAACTTTGGAAGCTATTGTAGTCAGGTTTAGCCTTGTGTCTATTAATCTCTTTTTTTTCACATGTTCCTTTCTGTTCACATCCGTGGCTTTAACTAATCATAACCTGCAGCAAAGAGACGTTACCTGGTGGTTTGTCAGTTAACAGAAAGAGAGCAGAGAGGGGTCTTTCTCAACTCAAGGTTCATCTTTCTTTATTCACCTAGCCTTAACCTTGTGGTGAATTTTGAAAGATTCAATCGTCAAACCCTTATCATTTTCTTCCTTGTAGATTGAGATTGTTGAAATAGTTTCTGATGGATCAAGTGGGGATAAGATAAGTTCGACTACTTTGAGGAAGTTAGAGGCTGAGACACAAAAGCAACATGCTGAACAAGAAGCATCATGAACTTGGAACATGTAAAGATCAACTTTGTTTGTAGCTTTTGAATATGTTTGTTTTTATATTGACTGAAAATGTTCAATGAAAAAGGTAAACGCTTTGTATACATTTGGCAGACACGGCAGCGTATTGAAAACAAAATTCTGAAAGCTTCCATAAACTTCTGATTCCAGTTCTGATTCCGAACCACATCCTTACAATAATGTTATTGTGTTGTTGGTTTTATAGTATGATTGTTTGAGCGTTTAGTACTACATTTATAATTTCTTTGTGTATTGTGTGGGTATTGATCATGGCAAGATGATTCTTCATTCTGATTTGCATTGTTTCCAGTATATGTTCAATCCTGTTAAATGAAGATGTTGAAATGTTCATGTCCAAGTAAAGTATTAGTTAAAATTAATTTAAGTTTCTCTAAAAATATAGCCGGATGCCATAATATGTTATTACACTGTTATTTTTCAGGTATATGTTAAAAGATCATAATGAATCACGCTCTCTTTCAATGTGTCATTATCAATCTTTTTGAATCTAGGAATGAACTTCTGCTATATTAATCAAAACAGAAATTTTGGATGTTATACTGTTTAAAACTCACTTTTTTTTTTAATTTATATTTACGTATAAACATCCTAATATGTAATTACAAAATGCTTATGCTTTTATTTTGTTGAGATTAGGTTAACTATCCCCTATATATTATTTGTGAAACATTACAACTTCTTTTTGTAATTACGTGTCATCACTAAGATGATTCTTAGAATTATTAGAGAAATATGTTGGTCCATCTAATTATATAATAAGCTTTTTATTAAACTAACCATAAATTTATTATTAATGTCATTTATTATTTCCTTAAATAAAGATTACGGAATTGCCTAATGTGGCTAAAGTATATATGACAATTAATGATTTTGAATAATAAAGATCTGATAAAAAAAATGTATCTTCTATTAAATTTGTTTAATTTTAAACTATTAAAATAATTTAAAAAAAATCACAATAACCATATTATAAAAATTTAGATTTTTCTGTATATGTTATATTTTGAATTTTAAAAAACGACTATAAATTACTAAAACTGTTAAAAGTCTCACATTCAAATTTTGCGATCCATGGTTTAAAATTTTTGTTATGACAAAATACAAATGATTACAAAATCATATAAATAAAAGTCTAATTTAATTAATCATTAAGATTTAAAATATATATGTATATATATTATTCTAAATTAAACTATAAACCATATTGAATAAATAAATATTTTAATTTCAAAATTTTTTTTGAATAATTTTTTTTGATAAAAGTTTTGAACTAACATTGATAAATTTTTTTAAATTATAAATTACTAAAATTATTAATCCTACAATGAAAATTTTGTTATCAATAATTTAAAGTTTTTGCTATTAAAGATACACATGATCAAAAAAACATATGAGTAGAAAGCATCATTTAATAGACTTTAATATTAAAAATATACTATGTATGTTAATATCATTTAAATTTAATTACATATCCTATCAAATTTTTAAAAAAAATTGTTTGGATTAATAAAATTGATTTATACGTTTGCACCAATTTAATTATATATGTAATAGTTACTGACTTTTAATTATTCAATATATATTTATTATTTCATAATATGTAAGAACATATAATACATAAAATAATTTATATATATAATGTTTATCCTGCACAAGCCGCGGGTCTTAATCTAGTTAAACTATATAAGCCATTAGTGTGCTTGGGTGGAAGCATATATTCCCTCTGAAAACCTACACGATATCAACTTTGCGTAAAGTAATTATGGTACATGTTATCAAGATTACCTTGATATTTTTGTTTCCAACATATTCTTACATGCAATTGTTCCATTCAGTAAAAATGAAAACTTTAGTAATATCAAAATAATAATTTAATACGTTATATTACATATTTATTCAGTTCAACTACATATATGTTTATTATGAAAACAATTTAGATACGCATTCTCTTCTCTACACAAAATGACCACTTATACATCTTTATCAAATTTGGACGTTTCTCAAGAAAATTCTCAGTGTATTTATGTCAAGCTACTTAGAAAATATAAAATCAAATTATCATCTCTTGGGCTGTACAAGATGAAATTGATTTTTGTTGAAGTCAGGTGTTTAAAAAAAAAACACTAATCAAATCACTAACTTTCATTGATGTTATATGGGAAAAAACATAAAGACATCATAATCTTTATTATTATATAAGTTGATGTATAAAAATTTTATATTTATAAATATATTAGTTTATTTTTATTATGTGATATATACAATATAATTTGATGATTATGTGAGTTATTAACCATTTCCATATTTAAATAATTTTGCTAAAAATGTGAATCTTTATAAAGGAATTTTACTTTGATAGTGCTATAAAAATTATTAATCATTATCATATTTTAAAATGTTTCTAAAATATGAAATATTTATAAAAGTTGTATATGTCAAAATTAGATTAATCTTGTTTATTTTTAAATTTATGTCATTTTTAATTTTTGAAAAGGAATATACTGATGCCACATAATCAAATTTGAAAAAGAAAATCAGTTTACAAATAATCTCTATAGGAGAAATTTTATATGTCACAACTAAATTGATATCATATTATATTTTTTCAAAGTAATTTCATCTTTTTATTTTTGAGAATGAATGTGGCAACAACACATAAAAAAAAATCGCTTCATAATTAATGTCTAGATGATGTGTACAAAACTAAAATTCTATACAATTACTATTTAATGAAATTTCAACTATTTCGAAAAGAAAAAAAAATTCCTATCAATTTTTATGATAACGACACCTCAATAGTTTTATTTTTGGACTTTTTAATATTATGTTAGGGATTTCCAGTAAATGATAGTAGAGAAATATAGAAAAATAAAATCTCACAGAAAGCGATAGAACATAAGAAGGTCCACTTTGGTTAAAAATATCTGCGACCGCAATGATGCCCACTCTTTGTGGTTCTCATCCTTCATCCTTCATCCTTCATCCTTCATCCTTTCGATCCTCTCAATTCTCTTAACTACTCTCATTCTTCAAAAACTACCTCTAGTTTTCCTTTTTGTTATGGATAATATCTTGTCACAGATCTTGTCAAAATCAGACAGTTCATATATGATCTAGATCATTGGTTGGAAAAATTGATATGAGAAAAGAACATGGACCCATTTGTTAGCTTGAAAGCTACTTTTAGAAACATATTATGATAATATCTAGGAAAATTTGTGTCAGCATCAGTAACACCATATATATCACTACAGTATATCGTAATAGATTTATAGTACGTTGATAAATTAAGTTGGAAATTATCAAGCACACAAATCTAAAGTCGATATTACACTACAAGAAAACAGCGGTATTCTGACAGACATTCCGACGGAAAATGAAATCCTCGGAATATCCCGAGAAATTTCCGAGGATATTCCGAGGAAACACAAAATTTGGTTTCTTCGGAATTTCCTCGGAATATACCGACGGAATTCCGAGGAAATATCAATCCGTCGGAATATTCTTATGGAATACCGAGGAGAAATGTATTCCTCGGAAAAAACCGATGAATTCCGAGGATATATTATAGCCGTTGGAGAGCCGTTGGGAGATTTTAAAAATTCCAAGGAAATTCCGACGAACTAGCCGTTGGCGTCGGAATTCCGTCGGAATTTCCTCGGTCTGTCGGCAGGATTTCAACTATAAATACAAGCACCCCTCTTTGTCTTCATTCACTCCATATCTTCATCCTCCCTCTTACTCTCTTTACACACGAATTTGATTCATAAAAAACATCTCTTCTTCAAATTATTTTCGTTCTTGGATCGATCGACCTCATTTGGATCCGAACACGAGATTGCTTACGGAAGAATACCAACGAGGTATAACCGAATTCATGGGGTTAGTTCACCGACAACCGGAAGCAAAAACAGATATGTTAAGATGTCCCTGCTCTAATTGTAAAAATAGAAAGATTATTAAAGAGTGGGATGTTTGGACTCATCTATATTTGAGTGGGTTTACACGAAGTTACAAAATTTGGTATCATCATGGGGAAACTGATTATGAACATGGTAGTACTAGCGAACCTCAGCCAGCGGTTAGATTAGAAGAACCAATTAGAACAGATGTAGATTATGGTGTAGGTACTGAGCAGATGGTAAATGATCATTTTAGAGGGGAAGATTTACCCAATGCACAAGCTAGGAGATTTTATGATATGTTGGATGCTGGAAAGCAACCATTGTACGAAGGTTGCAGAGATGGTCATTCAGCTTTATCATCTGCTACAAGATTGATGGGCATTAAAACAGATTATAATTTGGCTGAAGACTGTGTGGATGCGATTGCTGATTTTGTAAAAGGTATTCTACCCGAGGATAATGTAGCTACTGGTTCATACTACGAGGTTCAGAAACTCGTAGCTGGTCTTGGTTTATCGTATCAGGTAATAGATGTATGCAGCGACAACTGCATGATTTATTGGAGGGCGGATTAACAGCGGGTTACATGCAAATTTTGTGGGAAGCCTTGTTATAAAGATACGAGTGGAAGAGTTCCAGTGCCATATAAAAGGATGTGGTATTTGCCTTTGACGGAAAGGTTGCAGAGGTTGTATCTGTCTGAACGCACAGCGCAACCAATGAGATGGCATGCAGAGCACTCAACAGATGGTGAGATCAAACATCCTTCAGATGCAAAAGCGTGGAAGCATTTCCAATCAAAGTATCCCGACTTTGCGTATGAGAGAAGAAATGTCTACCTTGGATTATGTACTGATGGTTTCAACCCGTTTGGCAAGAGTGGAAGACAGTATTCTCTATGGCCAGTCATTCTTACACCATACAACCTACCCCCAAACTTGTGCTTGCGACGAGAGTTTTTGTTTCTCTCGATTTTCGTTCCCGGACCAGAGCATCCTAAGAGATCACTTGATGTGTTTCTTCAGCCACTAATATATGAGTTGCAACAACTATGGGCTCAAGGTGCTGAAACATACGATGTTTCGTGTAAAGAAAACTTTCAAATGCGGGCAGTACTAATGTGGACAATAAGTGATTTTCCAGCATATGGTATGTTATCTGGATGGACAACGCATGGAAGGCTATCATGTCCATATTGTCAAGATAACACTGATGCTTTCCAACTAAAACACGGAAGGAAAACGTGTTGGTTTGACTGTCACAGGAGATTCCTACCACCTGATCATCCATATCGTAGGAGTAGGAATTTGTTTACGAAGAACAAGAGGGTGTTTGACAGTCCACCTCCGGAAATTTGTGGGAAAGATTTGAAGACACAACTAAGAGATTTTGGTGCAGAAAGGACGCCAGACGTCGGTGGACATGAGCGTTTTCCGGTAGATGTTGTTGGAGACCTACATAACTGGCACAAAAAAAAGTATTTTCTGGGATCTGCCATACTGGGTGGATCATCTGCTAAGGCATAATTTAGATGTCATGCATATTGAGAAGAACTTTTTTGACAATCTCATGAACACGATCCTTAATGTTCAAGGTAAAACAAAGGATAATTTGAAGTCAAGACTGGATTTAGTCGATATATGTGCTCGTTCAGAACTTCATGTTGATGAGAATGGTAGGGCTCCTTTTCCCATATACCGACTTGATGCAGAGGGAAAAGATGCGTTCTTTGATTGGATTTCAAACGATGTGGAATTTCCAGACGGTTACGCATCTAATTTTCGTAACTGTATCGACAGAAAGGAAGGAAAGTTTACTGGCTTGAAAAGCCACGATTGCCATGTAATGATGCAGCGCCTCCTTCCGTTTGCCTTCAAGGAACTATTACCACGAAATGTTCATGAAGCAATTGCAGGGATAAGTGGTTTCTTCCGCGATTTATGCACGAGATCAGTGACTCTTGAAGGTATTGAAAATTTGAAGACTAACATAGCCGTGATTCAGTGCAACCTTGAGAAGATATTTCCTCTCTCATTTTTTGACGTTATGGAGCATCTTGTTATTCACCTGGCAAGAAAGTTGGAACTTGGTGGTCATGTGCAGTATAGATGGATGTATCTGTATGAGCGGTATATGTTCCATTTGAAGAAGATGGTGAAAATTTTAAGTAGGGTGGAAGGTTCTATAGTCGCACAGATGAACAATAAAGAAACTTCAAACTTTGCCGAGTACTACTTTCCAGCAGAAGTTCAGACCAAAAACAGAAGACCTGCTCGGCATGATGATAGAGGCGAACGTGCAACATATCATGTTACGGTTCCAGACATTTTCACAGAAGTTGGACGACTTAGCGGAAAACCAAAGGACCGTCGACTTACTGAGCAGGAGCGCAGTAATTTGCAAACATATTTGTTCACCAACTGCGAAGATGTTCTTAAATATGAGAGGTAAATAAATTAGCTTACAAATTTTTATTTTAACAAGTTGAAATTTAAATCTTAATTAATTACACTATTGTCATCATATGTACAGGATTTTCATGGCGGAAAAGCGGTTCGAATATAGATACGCCACAGAGGACGAACTAGAAGAAATGAAGCAGAGAGAATTTGCTGGATGGATGTTTACTTATGTGAGTGCTTTAAACAAATTAAAATATCATTTATCACATATTTATACTAATTCACATTTATTGATATAACATATATATGTGCTATTAATAGGTGTCTGCTGGTTTGGCCAGAGGTGAAACATTTGACGATTGGATACGCGAGATGGTCGTTGGACAAAACTTTGTTGTGAAGTCATATCCGAGATTTTGTACTCGAGGATATGCATTCACAACTCAAAAGAGGAGACGTTCGAGTACGACTTATGATGTTGGCGTTTGTTCTGCATCAGGAGATGATGTATACTACGGATACATACATGAGATTTTAGAAATCAAGTATTTGGGCATGGTTGGATTGCACTGTACTGTTTTCTATTGTGATTGGCACGACAACACTCTAGATCGAGGTGTGAGAACAGATGCATTTGGTGTTACATCAGTAAATTCGAGGCGAAAGCTGCAATATTATGATCCTTTCATTCTTGCTTCTCAGGCCGATCAGGTAATTAAATGTAATTATTCAGAATGATTCATCATCATGTGTATTAATTTATAATTTTACTAATAATTTTTTAAATGTTATAGGTTTTTTATATCAAGTACCCCCGGGTATGGAACAGAGATGATCCATGGGTTACTGTTACATCGACTTTTTTTTTTTAATAGAAATACCGAGGAAATTCCGAGGGAAAATAGGTTTTCCTCGGAATTTTCTCGGAATAGACCTTCTCGGTTTAGGGATTTGATTATAGAGTCCTTTTCCTCGGAATTTCCTCGGAATATTCCGACGGAATTCCGAGGAAGATAAGGGTTTCCTCGGAATTCCCTCGGAATATTCCGAGGAAATTTCGAGGAATTAGGGGTTTTTAAACCGAAAACAACGTTTTCCGGATTGAATAACACGTATATAACCTTGATTAAGTGTCTTAACCAGATTATGAAGTCAAACTTTGGTGTTTTACCCAATAACAAACACTTTTACGATTGCATGAACGAAAACCACACAACATAAGAGAAACACTTATACATTTTAATAAACGGTAAAGGGAATACTTACAATTATTTTTGAAATTTTGTTATTTCATGGTTTATGATCATCTATACAAAGAATCCTCAATGGTATGCATTACAATTGTATAAGAAATGAAATACGGCAAAAAAAATCGATGTTTTGAAACCCCAAACCCTTTTTCCTCGGAATTTCCTCGGAAATTACCGAGGGTATTCTGAGGAAACATGGTTCCTCGGAATATTTTCATTTAACCGGGTAAACCAAGCCGCCAAATATTTCGCGAAAATTGAATTAATGATTTCCGAAGAAATTCCGACGGAAATATATAATTTTTCCGAGGAAATTCCGACGGACATTTTCCGTTGGACGCCTCCTTTTATTAGGTCGAACCAGATCTTCTTCCCCATTTCTCTCTTCCTCTCTCCGCCGAAGCTCTCCTTCTCTCTCACCCTCTCCGCCGAAGCTTTCCTTCTCTCTCGCGATTTCCGCCCTAATCCTCCTCAATTTCAGTCACTGATCATGTATGAACCCTATCCCACTCTCTTAGGTTAGATTTGTTAGGTTTTTAAGTAGATTTGATGATTTTGGAATGATATTTATAGATTTTTGTTAGGGTGAATGGTAGGATTGTGTAAAATCGAGTTTGATTATGGTATTCACTTGATTTGGATTTTTTTTTTAAGTTTTTATTAATTTTGTGATTAAAAACTATTATTTGGGATTTTCAAAAAAAAAATATATATACATATATATATATATATATAATATAAATTTCTATATTTATTAAACATTTTTAATATTATTAAAACTATTTTTTTGTAATTATTAAACTATTTTTTATTTATTAAAACTATTTTTTGTTTATTAGAACTATTTTTATATATTTATTAAACATTTTTAATATCTATAAAACTTTTTTTGTGATTAAAAACTATTATTTGGTATTTTTTAAAACAAAAAAAAAATATATATATATATAATATAAATTTCTATATTTATTAAACATTTTTAATATTATTAAAATTATTTTTTGTAATTATTAAACTATTTTTTATTTATTAAAACTATTTTTTGTTTATTAGAACTATTTTTATATATTTATTAAACATTTTTGATATCTATAAAAAATTTTTTGTGATTAGAAACTAATTACAGATCTAATGATGATCAGACCCGGCCTCGACAGCGTCGTGGTCATGGTGGTACGGGGAGCCAGTCTCGGGATTCCAGCCATTTTCAGGATTCCGCTTCGCCCCACAGTTCCTACCATACATCTCCCTCTGCTGCACTCCCTCTGCTGCACCCGCTCCTGCTCCTCTCGCTCCCGCTGCTGCACCCGCTGCTGCTCCTCTGGGTCCTCCGGGAGTGATGAGTGTTGCGGAGTTGGTTCGACAGCCCGGTCGTGACCATCTTCCCTATCTCACTCCGTATCCACATGGAGGGGGTCAAACATGGTAATTAAACATATTTATTTTTTCATTAAAATTTGATTCATTATTAATAATTTGTTCTTTTTATTAGGTTCAACCGATCCGGGAACGGGATCAGCGCATGGATCAACCGTATGATGTACTCGCCCCTCGACAAGGGACATCCGACTATCAATGACTTCCCTACCGACAAGCAGCATCTGTGGTTTCGTCAGTTTGCGGTAAGTATTCTAATTTTTTACTTATATTTTTAATCTTTAATATAAATTTGCTACTAATTGTGTTTTTTTTTTCAGCAAGAATTCAACTGGAATTCCGATGAGACGCTCTTTATCTATTACCACTTCGTCCATAAAGTTATGGACAACTATGGGAAGCAGATCCACGAGTGGAAGAAGAAGTGGGAAATCAACAAGGTTGTTTTTAATTTATTAAACAATTTTTTTAATTTATTAAACTATTTTTTAATTTATTAAAATATTTTCTTTTTTTTATTATTAAAAGGTCCCAAAGTCGATAAACAACACGGTCTGGACGGAGTTGTGTGCGCATTGGGATAAGGAAGAGACGAAATAAACTTCTTCCACCAACTCCACCAACCGCAGGAGCGACCGTAAAGGGAAGGACGTCTTCAAGCATAACTTGGGTGCTCAATCTATTGCCACTCTGGGGATCGCATGGTAAGTTCAGCCGCCTTTTCTTCAATTATTTAAGTTTTGAAATTTTATTTTTTGTGCATTTCTTCTAATTTCTAATGTTTGTTTAATTTATGTTTTTTTCAAGGCGGAAGAAAATGATGGCGAGCCTGTTGATGATCTCGTCCTAATGAAGAAGGCGTATACCAACAAGAAGACCGGCCAGATTGATAACGGTCTTGTGAGGGAAGTGGTCACCCTGGTCCAAACTCAGGTGCAAGACGAAGTGTCTCAGCTTCAAACCGAGGATGACGATTCGACGGCTTCGACCAACTTGTCCCGGTTTCGAATCAACGAAATCGTTGAATCGGTAAGTTCTTTTTTTAAAGTTCAATTCATTTATATCTTGATTTTTATTTTATCATCTTTTTATATTATTTAAATTTGGTTATTTTCTATTTCAGTCGGTTCCAAAGAAGAAGGGACGTTTGGTCGGTTTGGGTCGTCGCAGCCGGTCGGTTCCTCCTTCTTCTGCACCACCGCCCTTTGTTGATCCAGAAGTACTTACGGCTCAGTTGAAGGACAAGGATGATCGCATACCTTTGTTGGAGACCCAGATGGCGGCTCAACAGGCGGGCTATGAGGCACAAAAGAGGCTGAACCAGCAAATGATGGAGATGATGCAGAGGATGTACCCGAACGAGGTGTTCCCGACCGTGCAAGACCCGTAGTTTTTTTTTTTTTCAAAAACTCGGAATGTTTTATTTTTATTTGTACAACTTTGAATATTATCTAATATGTTTTCAATTTTAATTTTAATTTTATATTTTCGAATTTAAATTTCAAAAATTTTATTTTTAAAATTTTTTTTTTTTTTGAAATTCCGAGGAAATGAACCCTTGGAAATTTCCGACGAACATTTCCTCGGAATATACCGAGGGACTCCTTCCTCGTAATATACCGAGGGACTCATTCCTCGGAATTTTCCGAGGGCTCTGTTCCTCGGAAATTCCCGATGAAAATTCCGAGAAACATTTCGTCGGAACTTCCGAGGTTTGGACCATCGGAAAGTCCATCGAAATATCCCGATGAAGTTCTCCCTCGGTATATTCCGAGGACCTTTCCGACGAACTGGTGGTCCTCGGAGTTTCCTCGGTAATTTCCGAGGGATTTCCGGGGAAAAATGAATTTCCGAGGAGTTATTTCCGAGAACTTGTTTCGTCGGTATGTCGTCGGAATAACGTTATTCTGATCACATACCGACGATTTTTTCCCTCGGTATGCCCCTGTTTTCTATTAGTGTGATGGTAAGCTATAATATTTGAGTATATAATTTGACTTTTGTAATCTATTTAAATGCATGAAGAATTAAGAAAGGTAATGAGAAAACTATATGGTGGTAAGCTATAATATGTAAGTATATAATTTGTCTATCTGTTGCTATTTTTTGTCACAATAGCATACATTATGTGGGTTTGAATTTGAATGGTGATAGAAATATAAACCACTAGAATAACAAAAAAAAAAGAAAAAAAAACATAAACCACTACACTACATGTCATGGTAATCCGTTATCATTTGTAAATCATTGTTTTAAAAATAGGTTTAGACGGCGACTAAACATTAGAATTTAAACGAAACAAATTTATAAAACAATTTGTTTAAAAATTGAATTACGCATTCAAAAAAGCAGTCTAGATGTCCACTTAAAGCAATAATCCTTTTAAAACGTCTAATTTGTTATAAATTAATTGGTGAATGTTCATAACCGGCCCGGTCCATAACCGGCCTAAACCTTAGAGAGAGACGGTCCAAACCCTAGAGAAAGAGGCAGCGGCCGCGGCATGGAGAAAGAGGGAAAGTCGGCTAGAGACTTTCCATTCTTCTAGTTTTCCTATTTCATCTATGTTTATGATTTGTAATCTTTCCATTTATGTATTTTCATTTATCTCTCATGTAACCCTTATATAAAGGGATCTCTTATTCATTAATAAAACACAGTAATATTCAGACCTAAAACCTTCGTTTTACAACACGTTATCAGCACGATAGCCTCCAACACCCTGAGCCTAAAACCAAACCCCTAAAACCCTAAACAAAAAGAATCTACCTCGGAACTTCAAAGAGGTCGTTCTCCCAAACCGTGAGGACCCAGAAAACAATCAAAATATCAAATCGAAGCTCTTTCCAAGACGAATCAGTCAGTGCAAACCGTTTGTCGATCTGACCACCGACGCGCCCTCACGCACCGATACAGTGTGCGCCAATTTGCTTTGGAACCCTAATCCGAACCCGACGAACCCTAATCTGTTCTTGCAAGCGTTCCAGCTCGTGTTCATCCGATCAGCCTCAGCCCTGAGGCGTTCCTGATACTAGACGAACTCAGCCTCAGCTCCATCCGTTCTCAGCTTACATCCTGGACAGCTACAGCTCGCGTTCCCGATCAGACGCGTTCCGTTCCAGCTCGCGCCTCAGCACGCGTCCATTCTAGCTCGTTCCAGCTCGCGTTCCAGCTTGTTCCAGCTAGCGTCCCGTCCAGATCGAGGTTCTCTTGGTGGTCCGGTTCTACAATCTTCAAAACCTAAAGGTAATTCGAATTCTGAAAACATGAATCGAATATGGTTGTTTTGTAAAGATTGAAACCCTAAAATATAATCTCTAAAAGGATGAAAGCCATAGGATAATAGATCGATACCCTATGAGTAAATCGAAGCTCTATAAGTTCAATCCAAACCCTAAAATCGAGATTTGATCCATTGATCAATTAAAATCAGAACATTGAAGGTTTTGAATCTCAAAATTAAACTCCCTTGATCTAAGATCAAATCGAATTCCCAAAACCGTAATTTGAAAAATCGATTTTAATTGTTTGGATTTTAAAATTTTTTGTTTGATTGATTGATCACCTAAAACTATGATTAGGATTGTTTAAACTTGAATCTTGAATCTGAAGTAATTGGCTTGTTTAAATCAAAACCCTAATGATCTAGTTTAGATTGTTTAAAAATCAAAATCTGAAACTATATGATTAGGTTAAACTGTTCTAGACATAATCATACTTGTGGCCGTGTGGCCTTGTTGCATTCATACCTAAACCTAATCACATTGATTGATTTCAATTGCACTTAGAATCTCATGTTAGGATGGTATTGAAATTGAAATTGAAATTGAAATTAAGTATGATTGTTCTTTGCTTGGCCGATTAGCTAGCTTGTGTTGAGTACATTGTATAAACTGATATAATGCATCTATGCTAGGATTGCAATTACACAACAAACTATATGCATTGATCCTGAATTGAATCATTAGCCGTGCGGCTTGTTTTCATGTTTTGGCCGTGTGGCTTCCTCATGGCCGTGTGGCTTCTTCTTGGCCGTGAGTCATAAACCTTAGCCATAAGGCTTGCTTGCTTGATTGATTCTATTGATTGTGAGTTAAGTCAGGTAGATTGATTGCATATTGAATCTGAAACCCTAAATCTCGAATTTGAATCCCTAAGGGCCTTGAAACCCTAAATCGCATGATATTGATCCAAATTGAGTTTAGGTTTGATTCTTGTTATTTTGACTGATCTAATTGATGTCTTGAAAGCTAAGGTGCTAGATTATTTTGATTCTCATAAAATCTGAAACTCTAGCCACATTTTGTATTGCTAAGATGATAAAACCCTAATTGGATCAACATAGATTGTTTGCATCATAGCTTGGCCGTGTGGCCTTTATTGCACCTTACTATCATAGTCGTGTGGCTTGCATACATCATATCACCTTGATCACATATAGAATCCGAAAGCTAAGATCGTATGCATCATATATCTATCTAGCTGTGTGGCCTCTTTGCTTGCATCATGACTGTATGACCGTGTGGCCTTGATTGTATTGCATTAAACCCTCATAGCCGTGTGGCTTACTTACTGATGCATTGATCATTACTTGATTGCTTGCTTGGCCGCATCATACATCACCTACGCCGTGTGGCCTCATTGCACATCACCCCTATAGCCGTGTGGCTTGTTTATTAGGAATGCATTAACTCGATTGTTTACTTGGTCACACGATTTATTTTCTTATAAAGATTGAGTGATATATGATTACAGATGTCGAAAATCAGCAATCTAGATTATGCTGCCCTAAATCTCTTTGGAGATAATTATTTACAATGGGCATTAGACACAGAGATTGTCCTAAAATCAAAGGGCCTCGGTGAATGTATCATCGAGGACAATAATGCAAGTGAAAGTAATAGATACAGGGCAATAATGATTACTCGCTAACCCTAAGCCAATGAGGCTGCAGAAAAAAAAAAATCTAAAGAAAGCAACCACGTCCATCATGATAAACCATACGACTGTAACCGTGATGGATGGAAAGGACGTGGGCATAGCCAAACCACCTTATACGACCATGGACATAGGAATCACTATAACCGTGGTTGTGGACCCAGTTTTGGCCATGGTTAAGGGAGAGGAGGCTGTGGCATTTCTAAGCCACCACACTCGACCAAGTCAGTGTGCCATAAGATATGTAACGGGGAATCATTAGGCTTAAACATCTGATTGTCTAAAAAGAATAATGTTGATTTCGACTTCTGTGTTTGCTTTGCTTTATGTTTGTGATTTTCTTGAATTAAGAACTTATATTATAAGATGAATGAATGATTTTAGATATGACTAAGAAAACACCAATATATAAGGCAATGTTGCGGGTATAGTCAGTCAGATAAGGGCCTGCAACCAGTATAGAGTTTCCTAAAGGGCTATGGCTAGACTTAGTACATTGGCGCCTAAAGAGGCTAAGTACATTGGTGCCTAAAAAGAGCACGCAGGCTTGAAAGACCTAATGCTCTATATCCACCCATAGAAGCCCATTGAGTTTATAAGATATATGATATAAGAATGGTTTCCATATAGAAACAATGGGCAAAGGAAACAAAGAGTGGTCGAAACTATACATGCATTCTCTACTGATCTAGACTATGCAAAGATCAGTATGATAAGAGGCAAGAGCCATGGTAACCAGATTGGTATACCCCACGAAAATTATACACTATATCGCATGACCGGATTAGCCATCCTGGTCTAAACTTGATGAAAAAGATTGATATTAAAAGGGCACACAAAGTTATCTCATAGTATCTCACGTTGTGTAACATGTACACAAGGGAAACTCATTAGGCTATAATGTCCCAAGCATCTGCAGATTATAGTATGATCATGAGGGGGAGTGAGGACAAACCCGTGGTCCATGACCATACTATAAACACGGATATAACAGCTTGATAACAGTTTGGCCGTACAGGCTATTACCTATAAGGTTCAGACTCTAAAGTCTATAAGCTTGGGGACATCACGAGTTTTACATGTATATAAGGTTAATATGCATCAGGCCATATAAGTGAGCATAGATATTCCCATCTCAGATTGAATACGGGTCATGAGCCAGACATATACCATCTTAAGAGACTATTGAATAAACCACCACAGACATATGTGCCGTCTAAGATGGAACCTCAGAAGAGGATTGAGAATATATGTTGGATAAAAGTATGTCTTTCTCCCACGAGTTTTAAGAGACCTTGAGCCAAATATGGGTGATCAGATTGAGGTCAGGTGCACGGATTTCATGACTAATGAATCCGACTATCCAACAGTAGAAGGAGAAAGTTATAAGCTGGTAAAGATTAAAAGAATGATAAGATAAATAGAATGGTATCAACCATCATTGTCTTGGCAAGATCCTCGGACTAAAAGTATGATTTAAGACGTTCAAAGAAAGATTATACAAAGCTAGCTAATCTAGATGCCATACACTGACCCGAAAAGAAAAGAAAAGAATGACTAAGTCATAACCAGCTTAGCACCAAATGAAATCTGATGTCCTAGAGACACAGTCAAGTTGCTACAGAGTCTATACAAGATATACCAAAGTGTTCCATAAGATAAGGAACCTCGGAAAGAAAAGGTGCATAGAATACAGATCCGAGGTCAAAATAGAAACCATACCAGACATTGAGAAAAGGCTGTGCAGCTAAACATCTAAGGTACCAAACCATGTAGTTTGGGACGCCAAGCTACTAGGTAACAAAGGTCCTGGATAATGAAATCTCAAATCGATTAGATCATGTCTGGAACACAATGGAACCACACATATATATAAGTGTCGACACATGAGAGTTATATTTGTATAAGGATACATAAAGTAGTAGCACTTGAGTTTAAAGATATAAACGAGGATCATGAACCCACGAAAGAGTACTCATAAAGATTAAAGATTAGATTGAAAGATAAACGTGGGGTTCAAGGTATCTAAAGAAGAGATAGGCGTATTGGCCATACACATATACAGAAACACCATCTGATAAACCAGTGAAATAGATGAGTCTTGTGAGGGAAAAGAAATCGTGAGAGATGGTACATGATCACGAAGTGTAAAGGTGTTCATGTTTTCCTACTAACAACATTCGATCATAGCTTGTTACACAAGGATACTCACAGAGACCAAAGGAACAAATTATAAGGAGATAAACTCCTATGTGGTGGATGCTGCTACAGATTTTCGAAAAGGTCTGGTCATAAGAAAGAAATTAGATTGACATACACTGATGTAGTAAGCAGCATATGGATCACTGGATAAAGAACATCATTGTTCCTAAGCTGTTCATGGACTGAAACAAAGCAGCTGCATATATTATGTAAAGGAGTTGTATAAGAACAATCCAATTCAGTTCATATACTTATAAAAGAGATTTGAATTCCTTGTGTTTACTTATACTAAACCAGCCTAAAGAAAGGTTAATTGATTGATACAAATTATTTATTAAATCTGTGTGGGTGTCTGGCTAGAGGCGTCCGGCCCTTCTTCTTTGATCATGGCTAGTGAAAAGAAAGATCAGCCATCGTGTTGTAGTCCATAAACACATGTGGCCGAGGTCCATGACCTAATATGCGTGATATGGTCCACGGCAAGAAAGGTCATGGGACGCCATCATATATTAAGATAGGACTGCAAAGACTAATGAATGTAGCATTGCCAAAGGCAAGAAGAGTCGATAGTCATGTATGAGGTCCATGAGTGTATTTGGCTGCAGAGCCATAGTTCAATGGGATCGTAAAACTCATTACAGCAATAATCATTGATCACATCTTAATCTTAGACACTCATGAGACAAGTTATAAACATGTATAGGCGAGATCTATGACTCAAAATGAATCGATCAGATTAGAGTGTGGTTGATATACATCCGTGTGGAAAAGATGCACCGGGACATAGACTTATGACTTGAGATTACAAGTTCATGGCACCATGCTCAGCATGTATATTGTCTGTAAGTCTGACCGACCAAATTAAGAGTAGTCGACAGCAAAGATTCACTTATTGACCATGCACACACGATGTCATAAGACATGAGAAAAGACCGGAGAGGTCAAAGTAATCCAGTTACGATTTAGTAATAAACTTGGCCGATTTGTTTACTTCCTACCTGCACGTTCAGGAAGCTCACACATCAGATGTGTAGGTTGAAGAACTTCCACTGAGGTTTACATCAGGGAGAGTAGTACGTGTTGTGCTCTTTTTCCTTCATCATGGTTTTGTCCCACTGGGTTCTCCTGATAAGGTTTTAATGAGGCAACATTAAGCGTATTACAATCCCTGAATGGTTATGGCATCCAAGGGGGAGTGTTATAAATCAATTGGTGGATGTCCATAACCGGCCCAGTCCATAACCGACCCAAACCCTAGAGAGAGACGGTCCAAACCCTAGAGAGAGAGGCGGCGGCCGCGGCATGGGGAGATAGGGAAAGTCGGCTAGAGACTTTCCATTCTTCTAGTTTTCCTATTTCATCTATGTTTATGATTTGTAATCTTTCCATTTATGTATTTCCATTTATCTCTCATGTAACCCTTATATAAAGGAATCTCTTATTCATTAATAAAACACAATAATATTCAGACCTAAAACCTTCGTTTTACGACATAATTCTTATCCAGAGAATTTTTTAACAATGATACATCACAACATACTTAAGATATATTTTTGGAGCCTTATGGTAATCCGTGATATTTATTATTTGTAAAACTAATATCGTTTTAATATTTTTTTTTTGTTAAATAAAAAGTGTCATTTTAGAATTTCAATGCAAATTATACTTGTTTTCATCTTAATATAAATTGAAAACTGCATCATTCTTGTAAATTTTTTTATTTATCTCAAATACTATTGGTTAAATAAGTATACATAATTAAATTAAAAAATATGAGAGGGTATGTATCATTTTATACTATAAACTAAAAAAATTAAATAATTAATAAAAACTAATAGCATTAATTAATATAGTTATACAAATGTATTTATATTTTGATATTTTAAAGATAGAAGTTAATTTTTTAAGAAAATAAATTTGATGAATAAATTTTACAGAATTAAAAGTAATAGTAAAATATATTTCAACACATTTTATATAAAATTAATTTATTTTCAAATATCATAAAATTTAATAAGTAAAAATATGTTTAATTAAAAAATATAATAAATTTGTCATGTTAGCAAGCGAGAAACCAAAAGCAACATGTCGGCATAATTTAAAAAGATTTATAAGTTGTCCCACATTATTCATTTTCTTATTCTTTACCCACAAACATACTTAATAACATACAAAAAAGTAATCAAAAGTTAATTGACTCATTTATAGAAGACCGAAAATGACTAAGAGATGTACTCATTCTAAAATTTGAAACAATCGGCTTTTAGTAAGTTTTAAAAAAATTTAGGTGAATTGAGAGTTTAATATGATTTTTTTTTTAAACCACTATAGAATCTCACCAAGATAAGATTTTTATTTGTTTAATTAAAAAACTCAATCAAACACTATAAAGTGATTAGAATAATCATAAAATCCATAACTTAAAACAGTTTCAATAACTGTGGATTTTGGAATAATTGATTAAGTAACAAATTTAAAAACATTGTATTTTAAAATTAAAATAAAAAGGTTAATAACATTAAATTTGTCATTTAATAATCTTAAACTCATAGGTGAGTTATAAATCTTTTCCATGATCTTATTTGTTTATGTTTTACCAATAGGAAAGTAGTTCTTCTATTTCAGTATCATTCGGCTGGAGTAGCTCAGTTGGTTAGAGCGTGTGGCTGTTAACCACAAGGTCAGAGGTTCGACCCCTCTCTCTAGCGTTTTTTACTTATTTTTCCTCTATGGACTTTTGAGTTAAACTGATTCCATTGTTAAGAGTAGAAAAGGAGAAATCAAGGGCTACGACATGTATGAGAAAGAGGGGTCCAACATGCCTTTTAGTTTCCATTCCTTTGAGTAGCACTGTAGCAGCCTAGCAGGAATTGATATACTATAAATTAAAAATGTTGGATTAAAAAAAAATTTATAAAGTTATTAATTTAGTTTATGATATTAAAAATGTAAATAGTTTTTATGTTCATATTTTTATTTAAAATAAAATTATATTATATTTAATGATTTTATATATCTACTAAATGTTATAGATTTTACCCTTTATTAAATTATTCAATGCTTTAATGTATTAGAGATATATACTTTAAAATATAAATTTATTTTACATATAATCCTAAAAATAAGATCCAAATACTTTAAATAAGGAAAAAAAGAAACTAATTTCATTTTAAGAAAATAGTAAAATATTTATAAATAGTATATACAATCATTAATTTGTTATTTAATAATGAGATTACATATTTGTATAAGGTTAAGTAAAATTATTATTTTATTATTTTATCAGATTCTATCATATTTTAAATTGGTCTAATTTGAAAACGAAATATTTTTCAATTTATTAAGCATTAAATGAGTTTCTATCGCATTAAAATTTTCATTAAATGAGTTTCCATCGCATTATAAATTTGTGTTTAGTTAAATTCCATTAATTTGACTATCTTAGAGTCAAACCATCCAACCCTAATACCATAAGTGTTATGGTTGCTGTGAAACGAGAGAATAAAATCTATGTTTTTGTATTATTCATAAACATAAGGAGTCCTTTATATATAGAGAATTACACCGTCATAGAATAATGAAAAGACTAAAGAAAGGAAATACAAATATGGAAAGAATACAGATCATAATCTAATAAGGAAAAGACAATATGTCGATTCTCTCTCTCTTTCTCTCTCCTCACGGTCGACTCTCTCTCTCTCTAGTATTGGGCCGATTATGAACCGGGCCGATTATGAACCGGGCCGATTATGAACCGGGCCGGTTATGGACATCCACAATATGATTTATAACACCTCCCCTTGGATGCCATAACCATACATGGATTGTAATACGCTTTAGATGTTGCCTCATTAAAACCTTACCAGGAAAACCCAGTGGGACAAAACCATGGTGAAGGAAAAAGAGTACAACACGTATTACTACCCCTGTTCTGAACAACTCGCGGCTGGCCTCATGAACAGCCAAGATCTCCGAATGGTTTCAAGATGTGGCCGCGATCGTCTGCTTCATGGAACGCCATGATATGGCCGTTCCACCATGTGTGAAAACATAGCCTGTCTATGATCGAGCATTGTGTGGATCCGAAAGATAACCTGTATCAGTAAAATCAACTAAACCTTCTTTGTTTTGGTTAGTATAAAATAAACTCAAGTCTTTCGTTCCTTGCAGGTAACGAAGAACATGTTTAATCTCGTTCCAGTGCCTTTGGGTTGGACAAGAGCTTAATCTAGACAATAGATTCACGGCAAAACATATATCTGGTCGTGTGACTAGCCAGATACATCAAAGCTCCTAATGGCACTGAGATATGGCACTTCGGGACTAAGGACATCTTTATCGTCCATCTTAGGATAGAATGGATCAGTGTCCAGGCCGAGGGACCTCACGACCATGGGGCTAGATAATGGGTGAGACTCAGCCATATTGAATCTCTTGAGTACCTTTTCTGTATATGCCATTTGATGCACAAGGATTCCATCTCTTATGTACTCAAGCTGTAATCCCAAACAAAACTTTGTTTTTCCTAGATCTTTCATCTCGAATTCTTTCTTAAGATATTCAACTGTTTGAGAGATTTCTCCAGAGGTTCCTAGGATATCCAGATCAACAACATACACTGCTATGATCACAAAGCCCTGGCCGAATTTCTTTATGAAGATACAAGGGCTGATCGCATTATTCTTATATCCTTCTTTCACAAGATACTCACTTAGCCTATTGTACCACATTCGGCCTGATTGTTTCAATCCATAAAGTGACTTGTTCAACTTTATACAATGTTTTTCTCGAGAACTTGCTTTTTTTTCAGTTTAATACCCTCTGGTACTTTCATATATATCTCATTATCCAGTGGCCCATATAAATATGCAGTTACAACATCCATTAACCGCAAGTCTAATTTTTCTCTTATAGCCAGACTTATCAGAAATCTGAAAGTAGTAGCATCCACCACAGGGGAGTACGTCTCCTCATAATCTATTCCTGGTCTCTGTGAGAATCCTTGTGCAACAAGCCGTGCTTTATATCTCACGACCTCACCATGTTCGTTTCTTTTCCTCACAAAGACCCACTTGTATCCAACTGGTTTGATATCATAAGGTGTCCGGATTATTGGACCAAAGACATCTCTCTTCTTTAAAGAGTTTAACTCCACGTTTATAGCTTCTTTCCATTTGATCCAATCTGATCGTAGAGTGCACTCATAAATAGACGTGGGTTCATGATCCTCATTATCATCCATGATTTCAAGTGCTACATTGCATGCAAATATATCATCAATGTAGACATTCTTTTTGTTCCATTTTATCCCAGACAAGACATAGTTTATTGAGATCTCATTATTATCAGGACCTTCAGTACCTTGAATCTTGGTGTCCCAAGAATCAGTATTAGATACATCAGGGCCGGCCGCATCTAAGCATTCATGATCGGCCGCAATCGCTATTAGGGTTTTGGGATCGGCCGCGGTTAAGTCCCAAGATTTAGGAACGGCTGCGGTCGTGTCTAGGGTTTCAACAACCTCGGTTTCATTCTCTGCACCTTTCTTAGTTTTCCGAGGGTTCTTATCTTTGGAACCTATTGGTCTACCACGTTTCAAACGTTGTCTAGACTCTGTAGAAACTTGATTGTATCCCTCTTGAACATCAATTCTTATTGTTGCATTAGCATCTGGTATATATGACTTAGTCACTCTTTTCGGTTTAGCAAAGGAATCTGACAATTGATTAGCTAGCTTTTGTAAATGTATAATCTTTTGGACTTCTAAATCACACTCTTGAGTCCGAGAATCTTGCCAAGATAAGGATGTTTGATTTCATGTAATTTCTTTTACCAGTTTACTGCTATCTCCCCCTAATGTTGGATGTTCGAATTCATCAAAGTGACAATCCGCATACATGGCCTTAAATAAATCACCCGTAGTTGGCTCAAGGTATTTTATAATCGTGGGAGAATCATATCCAACATATATCCCCATCCTCCTTTGAGGTCCCATATTTGTTCTCTGTGGTGGAGCAATTGGTACATAGACGGCACAGCTAAATGTCTAAAGATGAGATATGTCTGGCTCATGACCCGTAAACAATTGTGATGGAGAATATTTATGTTCACTAGACGGTCTGATACGAATCAGTTCGGCCGCGTGCAAGACTGCGTGTCCCCAAGCTGTGGCCGGAAGCTTAGACCTCATAAGCAATGGTCTAGCTATTAGCTGAATTCGTTTTATGAATGATTCGGCCAAGCCGTTCTGTATATGTACATGTGCCACGGAGTGTTCCACACTTACCCCCATGGACACACAGTAATCATTAAACGCTTGGGACGTGAACTCACCAGCATTGGTCTCTATCATTCTGACCTTAGCATAGTAAAAGGCCAGTAGAGAGCGCATGTATAGACTCTAGGACTATCTTATAGCCTTGGCCGATCTATATGATCTGAAGGAACTCTTTGTTTCCTTCGCCCTTAGTCTCAATATGAAAGCCATTAATTCGAATGTCTTTAAAGCTCAATAGGCTTCTCTTGAGCTGGGTGAATACAATGCATCAGATATCTCTAGATGGGTACCCTTAGGCAACATGATGTTAGCCTGGCCGTAGCCCTCTATGAGACTGGCTATACCCGGAATGATACTTTAGAGACTTCATATAAAAAAATTTCATTGATTAATAAAATAAGTTCAAAGCAATCAAAACATAGAAAACATAAAGCAAAGAACACGAAAATATAGATGTCGAATTCAACTTCATTCTTTTAAACAATCTGAAGTTTCATAATCCATAAGATCGTCTCGTTCATGATTGAAATCATCTTCACCATCTTGATAAGTCATATGAGCTTCAGGATTCTTCCCTTTCAAACTCTCTTGGTAGTGGTCAACGAGATGTTTGGGAGTCCTACCTGTCTTAGCCCAATGATTATCCATACCACATCTATGACACATGGATTTGGTCGAGTTTTGTGGCTTGAAAGATGTACCACGGCCTCGACCATGTCCACGGCCTCCATAGGAGCCACGGCCATATGAGTTGCCTTGGCCTCGACCAAACGAGTTTCGGTCTCGACCACCACGTCCATGCCATTTTCCACGACCATGGCCGTCTTGGCTATCACTCTGGACATGGTTCGACTCTTTCTTATCCTCTACGGCCGCATGTGCCTCAGGTAATGGGTTTGTTCCAGGAGGTCTCAATTCACTGTTTCTCATCAACAGTTCATTGTTCTGCTCAGCGAGCAAGAGACAAGAGATCAGATTAGCATACGTTGTGAAGCCCTTCTCTCGGTACTGTTGTTGTAACAACACATTGCTTGTGTGGAAGGTGGAAAAGGTTTTCTCAAGCATATCCTTATTCGTTATATCCTCACCACACAGTTTCAATTTTGAAATTATTTTAAACAGGGCCGAGTTATACTCGTCCACGGACTTGAAGTCCTGGATTCTGAGATTCCTCCAATCATACATAGCCTTTGGTAATAACACCGTTCTCTGGTGATCATATCTCGTTTTCAACTCTGTCCAAAGGTCTAGAGGATTCTCAATAGTCAAATACTGATCTTTGAGACTCTCAATAAGAAGATGGTGTATAATTAATATAGCTCCATATCTATCTTTCTCACTTGCATTATTGCCCTCGGTGATACATTCATAGAGTCCCTTGGATTTTAGGATGATCTTAGCATCAAGTGCCCATTGCAAGTAATTATCTCCAGAGAGATTTAGGGAAGCAAAATCCAAGTTGTTGATTTTCGACATCTGAAATCATATATTTCATAATTTAGATTTAAAAGTGTTCAAGCGAATGCAATCAATATGCTCAAGCAATCTGGATTCTAGGTATGATGCAAATAGGTCATTCGTACATGATGCATACATGTTCAATCTTAGCATTCAGATTCTATATGCAATCAGTTCGTACTATTATGCATGCATGATGCAAACAAGCCGCACGGCTACAATCTTAGCAAACGGTTTCAATGCAATCAATACAATAATTATTCGTTTTCAATCTTAGCAAACAGTTTTCTAAGAGTTCAATGTGTAATTGCAATCAAACAGTCGAGCAATGCAACAATTAGGGTTCATTCGAGAATGTATGAAAACTATCAATACTAGCCGGATCATTATCAAGACGAGAATGCATAAATCATTTAACCTAGCAAGCGATTTCTATTTCAATTCAAGCATTCGGTTTTAATCAATCAAACAAGATAGTATTTGATTTTAATTTCAAGACATTAGAGTTTCGATAAAACAATCAATACGACTTCAATTTGAAAATCATTCAATCGGTTTTATAAATTCAAACAACCAAATTCAAGAATGAGATTATCAATCCTAGCAATTGATTTCTATGTGATCAAATTCAATACGGTTTTAATTAATCAAGGCTAGCATACTATATCCAAACATACAATCATTCAAACAATCAATTTCGATTCAAAGCATTAGATTAGGGTTTCGATTTTAATTCATTCATTCAATCAATTTGATTTCAAATTAGGGTTTATAAAATCGAATGTGTTTTAGTATTAGGGTTTTAAATAAAATTGATTTCATGCATTCATGCAATAAGCATGTATGTGGCTAGGATCATGGATATTAGGGTTTCGATTTTGATCTTAGATCATTGAGGTTTTGAGATTCAAAACCATTAAGGTTTCAATTTTAATTGTCAAACAATCAATCTCGATTAGGGTTTGGGGTATCGAACTTATGATTATGAGCTTCGATTTACTCATTGGGGTTTTGATCTATTACCATATGCTTTTGATTTCAACATTAGATCATACTATTAGGGTTTGTAGTTTTTATGGTTTTGATTCTTATCAAACAATCAAATTCGATTATAAGTTCTCTTTAAGGGTTCGAATTACCTTAACCTCAAGTAGGGTTGAATGGACCACCAAAGAGATGAACCGCGAGCTGGAACTGATCGGAACGCGAGCTGATGTTGTCGCGAGCTGTCTGATTGCTGAGATCGGGAACGCGAGCTGTCCAACGTGATGATCGGGTCGCGAGCTGTCTGAGATCGTCTTGTTTGCGAGCTGAGGTTGAACAAGCCGAGATCGTCTGAGCTAGGATCAGGAACGCCTTGAGCTGAAGCTGATCGGGAACAGATTGCAAACAAGGATCGGGATGTAAGGTTTCGCGATCGGGATTAGGATGGTTCGCCGGTAAGGATGTTCGCCGGTATGGATGTTCGCCGATTAGGGTTAGGGTTTTAGGCGGTTTGTTTTAGCTTAGGGATTTCGATTCTATCGTGCTGATAACGTGTTGTGAAACTAGAGAATAGAATCTATGTTTTTGTATTATTCATAAACATAAAGAGCCCTTTATATATAGGGAATTACACAGATTAAAGAAAGGAAATACAAATATGGAAAGAGTACAAATCATAATCTAATAAGGAAAAGGTAAGATGCTGATTCTCTCTCTCTCTCCTCACGGTCGACTCTCTCTCTCTCTAGCATTGGGCCGATTATGAACCGGGCCGGTTATGGACATCCACGATTTATAACAAATGTCTCTTTTTTTTTTTGAAAAGAGCTTTGTGTTAAGGTCTCTTTCATCGTTCATTTTCCTAATAAGCTCCTCTTATATCTACTTGAAATGGCAAAACAAAAGAAAAAACATAGACACACACACAAGAAGGGATAAAGAACCTCCAAATATAAAAACATGCCCACATGGTGTTGGGTATGTCACTTAGACCCACACCTTCTCCTCTCACCTTCTTTGTTCCCAACCTTTACGTTAATCAATTTATGTCCCAATCTTCCTAAGATACCGAATCTGCCTTAGTCATAGTCAAGTGTCTAAACACTGGACCAGATTTATCCACCACTACTAACTCTAAATCCGTTTAAATGTCACATTCATTAAGATAATGACATGGTATAGTTTGACTCTCATCTTATATTTTTGCTCCTTCAGTTAAAACGTCTAAACATGTTTTGCTACAAGCCTAGAAGAATGAGTTAGTCTAGTGTGTAAAATTATTTGGTTATAGAAAATGTAGAGATTTTAGAAGTCACATGTATGTTCGATTCACATTAGAAAAGATCTACTCTCCAAAAGAAAATTAAATTACATGGTTTATGCCTCATTCTAGAACTTACGGGTCCATGGTATATAACTTTCTTAATATCAATATATATATATATATGGACCTATATACATGTATAAGTTTGCGATTTTATTGTGTCAGATCTATATAAAAAGTTATCTGTCATTGCTCAATGTTTCTGACTTTATGTAGTGTGTGTATGCATTAAAAATTGTTGTACCGTTCTGAGTTTGTAAGGGAGTATTATGTCTAGAGGTAAGTTGAGGTAACCAATAATAAGTAAATGAAATTAATATACAAAGGAAGGTAGGAAACATAAGAAGTAGGGGACTGTGTGTGTGGGTCAATGATGCTTTCTATTTAAAGCTAAGAAGAATGATTTCAATGTATTAGTTTTTTTTCTCAATGTATTAGTTTCTCCCACTTCTTTCATCTTTTCTTATCAACCTACCCAAAAAAGTTGCATAAACCTTAATCTGATACTTCTTCATACACTTATAGAAAATTCTCTTTTGCTTTAACCAACACACAACAAGAAAAAAAAATCAGAGCCTTTTTCCCCATTCTACATTCTGTTTGTACTTTTTGTCTCACTTTTAAAATTATACACATTAATACAAGTTGAGAGATTTCTGCAGAGAACAACATGTTGGAAGGTCTTGTCTCTCCAGAAAACTTGTCCTTAAGCTACGCGGACATGTCTGTACCTGAAAGGCTTAAGTGGCTGCAACAGCATCAACAACAAGAAGTTTTGTCTCTGAGCAGTAATGATTCACCCGACCTTCTTCAGATACTACAATTCCATGGAAGCAACAATGATGAGTTGTTGCAGAGTACCTTCAGTCATTTTCAAATGGTTGGATCTGGTTTTGGAACAAACTATAACATGGGTTTTGGTCATTCACATGAAGCTATGGATGGCTGCATTTCAAGAACAAGTAGTTGCCAGATACATCCACCGGATACAATGGGGGTTATGTTGAAGAACAGTGAAGAAAACAGAGCTATTTCCTTGAAAAACAAGAGAAAATCAGAGGTTTGTTTGATCATAGTTTTGTCTGAAAGTATGTTTTCATGGGTTTTTATTTTTCTAATATAATTATGTCTCAGGTCAAGACAAGGGAAGAGGAAAAGACAGAGAAGAAGATCAAAGTAGAGGCTGAGACAGAGTCAAACATAAGTAACAAGGAAGCATCTTCAGACACTTCAAAGGAGACATCAAAGGGAGCTTCACAGATCCAGAAATTGGATTATATCCACGTGAGAGCTCGTCGAGGGGAAGCCACAGACAGACACAGTTTAGCAGAAAGGGTAATAAAAGTGTTTCAAAAAAGTTTCTTGTGCTCCAAGGTAGAGACAATTCTAGGGTTTAAAATAGATTTGCTTTTGCAGGCAAGAAGAGAAAAGATAAGCAAGAAGATGAAATATCTGCAAGATCTTGTCCCTGGATGCAACACAGTCACTGGAAAAGCTGGTGTGCTTGATGAGATCATCAATTATGTTCAGTCTCTACAGAGACAAGTTGAGGTAAGTAGCGAAACCAAGATTATTTGTTTCATCATTAACCAAAGTTACAAGTCTATATTTTAAAGTGACAAACTCTTGTAGTTCTTGTCGATGAAACTTGCTGTCATAAACCCAGAACTCGAGCTTGGTGTGGAAGATTTATCTGTAAAGCAGGTGAAATTACTCTCTCTAAGACCCTCAAGATCTTGTTCAAGAACTTATCATAATAACTTTTTTTCCATTTCACTATGAAATTTCAGTTTCAGGCGGCTTACTTTACAAATTTTCCAGTGGTAATTGCTTCAAAACCATCAGTAATGGTTGATGTACCATTGTTTCTACTAGACCAGCAAGGATCTCCAAATCTATCAGTGTCAAACCCAAACCAAACATCTATTGACGCTGTAAGAATTTATCAGTCTGAAAACTTCTCTGTTTATTCTAAGTTCTTGTTACTTGTCGGGGAAGTAACTTGTCTCTTATATCTCTTTGCTTCAGCCATCTGAAAGCTGGGAAACTCAGTCACAGAGTCTCTTTGCTTCAGTACTAAGATAAGATCTATTGAAGCAACGAACTTGACATCACCAAAATCAGAACAATATATTTCCACTAGGCACTATATATGCTGATCAAAGTGACAATTTCGCGAAGAACACAAATTCAGCTTCTGCATTGTCCTTTGATCCCTTTTTCTGTTATTTAAACCAAAGAAAATGAGATATCAAATTTAATGGTCTTGTAACCACTACTCTTTGTATAAATTTTGTTTTAATTTGTAAAATAATATATAGAGAGAAAGAGAGTAAATAAATACTAAGTTTTAAAAGTTTTTATAGGGGGTGATATGTGTCTATGTCTGAAAGAAAAAAACAAGTCTACAATTCCTTGTTGGATTTATTAATAGCTATAATGATTTGATTTTTAAATAAAAAAATGTTAGTTGGTATTAAATACTTTGGAATTTTGATTTACAGTTTTATGTTATAAAAATAATTATATGTGTTTTTAGTTTTATTCATTTTTTCATATATGACCCGGACTCGTAGTTGAACAGGTAAACTGGTGAGTCGTATATTATCCTTTTTAAATTTAATAAAAATCCTTAGTTAAAAACTTGATAAACCCTAATAAAAATCTAAAAATCCGCCATTAATATATGACTCGACGCTGATTGACCCATTAAAAGACCCAAAAAATCTGACAGATATAAAAGGGAATTTTGCCAAATATGACTCACAACTTGATTTTAACCACAAACATATACTCAAACTTGAATCAAATGCAAAATTAACCTAAAAAGCTTGTGAAATTACAGCCAGCCCCTTGTGACCAAACAAAAAAACAGAAGCCATTTTTACGAATATAGCCCCCAGTAAGTCGTCTGAGTCGTCTAAGATGCTAGAAGTCTTCTAGACGACTTCTATTAGATTAATCAAGTAAGTCGTCTGGTGTAGTTGATATTAAAAATAATTTATAATTTTTTAAAAAATTATTTTGAAAAATAAAAAATTAAAATCATGTAATTATAAACAGTTTTAAGTAATGTAAATTAAGATATAATAAAAATGAATAGTTTTCAGCATAGATGAGTGAAAGTAGTTAATCATGATATTCTTTGGTTTTAGGGTCTGACAACATATGTTGTAGTATTGTATGTATTCTTAAGGTTAGATTTTGGAAAGCTTGAATGTTTTTTTGAAAAATTAAATTTTTACCTATAAGTGTTTATTTTTGTGTATAGTAAACATTTTTGAAGTTTAATTTGATTTTATGAAGTTTTTAGTTAGTTAATTAAGTTTAGGGGTTATGTTTAGGGTCTAGACGACTAATTTGCAAGTCGTCTGGTGAATGATTAAAAACAGATGACTTACATGTAAGTCGTCCAAATATTCCCGCCTAAAATTTTTTAAAAAATTTATTTTCCCGCTTAAATAATTTAAACCAGACGACTTACAAGTAAGTCATCAGTGAAGTCTTCTATTTTAGTTTCCCGCTAAAAATATTTTAATTTCCTACTAAAAATATTAAAGTCTTTTGGGCGACTTACATATTAAAGTCTTTTGGGCGACTTACAAGTAAGTCGTCTAGGAAGTCGTCTGAATCAAAAATATTTAACATAATTAGGTTTTTTGTCTCCCTATATAAAGAAAATTTTACACATTCTCTCTCCTCCTTTCAAAAGGCTGCAACAAAAATGTAATGTTCATCATTTTAAAACTCTTCAACATCTCTCTAATCTCTTAGAACTTACAAACACTAAGCTTTATATCAATTTATTGTTTTGTCTCATGTTTTTCTCACTAATTTATCTTGTTTTTGCAGGTTTGTCATCACATGATTCTCATCTTCCACTCATTTAAAGGTAGATCTATCAATTTTAGATATGTATTTTTGTGTGTTCTATAAAGGTAGATTTATCTAATCTTCCACTCATTTTCTCTGTTTTTAAACCATTTGAACGTTTTTGGATATACAGGTTTTTCAGATCTGGATTTTGATATGCAGGTTTTTCAGATCTGGAAAACTTCTGGGACGACTTACCTGTTAGTCGTCTAAAATATAATACGCTAGACGACTTCCAGGAAGTCGTCTGGACTTCCTGGAAGTCTTCTGACGAAGTCTCATTTTCATAACAGATCTGAGCATTTTGGTAAGTTTTTATGTCTGATTTTTCTTCATTTGGTAACTTCTTGTTGTACAAAGTTCTTACTTTTTTACCAAACTAAAACTCTCCAGGCCCACTCTAATCTCTTTGACTTGAAAACACCAAACTTTATATGATTCTTTCAGTTTTGTCTCATGTATTTCTCACGAATTTATCTTGTTTTTTCAGGTTTTTCATCACATGATTCTCATCTTTCACTCATTTAAAGGTAGATCTATCAATTTTAGATATGTAATTTTGTGTGTTATATAAAGGTAGATTTACCTAATCTTCCACTCATTTTCTCTGTTTTTTAACCATTTGAACGTTTTTGATATGCTGGTTTTTCAGATCTGGATTTGATATGCAAATTTTTCAGATTTGGAAGACTTTTGGGACGACTTACCTGTTAGTCGTCTAAAATATAATGCGTTAGACGACTTCCAGGAAGTCTTCAGACGAAGTCTTCTTCCATATCAAGTGGAGTCCAAGATTGTCTTTGTAGAGGAATGATCTATAATAGTTTTGTTTGTGGTCTGTTTTGTGATTTGCATGTCTACTCTTTTAGTTGTGAATTTTTTGTAAAATCAGTAATAATGTTTCCCAAGATGTAATACATGTGCTAACAATGTGCTAACAATGTGTTTACACATTTACAAATCAATGAAATAATAGACTTCAATAGCCTTTTTCTTATCTTTGGATCTCCCATATGCAATAATAAACTCCAATGGCTTTCTTCTCATCTTAATAAACAAGAGTGTTGGTAGCTTCATATTGATACAACATTTTAAGAAGCATTTTAACCCTTCTTCCAACTCATAACAATAATCATCATTAGGGTTTATAACAATAATACTTAAGAGATGGAAATAAACAATAGTAACTAGTCAAAGCATATCATGTTTTTTATAAGTTTTTGTTGAAAAACTTAGTCAAATTTAGTAAAACTAAAGGAAAAAATATATTTTGAAAATATGAGTTTTACATATCTTGAAGTTACTTAATACTCTTAAAAATACAAGTTATTCAAAAACTAGCGTAGAAGACTTCCACGGAAGTCTTCTCGGATCAGCTAGAAACTTTAATAAACATGAATGTTGGTAACCTCATAAATATCACGAATTAAGTTATAAATCTCATTCAGTAGCTAAAATATTGATTAATAGACATGAAGTAACAAGAAAATGTTGAAAATTCGTTATAGTTTTAGAGAAAATGAAAGTTTATTAAACATTGACGCAGACGGCAGACTTCAAGGAAGTCGTCCATTTAGGTTAGTTTTGCAATTGATTTTTAACCTAGACGACTTACATGGAAGTCGTCCATCTTTGTTTGTTAAAAAAAAATTCGAGACGACTTCCATGTAAGTCGTTTAGAGAAAACGGGTTAGTTTTGCATTTGACCGGATTATGTCAGAAATTTGACTTAAGTCATCCAATAGAAAATTAAAAAAATCAATATTTTGTTATACCTAGACGACTTCCATGGAAGTCGTCTCATGTTAGTTTTGCAATTGAAAAATAAAACAAAAAAAAATATTTTTTTTCTAGACGACTTACAAGGATATCGTCCGTCCGACGACTTACATGGAAGTCATCCAAGATAAGCAAGATAAGACGGACAGATCTAGGAAAAAACTGATTTTATAGTTTCAACCAGTGATATAACTTGTTTATCACACATAAGTCTTCTCCAAGCATCCAGAATCTCAAACAAAAGTGATCCACCAAAGAATCGTAAGCTTCAATGGCTCTATGAACCATACAAATTTTAGAATCAAAATCTTTGATTTTTTTGGATGAATATGGAGAGAAAAAGAAAGAGATGTTGTTTTTAGTTCATAAGAATTGAGAATGAAAGAGTGTAAATCGATTTTTAGGTGCATTAAGAGCTTCAAATTGGTTGTTTGTGGTGGTTGGTGTATTGATGGCAATGGCAATATTGTGAATACTTGAGGAAAATGAGGGTAATAGAGTAAAATATGCATTTTCGAAAAAGAAGAAAAAAAAAGTGATGGCATTTTCGTAAATAATTTGAACTTTGGGGGTGAAAGAGGCAAGTCAAAGTTTCAAAAAAAACATGGGTTAGTTTTGTGTTTTACTTTAAGTTTTGAGTCATATTTGCAAAAACCCCAACATAAAATCTATATAATGTAACATACAAAGTTGCGTTAACATGTGTGAAGAAAAAACATCAATATTATTAAAACTAATATAGTACAGTGAAACATATATCACCGTCGACCAATATGAAAGTCTTTAAATAACATACAAACGTTTTATTAACATATATGAAGGCATTAATATTATTTGAAAATATAGTATAAACCACTAGGTCGACTAATCATATAATCAATCAATATAAATACTATAAAGTGACATAGAAAAGTTTTATTAATGTATTTCTATACTAGGTGGTTGTCCGCGAATTCACAGATATAAATATTGTATGAAAATATATATTATGTATACAATGTCATAAATTTCGAATAATAATTAAAAAGCATTAAAAATATAATTTTAACTTCAAATAATTTCAAAATCAATCGTAAAGTTTTTATAAATTTGATGTAAAAATAAAAGATGAATATTTATTAATAATAAATACTTGTAGAATTATATATGTAATTATCACATTAACTTTACCAACACATATTATGCATCTTCTTCGGCATCTTTTCATTTTTTCATTATCATTTCATTCATTTTACTAAATTTTTGCTAATGTTTTCTAATTTTTACATATTATTGCCAAATATTTATTTCTCTCTAAATATTAATACAAAACATGCAATCAATAAACAAAAAATGCATCTTAGAATTCTTTTCAATCATAACATTACTTTATTCACTATATTATTTGACTTAAATACAAAATGTTTTTTAATCAAATTTCTCACATGTTCCATTAAATATAATTCGCTCAATCTTCAAAGTCTAAATATTTATGAAGCATATATGGACATTATAAAAAATTAATAATTATTATAGATACAACTATATTTTATATGAACATGAAATCATTATATCGATCACTATATAAATTGTTTTTTTCATTATTTTATATAGTATATAAATATAAAAAGAATTGATCAAACATTTTTGCACTTTCTATAACTTTGAAAATTGGCTACCATTAATTATCATTTGTAATATCATTTAGGTTATCTGGTAAGTGATAATAATTAGTTTTAGACTTACCTTTGATTTTAGATCTAATTAAATTATTAAAAATAATAAAACGTTCCATTCGTTATATTATTTAGTTTATAAATATAAAAAATAATTGGTCAAATGTTATTATTCTTTATATAAATTCAACAATTAGTTTCATAAAGCATTATTTGTTGTATAATTTAAATTATTTGGCAAGTGATATTAATTGGTTCTAGATTTATTTTTATTTTAAATCTAAACTAAAATAAATAAAATTAAAATCCGACCAAGTAAATCATAATAAAAATCACTTAAATAACTTCTCTTTTAATATATAGGAGAATTGTTTTTTTATAAAATGTTTTATAAACGCATATAAATAATTTAAAATATTTTTGTAAGCCATGATAGATAATTTTATAATTTTTTTTTAATTTTAAATGACTTATAAGACATATATGGACATTATAATACATTAATAATATTATAATTCTTTATATACAAATATAATAGTTTATATAAAAATATGAAATCATTATATTGATTTCTGTAAATTGTGTTATACTAATTATTTTATGAAGTATATAAATATAAAAAGGTATTAATCAAACATTCTTACAGTTTCTATAATTTTGACAATTAGTTACCATAAATTATTATTTGTAATATCATTTAGACTATTTGGTAACCGATATTAATTAGTTCTAAACTTACTTTTTATATTAGATCTAATTAAAATAATAAAAAATTGAATATCTTTCAACCAATCAAATTATAACAATTTTTCTTAAACTATCTATATGATTGACATCTAAACAAAAATAAATCAAGTGACTTCTCATTTAATATATATATATATATATAAAATATATATATATATATATATATATAAGAGGATAACTACATACATCATAAATTAGGGTGTATTAAAGTCTTACCATAACAAATGTTTATTTTAAAAATGATATTGTTAATAATAAATTCATTTAATCACTTACCATAAATAATAATAATTTCATTTAATCCCTTACCATAAATGATAAGGTGGGATTGTATGGTGATTTTGTTATAGATATAAATGTATTAGACTATAGAATAATGTAATTGGCATATTAATTATATTGTATAGTTTTTAAAAAATATTTCTTTTATAACTAAGTTGGTCCAATTTTGTGCTTCTGTTTTAATAGTATTGATTCATTGGACCAATTTTTCTAGTAGATAATATATAAATAAGAATAAAAGAAAACAATCAAACCAGAGATTATTGAACACCAGATAAGTACTTCTCTTAAATAGTGAGATTTTGCATTAATTTTTAACAATATAGTCAAAATATATATAATTAAAAGTTCAAAGTAGAATACCAAACAAACCAAAAGTCACTTTGACCACCATCAATTCACCCTTATTCTAACAAAATACATTTATGATATGTGTGTGTATATGTGTGTAGACATCGTTGTATAAATTGGCATATCTTATTTAAAAAAATACATATCATCCCTAACAAAAAAAACATTGATTAACTAAATGATGAATCGTTTCTCGTGCTTTTTGTTTATCATCGCATTGTCTATTGAATTGGGTAACGCCAAACTGTTTGCGAAAAACCACATATACTTAAATAACTCTCTTAATCCAGGAAACGATCTCCAAATCTTTTGTAAATGGAATGGTGATCAGATTGGCACCTTTTTCCTAAAACCAGGAGAAACTGATGATTATAGCTTTCATGATAAATTTATTCCTAAGAATAAAATTGATTGTACATTTCTCCAGGCAAGTGGACCTTCTGTAATGATTAGGGCATTTGAAGGTGGTAGTGGCGCATTTGATCATGGTAAAAAGAACTACTGGTATGCTAGAGAAGATGGGATTTACTTCACGCATGGTCAAGAAGTGCCTAAGTTAGAGTATACATGGACCTAATATGTTTACATAATTCTGTTACAGAAAAAAATATATGTTTCCATAATAAAAATTATTTGTTACTCATATGAAATGTAATTTACTTTTCTTTATTTTAAGCGCAGTTGCATATCTTATATTATTGGAATCGATACCAATGGAATAAAAATTTGCAATCGAATATATAATGTAACTATTGGTGGACTGAAAATGTTTTTTTGTTAAAAACAAGAATTCCCCTAACGATTTACAATAATTCAAATATTACACTGAGAATAGTTTACGATTGGGCCTAAACACGGACCCAAATTTACAGCTGAGCCCATCGTAGATTCGATTACTTTCTATCTAAGGAGGAAATGTCAAATGTCACACGACCAAGAAATAGAAAAAGACCATTTAAACCCTAGCCACCGTGGGGGGGGGTTTATGCTCGTCTCGCCGGAGCTAAACCAGAATCGAATTCAATGGCTGCTTCTAGATTATGTTCTGCGGCGGCGATTGCTGCTGCTTTCACTTCAGCGTCCATGTCTCCGAACCGAGCCTACGCTGACTCGCAATTTCGCTTTCCCTTCTTCTCTTCTTCTTCGTCCACGCCGTCGGAATCTCAAACCGATCAGCCTTCACCGGAGACTGATGAACGTAAAGGATCTGGTTTCGATCCTGAGTCATTGGAAAGAGGCGCTAAAGCTCTTAGAGAAATTAACAAGTCTCCTCATTCAAAACAGGTGATGATGAATTTGTTATCTGGACGTGTGTTGGGACGTTTGCCTAATTTTTTTTTTTTGGTGTCCACCAGGTGTTTGATCTAATGCGAAAGCAGGAGAAGATTCGTTTGGCTGAACTAGCGGCTGATAAGTCGCATAATGAAGCTGTTCAAGCTCACAAGGACATTGTGAGTAACCTGCTCCTCCTTTCCTTGATGGAACACTACGTTTCTCTGACTTCATTGTGTCTGCTCTCATGGCTTTCGTTTCACTTCTAAGTTTCATCTAGGATGCTGGAATCCTCCGTCTCTTGGCTCCTTGCTTCAAATTTTTGCTGCAGTATCTAAATTTCTTGAAATGTACAAATTTTAAGCCGGAAACTGTGTGTTTACAAGGCTCATTACGCTCCAAGGCGAAGAAACTTTTGCCTTTTCTGTATATTTGTTTACTCTTTCAAAGTTTTGTTGCACATTGGTTGCAGTATCTAAGTTTCTTACAGTGTATATAAACATTTTTAAGCCGGAAAGTGACAGATATGATTGTTTTATGGGGATGTGATCGGGCAGGAAAGACAGCAGAAATTGGCTGAGGATCAGAGAAATCTACTGCAGCAGCAGGCACAAGCAAAAGCTCAGAACCTTCGATACGAAGATGAGTTGGCGAGGAAGCGACTGCAGGTAAAATCAAGTAAACATCGAACATATGTTTAATTGTTGAAAGGATCTTACTTTATAATTGTTGAAAGGATCTTACTTCACTGAGAAAGTGTTCGACTTGAAACTTTTGCAGACGGATCATGAAGCTCAGAGACGGCACAATGTTGAGTTGGTTAAGATGCAAGAAGAGTCTTCTACCCGGAAAGAGCAGGCAAGAATCGCCACGGAAGAACAGATTCAAGCGCAGCAGCGCCAGACTGAGAAAGAGAGAGCTGAACTCGAGCGAGAAACGATTCGCGTCAAAGCCATGGCTGAGGCTGAAGGCCGAGCTCACGAAGCCAAACTTACCGAGGAGCAGAATCGAAGAATGCTTCTGGATAGGATCAATGGTGAAAGGGAGAAATGGCTTGCAGCAATCAACACTACGTTCAGTCACATTGAAGGTAGGGAACTCATAAGCATTGTTCCTGAGATATATCCACTTCTTGTTATGCGTAGATTGTTCTGAAAGAAGTAACGTTCTGAGTAATATTTTTTTAGAAGATAATAACGTTTCTTTCTTGAAACATGACAGGGGGAGTCAAGGCTCTATTAACTGACCGAAATAAGCTGATTATGACTGTTGGAGGAGCTACAGCATTAGCGGCCGGGGTCTACACAACGCGGTATGCATCTCCTAACTACATATAGCTGTGATTTAAGATGCGTATTGTAGATTTCTTATATGGTTATTTTATGAATACAGAGAGGGTGCTAGAGTTACATGGGGTTACATTAATCGGATACTTGGACAGCCATCACTTATCCGAGAATCCTCCATGGGTAGGTTTCCGTGGGCAGGCTCAGTGTCTCAGTATAAGAACAAAATCTCCAAGTTCGGAAAAGCTGCATCTGCAAAAGGAGAAAACCCCCTTGATAATGTAGTTCTCCATCCTTCTCTAAAGAAGAGAATCGAGCATCTTGCTAGAGCTACAGCGAATACTAAGTCTCATCAAGCGCCATTCCGCAACATGATGTTTTACGGTCCTCCAGGTACCGGTAAAACTATGGTGGCCAGAGAGATTGCTCGGAAGTCGGTGAGCTATTTGTTTCCTCTTCCTTGGTCTTATATTCTTGATCCTCACCTAGTAACACCTGTTTGATTATTTTCTGCTGCAGGGTCTTGATTATGCTATGATGACAGGAGGAGATGTTGCTCCACTGGGTGCACAGGCTGTTACTAAAATCCATGAGATATTTGATTGGGCTAAGAAATCAAACAAAGGCTTACTGCTTTTCATCGATGAAGCTGATGCTTTCCTATGCGAGTAAGATGCTCTCACTTCTTTTTGAAAGCCTGTCCATTTTTATATGTAATAGTTTTATCAAATTCTTGATCGTTTTATTGCAGACGTAACAGCACGTATATGAGCGAGGCTCAGCGCAGCGCTCTGAACGCGTTGCTCTTTCGAACCGGTGATCAGTCACGGGACATAGTTCTGGTCCTGGCCACAAACAGACCAGGGGATCTCGACAGTGCGGTCACCGACAGGATCGACGAAGTCATCGAGTTTCCGCTCCCTGGTGAAGATGAGCGCTTCAAGCTCATTAAACTCTATCTCAACAAGTACCTAACTGGTGAAGACAAGAAAGATACAAACACGAAGTGGAGCCATTTTTTCAAGAAGCAGTCACAGAAGATAACCGTTGAAGGAGACTTAACGGAGCAAGTGATCAGAGTGGCTGCGAGAAAGACGGAAGGGTTCTCTGGTCGTGAGATCGCAAAGCTTGTCGCTGGTGTTCAAGCTGCGGTGTACGGACGACCAGACTGCGTCTTGGATTCACAGCTTTTTGAAGAGATTGTGGATTATAAAATTCAAGAACACCACCAGAGAGCCAGACTTGCGACCGAAGGTGACCAATCGTTTCTGTACGGTTAGTCACTGTTTCTGTATGGAAAGTTGGAAACCATAGTTTTGATTTTAATAAAATAATTGAAACAGCTACATCGTTGCGAGAGCGGTTCAAATTCGGTTGAGGTTGAATTGGTCATATTTTTCAGTTTTAGTCTAATCAAACCGCTTTAGACAGCCCTGTCACATAAGATACGTGGCGATTATGCAGAGACACTTCCTCAACAAAACTGTATGTTTGGTCGCCACGTGACCTATTACACCACGTGTTGAACAGTTACTGCTTCTCAAAAAGATCTCTGGTCTCTTCTTTTCAAACTCTCTCTGTTAACTTGATAACTTCCGAGGACATTGAAACTAGAATCTAAACGTTAAAAGACAACAAAAGTTTTTGTCAAAGCAAATTTGAAGAAATTTTGATCCGTAAACGAAACTTTTGTCAAAGATAAGATGGACAGAAGAACGGGCTTTGGCACTGCTGGGACTTACTTAGCAGAAGAGAAAACGCCGGCGAGACGGAGACTGCTCAAGACGCTAAAGACAAGACCGCTTCATCATTCATGGGCTGGTTGGGTCTGCGACAAAATTATCACGTTAGTAATTTCTGAAACCCACTTCTCGCCCAAATCAGTCGTTGACGTTCCCACCCACCCATCCATCCATCCATCCATCCCATCACGTTGACATATATATATATATATATATATATATATATATATATATATTATTTTTTGTAACTTATCACGTTGATATTCTCACTACAGATTCTCAATGTTATCTCATTTTGTTATGTGAAGTTGGTAATGTATCATGTTTAGATTTGGTCACTACATTGGAGAATAAGCACGACTGCACGAATGTGGTTGTAGTTATAGTATATGAATTTAGAGGTAACGAGTTAAAACTATTGGATTTGGTAGCAAAAAAAACGGAACCAGAAAATGTGGCCGGGACAGTAAATTGAGTTTAAGAATTGAAACAAGTATTATACGAAACGAAAAGGTATTTTTAACTCTTTCAGTGAAGAAGAAAAAAAAAACTCTTTCAGTGAATAAGCATTTATATAAAGATCAATAAACATAAATCGTTATAATAGAAATAATATATTATAAATTATATTCTAATTAGGATGTTGATGTATATCAAATATTTTCTAGATCTTCATAATGACATATTGAATTTTGACTGTTGGATTTATGACAATCTTGTAGATCTTTCAATACCGTCCAACATGAAAAAAAAACTACGCTTACAACACCTGCAATTAATACGTCAACGACTGTCTTATGACAATGCAGGTCACGCTAAGGATTTTGCCTATGACAAAGCTGGTGATGCTAAAGACATGGCCTAGGAGAAAGCGAAAATGTAAAGGATTTCCCAATGATAAGGTGGGCAATCCAAAGGACATTGCCCTATGATAAGGCGGATTACGCAAAGGATTTTGCTCATGATAAAGCAGGCAACGCAAAGGACATGGCTAGTGATGCAAAAGGCATGGCCTATGATAAGGCGGGCAATGCGAAGGAAATGGCATATGAAAAAGCCAGGCATTTGCAAATGACATGACCGATGATAAGGTGGGTAATGCGAAGGACATGACTTGCAAGAAAGTGGGAAATGCCAAGGACATTGCATACGATCAAGAAAGCCGGAAATGTGAAGTTCATGGCCTATGAGAAGGCCGGTGAGGCCAAAGACCACTACAAGAAAACACAGTTTTAGCAAGGAAATTTAACGAGGAAAACTATTCCTCGTGAAATTACGATGACTTAACGATGAAATTGCGAGGAAATAAAGTTTCGTCGTAATGGCCTTGTAAAATACCGAGTAAAGATTTTCCTCGTAAAATCGTCGTAAGTTAACGTGGTTTTTCCGAGAAAAATGTGTTTCGTCGCAAATTCGTCGTAATTTTAGCATGATTTTTACGAGGAAATAACTTACGAGGAAAGAACGAGAAATCCACCAACTTAACACGTTTTTTTTGCCACCAACCTAATTTTTCGTCGTAAATTCCTAGCAAAATTCAACTACCAGATTCGAAAATTTTCTATATATATGGAGGTTTGAACATAATTTTAAGCACACCAACAAGAAAAAAAAAAGTGAAAAAAATGTCGGGCTTGGGAAATATTTTCGAGTTGCGGAGGTGGATGTATATGCATAGAGATGCTAACGGGAGAGTGACGAAAGAATATCTTGCTGGGTTGGAGCGTTTTATGCATCAAGCAGATTCTACACCGCTCGCCCAAGAAAGCGGTAAAATATTCTGTCCTTGTAGGAAATGTAACAATTCAAAGTTGGCAAATCGTGAAAATGTTTGGAAGCATTTAGTAAATAGAGGTTTCACGCCAAATTATTATATCTGGTTTCAACATGGAGAAGGTTATAGTTATGATCAGAATGAAGCTAGTAGTAGTAATAACAACTTTCAAGAAGAACCGGTTGATCATCAATTGCATAATGCACATAGTTACCATCAGGAGGATCAGCCGATGGTAGATTATGATAGGGTTCATGATATGGTAACTGATGCATTCGTAGCTCATGATGATGAAGATGAAGAACCTAACATAGATTCAAAAAAGTTTTATGAAATGTTAGATGCGGCAAATCAACCACTTTACAGTGGTTGTAGAGAAGGTCTCTCTAAATTGTCATTGGCTGCTAGAATGATGAATATTAAAACTGATCACAATCTACCTGAAAGTTGCATGAACGAATGGGCAGATTTATTTAAAGAGTATTTGCCGGAAGACAATGAGTCTGCTGATTCTTATTATGAGATTCAGAAACTGGTTTATAGTCTTGGGTTGCCTTCGGAGATGATAGATGTTTGCATCGACAACTGCATGATCTACTGGGGAGATGATGAGAAGTTGGAAGAATGTCGATTCTGCAAGAAACCACGATTCAAGCCGCAAGGAAGGGGACGTAATAGGGTACCGTACCAAAGGATGTGGTACCTACCAATTACAGATAGATTGAAAAGATTGTACCAATCGGAGCAGACTGCTGGAAAGATGAGGTGGCATGCCGAGCATACTCAGACGGATGGTGAGATGACTCATCCATCAGATGCAAGAGCCTGGAAACATTTTAACAAAGTACATCCGAATTTCGCTAGCAATAGCCGGAATGTGTACCTCGGATTATGCACAGATGGATTTAGTCCATTTGGAATGTCAGGGAGACAATATTCATTGTGGCCTGTCTTTCTTACGCCATACAACCTGCCACCGGAGATGTGCATGCAACGGGAGTTTTTATTCTTGACCATATTAATACCCGGTCCGAAGCATCCAAAAAGGTCACTTGATGTTTTCCTACAACCACTGATAAAAGAGTTGAAGGATTTGTGGTCAACAGGGGTGAGGACGTATGACTGCTCAACGAAGAAGAATTTTACGATGCGAGCTATGCTTTTGTGGACCATAAGTGACTTTCCTGCCTATGGGATGTTGTCTGGATGGACTACACATGGGAGATTAGCTTGTCCATATTGTAATGGAACGACAGATGCATTTCAACTGAAGAATGGTAGAAAGACAAGTTGGTTCGATTGTCACCGTCGATTTCTTCCAGTTGGCCATCCGTACCGAAGAAACAAGAATTTGTTTAGGCACAAAAAGGTTGTGAGAGACACTCCTCCTCCATATCTAACTGGAGAACAAATTGAAGCGCAAATCGACTACTACGGAGCTAACGAAACAGTTCGCTGGGGTGGTAATTGGCATGTCCCTCGTAATATGCCTGATTCTTACGGTGTTCATCACAACTGGCACAAGAAGAGTATATTTTGGGAGTTACCATATTGGAAGGATCTCCTTCTGCGCCACAACCTTGATGTGATGCATATAGAGAAGAATTTCTTTGAGAACATCATGAATACAATATTGAATGTCCCAGGGAAGACAAAAGACAACATAAAATCGAGGTTGGACTTGCCGGATATTTGCTCAAGAAGTGAGTTACATATAAAAAGCAATGGCCAAGTTCCCGTTCCAATTTTTAGATTGTCTTCAGAAAAAAAGTCGGTTTTGTTCAATTGGGTGGCATCAGAAGTGAAGTTCCCTGATGGGTATGTTTCAAATCTTTCAAGATGTGTTGAAAAGGGTCAAAAGTTCTCCGGGATGAAGAGTCATGATTGTCATGTCTTTATGCAACGACTTCTGCCATTTGCATTTGCGGAGCTACTTCCAACAAACGTACATGAACCACTTGCAGGTAGTTTACAATAGGACAATAATATTAAATTGGTTTAGTTTACAATAATAGTATTTGACTAACAATGTGTTTAATTGTTTTTGGAATAGGCATTGGAGCATTTTTCAGGGATTTGAGCACACGCACTCTTAAAGAAGAAGTCGTAGAACAGCTTCAGGAGAACATTCCTATCTTATTGTGCAACTTGGAGAAGATATTTCCTCCAGGCTTTTTTGACGTGATGGAGCATCTAGCTATCCACCTCCCATATGAGGCATTGCTTCGTGGACCGGTACATTACGGATGGATGTATCAGTACGAGCGAGCCATGAAATATTTGAAGGGAAAAGCAAAGAACCTCGCCAAAGTTGAAGGTTCTATAATTGCTGGAAGTTTGACAGAAGAAGTTTCTCACTTCACATCGTACTACTTTGCGTCAAAAGTACGTACACGAAGAAGAGCTCCAAGAAGATATGATGATGGTGGCGTTGCGCCCACATATGCAGTTGTTGGTGTTCCAGAAATCTTTAGCCAGATTGGACGACTTGGTGGGAAATCAAAACAGGTTTGGTGGTCGAGTGAAGAAGACGCTCATAGTGCACACACCTATATTCTACTCAATTGCGAGGATCCATTGATGCGTTATTTTGAAAGGTAACTTAAATTGAGTATACATTATATAATTGAGAGAGATTAATTCATGTAAAATGTGAATTTACAGCATGTTTGTTTCACAAGTCGAAGAAACATTTCCTGGTATATCCACAAGTGACGTAGACAAAAGAAAAGATCAACACTTTGTTAAGTGGTTGAAGAATCAGGTATTAATCAAATACTTTTAAAATTTTCATACATGAATGATTTGTATTTCAACGTTCTTTTTATTTTTAAATAGGTTGATTATGACGACGATGCAGATTATCCTAAGTGGTTACACGAAGTAATTCAATCTCCACTTGTAAAGGTCACCACATCACAGATGTATTTCACACGAGGCTATACTTTTCACACATATGAGTATGGTAAACAGCGGGCAACCAGTAACTATGGAATTTGTGTGAAAGGAGAAACAGATTTCTACGGAATCTTGACGGAGATTATTGAAGTCGAATTCCCAGGGATATTGAAGCTAAAATGCGTCCTCTTCAAGTGTGAATGGTTCGACCCCGTCGTCAATAGAGGTGTTCGGTTGAACAAATTCGGTGTAGTAGATGTCAACGGTGGCCGGAGGTACAACAAATTCGAGCCCTTCATCTTAGCTTCACAAGCAGACCAAGTTAGCTTCCTTCCATACCCACGGATGAGAGAGTCGGGTATAAATTGGTTAGCCGTGATCAAAGTTACACCTCGAGGACGAATCATCGTAGGAGAAGAACCACCATTGCAAGAAGAACAAATAAATGAAGTTCATGAACCTGAACAAGAAATTGATGACATCCTTCTCATTGATCCGCATAATCACGAGTATGAAGATCTTACCGAAGATCCCACGGAGGAAGCTGTTGAAGACGAGTTTCATGTAAATGATGATGTTTCAAGTGATGACGAGAATGTCGATGAATCCGATTAATGTATTTCATATTTGTATGAGTTTGATTTATTATATATAATTAAAGATAATGGGAGTTTATTTATAAATAAGATATCGACATTAATTATAAGTAAAGGAATTGTGTTTTTATAATTTTCGGTTTGGATTAGAATGAATTGCTTGAGGTTAAAGGATAGAAGTGTTTGATATATGAAGTAGAAGATAAAGAAGATGTGGTTTGGGATTTGGGGTTTCGTTTTAGGGGTTTAGAGACAGTCGTCGTACTTTCCACGTTATCTCACGGGAATTTTACGACGATTTATAATACATTACCTCGCATATTCCACGGTAACAGTAAACGTCGTAAGAGCCTCGTTAACTTACGTGGAATAAGAGACGATTTATAATTAAAAAAGCGGACCTCGCTTATTCCACGTAAGACTAAAACGTCGTAAGAGCCTCGTTAACTTACGTGGAATGAGCGAGGTTAGCTTTTTTATTTTACTTTTCGTCGTTAATTCGTCGGTAAATATACTAAAATGAAACCCAAATCCCTAAACCCCAAATGTGCAAACCCTAAAACTCCCCATCCTACTTCATATAAACTAAAAAAAAATTAATTTTCAATTTTTTTTTTATGTTTTTAAACCTTTCATATATGATTTGTAGAGTGTGTTTGATTTGTTGTGTGATATGTCAAATTCAAAATTTGTAAAATTGTTTTCCAACGTATTAAACCTTTCAAATTCAAAAAAATATATATATTGAAGTTAAATGGTTAGAAATATATGAAGTATAAGATAAGAAATATAAGGAAGATAGGGTTTGAGGTTTGGAGATAAGAAAGATAGGGTTTGAGGTTTGGGGTTTAAAATTTTAGGGGTTAGCAAAAAAAGCCTCGCTATTTGCACGTAAAATCGATGATAAAACAAAAATCGTCGCAAGAACGACGTTAAATAAAACACGGGCCTCTGTATATCCTCGTTAATTTGCTTGGACCTTGCGACGAAACAAAAGACGGGCCCACGTAAAATCGATGATAAAACAAAAATCGTCGCAAGAACGACGTTAAATAAAAGACGGGCCTCTGTATATCCTCGTTAATTTGCTTGGGCCTTGCGACAAAACGAAAGACGGGCCTCTGTCTTTCCTCGTTATTTTGCGACGAATTGTCGACGAACACTAATCCTATATATAGGCGAAACCGCAGCCCTCTTCATTTCCTCTCTAATTCCTCTCTAGAGCCTTTCTATTTCCTCTCAACATGGTAACTCTCTTTCCTCTCTAAGTAGTTTAGGGAATTTAGATTAGGTGGTTAGTTTAGGGAATTTAGTTTACGAAATTAGTTTACAAAATTTAGGTTTCCTCATTTTATTAATTACGTAGTTAATACTGTTCATAATTTTTTATTTACTCTTGAATTTAATTTAGAAATTTAAATTTTGCAGACTATTCGTAGGCACCAGCGTAGTGCTCACTACTCGCAGATGTTCGGTCCACCGGGTAGTCGGTTAGACCCGTCTTCACTTCCCGGTTCTTCTTCAGCTCCTGGTTCTTCGGGTCAGCAGGAGACCGTCCCCGAGACTCAATCTTCTCAGAGAGTCTCGCCTTCTTCTACGGCATCGCCATCAGTTCCTCATGTGCCTCCTCCGGTAGCTCCTCCTCCGATGCCAGCTCCTCATGTGCCTCCTCAGATGCCCGCCCATCAGGTTCATGCTGATTTGATGGTGCCAGCGAGTTGTCCTTACTCTCAGTACACTGTTGAGGACATTCTCGGTTTGCCAGGCAGAGAAGGCTTACCGATCATAGACCCCGACCGACCTGAAGGAACTCTTTGGTATGTATGTTACATTTATTTTTTAAAATTCATTTGTGACTTTAATAAATATTTAAAACTTTGAATTTGTTTTTTTTTTCCAGGTTTGGGGTTGATAACTGCCTTGCAACAGAAGTAACCGAGACGATTAAAGGTTACTTCTCCATGGCACATCCCAACTGGAAATCCACTCCGATCTACATCAGAAGGACGTGGTTCAAGATTTACGCTGTAAGTTTTTACAATTTATTCCTGATTTATATTTTTTTAAATTTTATTTTTCTAAACTAATTATTAATGTTTTTTTGCAGCAAAAATTTAATTGGTCCATGGGGGTCACTGAGAAGGTGCGGAAAGAGTTTATCGACAAGGCGAAGAAACGTTTGTTGGACACGGTCTCCAACTGGAAGGGTGACTGGATCGTGAAGGGCTATGAGCGGGGCAAACCCTCAACCATCACCACGGACGTGTGGGATGGCCTCATCCGTTACTGGAGGGATCCTGATGCCATGAGAGTCGCCCAGTCTTGCTCCGCCTCCCGTAACTCGGTAGATGAGCATGGCCACAGGGCGATGCAACATAGTACGGGCCAAAAACCACACGCCCGCGTCCGTTTGGAAATGGTACGTAATTTAAATATTTAACTTTTTGATTTTTAATATATATATATATATATATAATAAAAACTTTCTTAACTATTTTTAGGCCAAGGAGTTGGGACGTTTACCGACTCTTATGGAACTTTTCGATCGGACCCACAAAAACAAGGCGGGCGCATTTGTAGATGAGAGGTCTGAGAAGATCTACAATGATGTGGCAGCTCGTATTGACGAGCGTGAGACCCAGCTGGCGCAGGAGTCCGCCGACGGATTACCCGTCGTCTTATCCACAATAGAAGTGGATAGAATTTACGAGGAGGTAAATTTTATATAAATTTTTTATTAATTCCATTTTACTTTAAAATTTAAATTTTAATATATATTTTATTGTTTTTTAAGGTCGCTCCTAAGAAAAAGGGACGTGTGTTGGGGATTGGTTCCGTCAACGATGTTCCGAGAGCGACTTCCTCTTATGGCCAGAGACGGGATGATGAAGTCTCTCAGCTGCGCGACGTGTTGGAGACGACACAACATCAGCTGTCGTCGACACAAAACGAGTTGGCCTCGACAAAATCGTCGTTCACAGCTCGTATGACTGGTCTCGAGAACTTCTTGGACGTCATAGCGGCCACAAATCCGGAATGGGAGGCCATGTTCAGGACCATGAGACAACAAAACCCCATTCCAGGCGAGACATCCGTGCAAGTCAACGAGGAAGATCTCTCGAGAAGGAGCGAGGAATTCTACGACGCGGCAATGCAGCATTAGTTTTTTTTTTGTTATTGTATTTTAAAATTCAAAACTTATTTATATATTATATAATTTCATTTTAATTCGGCCAAAAAAAATTTTCCTATTCGATTTAATTTCAATTAAAATTTTATTAATAAATTAAATAAATATAATTTTTATTTATAAATTCAGTAAATAGAAAACAAAGTAATTTCGTCGCTAATTCCCGATGTATTAACGAGGAAAATTAACGACGAAATATCGAGGAACAATTATCGAGGATTTTACGTGGATTTAATTACGATTCTATTACGACGAATTATTTTCGTGTTTCTTACGTTTTTATTACGACGAATTTATTTAGAGGTTTTTGCGTGTCTTTTACGACGAACCATTTACGAGTTTCTTACGAGGAAGCACAACGACCGCGTTACGTGGAAACCCCACGTGGTCTTTACGACGAAAACTTAATTCTTCTTTACGAGGAAAATATAACCTCGCTAATTAACGAGGAAATGGCGACGAATCTTCTCTTACGACAATCATATAACGACGAAACGCCTTTCATCGCCATTTTCTCGTAAGCCTTCTTTTCCGAGGAAATAACGACGATTTTGGCCGTCGTTAAATTTGTGTTTTCTTGTAGTGGACTTTGCTTACAAAAAAGCAAGCAATGCAAAGGACATAGCTTACGAAAAAAGGCTCAAAATGCAAAATACGGGTTACGGGTATGACAAGACTGAGGGGCGATGTGATCAGAATGGTGACGAAGAAGAACAGTGGAGCCGATGAAGGAGCCAAAGAGGGCCAATGACATGGCAGCTGATAAAGGTGAACGTACAATGAAGTAGAGAAAGCAACATAAGCAATGGATGGATCAGTTGAGTATACTGAAGACAAATACACCCAAAACCAAAGATGGAGCGTCCAAAATATTCAAAGAAACCAAGGACATAAGGTCAAGCGATCGTCAAAATACACATATGAATCCGTAACGGAAAAGGCTTCTCATGTTGCGGTAAAAATCAGAAATCATTATACTGAGCTCTAAAATCAATTTATTATAACAATTGAGTACATATAAAATGTCTCTTACATGTCTTTCTTCTTGGCTGCTTGCTTATTGTTGTGCATCCAAACTTTAAACACTTGTCTTTTCACATTAATCTCACGACAAAACCGGTTCACTTCTTCATCTTCCGTCTTGTTCATTCTCCAACCAATCTTCTCAGCAAACTCGAACATTCTCTCCTTCTGTTCCTGGTTAAACTTTGTCCTAAACCGCTTCTTCGGATGGTACTGAAACTGATCCACTCCGTTACCACTTAAAGCTTGATGAAACCTGTTGAGATCCTCCGTCGATGACTCCGCCGGATCTCTTCCTCCTCCGCCGCCACCACCACCACCACCACCACCACCAAAGCTCATCATGATCGGAGACACGTGGCGGTTAACGAGAGGTCTCTGCGAATGACCAAAGCTATTGAACTTGACAACGAACATGCCGTCGATTTCTTTTCTGTGGAAGCTCCGGTGACAATCACATGCGGCGCAAAGAAGTGACTCCGCCGTGCCTTCTTCGCCTGATGACATAAACTCGCCGCAACCGTCGACTACATGTCCGCCGGAGCTCGCCGCGTGGTTCCTTTGGCATTCTCTATAGCTCACTCTCCTTGTCGGAGAAGTTGTTTGAGGCCGAGCGTATGACCTTGGAGCTGGAGCTATAGAAGTAGGGTTGATATCCAGATCCGGATCCGGATCCGACCCGTTTCTTTTGGTGGTGGGTTTCTCTTTGTCGGCGGTTTGGGAGTAAGTGTACGGAGGCCGACGATGATCTTGAATGTTTTGGTTAGGTGATGATTGTCGTCTTCGTCTTTCCATCTCTATTTTATCATCTTTCTTCTCTCTAACCTCCATCTACTTGATCTTGAGCTTCTGAAATGGAACCCTAATCTTGTTTAACCTTTTCTTAAACAAAGATTAAAACCTTTTTTAACCTCTCTCTCTCTCTCCAAAGCCCTAGCTATTTGATTAAAGAAATAATCATAACTTTAGCTTCTCATAAGCTTTTTCTTTTTTTTGATCAACAGCTAATCATAAGCTATATAGCATAAAGATGATGATAAATATCTTGTTCAAAGTCCAAACCTTTTTAAAATTTTGACTTTGACTTCATCTTTATTTATTTTTCTACTCTTTGTGATACCCCACCAACACCTACTAGACTAATCTCAAGTCTACAAGGAATTAAACTAAAGGAGAAGTTGATCTAACCCCATTTAAGAAGCGATTAAACCCTGCAAGAAAAAAGAGGGAAAAGAGGAGAGAAATAGAGGCTCGGAAGACACTATTGGTATCGGTTATTGTGGAAGGATAAGAGGAGAGAGAGAGAGAATTTGAAATTGTGTTTCCTATTGCCCATCAATTTCCAAGAGAGAAAGAAAATCTAATGAAGAAATGGGAAAGGAAGTGGGTTTGGTCTGTGCCAATAATAACACAGTCCACTAACAAACAAGAGATGTGGACATGTAGCAGACAATGCCACGTTGTTTCTCTATCATACAGTGTCCGCACATTGGTCGCAATAGTGATAAAACCTTATTCTTTTAATTAATTAGAATATCTGCAAGTTTAACGATTACTATAGTTGATGCAATTAGTGACTTATGGTAAAATAACCGCCAGAGGTAAAGTTTTTTTTTTTTTTTTTTTTTTTTTTGAACTGAAAAAGAATGGTATCTTTGTCACAACATGGTCAAGTAGCATTTTCCACGTATGTCTGAGTTCCAACGTGACGACTTTGCTTACGTAATATTAGTATGGTTATAGAAGATAAGCTTGTTAGGATTTTGTCTCACATAGGTAAAGTTCGTATGATTAAGTTCTTATGATCAGTGTTGGCCAAATATTGCATCCATAATGTTCTTTTATGAACTAAAATAAAAGCACGTCGTTTCTGAGATCTAGAATGTTATAAAGATAACAATAAAGTAAATAAGTCTTTGTGAACTGGTTCTTTAAAGAGAAATTTTCACCGCAGCAAGAACTTAATAAATGCTTTTTTGAAGCAATGATGAAAAAAAAACAAATTTGCAACGTTTTTTTTTTTGTCAAGAAAAATTTGCTACGTTTTTAGAAGTTTTTTTTTTTTTTTTTTTTGAGGAATTAAGAAGAAGAAAACACGAAAAGAGGAAAAATGCGTTTTTACGTAAATATTGGTACTATCTTTCCCTCCTCATTTTGGTAAAGATATATATATATATTCTATTTTTCAAAAAAATAAACCAGCACATGCAAAATTCCTTTTTCATTTGTTTGGTGAAAAAGTAAAAACACAATTTGGAGTGAATAATATATAGAGTGGGATTGGTAGTTAATATATAAGAACTGGGAATAATAATAATAGAATAAATATGTGAAATTAAGTGAAAAGAAAATATATGATTGATATATTGAGAGTGCTTTAAAAAAAAAGATTTTGAGAGTAAAATTCAATAAGAATATAGGTGAAAGGGGATGAAAAGAAAAAAAAGTGGAATAAATGTTGTTATTTTGATGAATTCTATAGTACAAAAAATGTATCTGTTTTGTTTCGATAGTAACTAGAAAAATACGAAAGAGTAAAATTTTTATTTACTTTGTAAAATTTTAGTGGAACTTAGATTAACACAAGATTTGGAGTATCAATTCCAGTATATATATATTTTTAAAAAGAGTTAGATCCGTTGAAAAATATTTTTTCTCTTCACATATCAAGAAGAAAACACAACTAATTTTACTCCATTAAAATAGTGACTACCGGAAAAAATGATTAAAAATATTTCAACTTAATTAATTTAGGTCTTAAACGGTAACTGCAGTATTGACGAAAGTCGGACAGTATTTGTATATTTTGTCACCAATCAACCAAAACTAGTAATGTGCTGTGCGTTATTGATTTTATTATATAATGTTGAAAAGTAAAAACACACGTCAATTTTACAAAGGTAAAATGTAAAAGCGAACCAATTCGTATGTAACAGTAAAATCAATCACACATATTTCATATGTTTTGAACTTTTGTGTGCGGTTTTGTAGATTTTGTAACTATATTTATATTAAAATTTAAATATATTTTCATATTATGAAAGTAAGAAGTAATTTAAGTTTTTGTTTAGCAACATAGATAGCAGTTAAAAAAGTAGTGTTGTTTTGCCTTAAATTTTTTTTTTTTTTTCTAACTTACTACTATCCGTGTTTCCAAACAACATTATTTTTTTAACTGCTATCTATGTTGCCAAACAAAAACTTAAATTACTTCTTACTTTCATAAGATAGATTTAACTTTTAATATAAACTAGATGATAATCCGCGTCCTGCGCGGAGTGATTTTTTTTTAAATACGTTGTATTTATATATTATAAATAGTATATTTTGCTATCAATAACTTTTTTTTACATTTGAATCTTGGGAGTGGGCACTCGGGTACCATTTGGTTCGGTTCGATTTGGCTCGGTTCAGTTTGTTCCGATCTTTGCGAGTTCGATTTAATTCGAATATTTGCGGGTTTGGTTTGAGTTTGGATTCAGATAACTCATTTAATTTTAAAAACAAAATAAAATTTATATATACTTTAAATTTCTCAAAATCTAAAAATAAAAATAATATATAACATATAAATTTGAATAATGTATGCCAAAATACTTAAACTTAAAATAAAATTTGGTTTACCTTTAATATTTGGATAAGAAATAAATAGATAGTTTAAGTAATTTTGGTATTTTGAGTATTGATGATGATTCGTATTGATTTTGGGTATGCAATCACTTTTAGGCCAAAATACATTCTTCTATGTACGTGGTCCCTTTAGTTAAGGAAAACAATGGACTGAACTAAAGAAAACCTTACCATTTCAGATTTTTAATCGACACTTCCAAATTATTTATTGTCGGTATTGTGACGAAGAGAAAGGGGGTAAGGGTTACGAAAGAAATTTTGTTGTGCAATCCATATTCTTGCTAGGTGATTTCAATAGCTTCAAAATAAATCTCTGTTGTATCGACCGAGATTTAGTAATTTATAGACGTTTTAAAAAATTCAAAATATAACATATAAGAAAAAATCTAATTTTTTTATTATATGATTAATGTGATTGTTTAATTTATTTTAAAAATATAAACTTTCAAATATGGGAGAATCTCGTAATAAATAAATTATATGAAGTTGTTATCGATTATTTGGTGTGCAAGTCAAGTTAGTATGAATAATATCTTGTTAAGATTCTTGTAGATAAGGATTATATTTTCGAAATTAGTAGTTACAAATATTATTTAAATAAATAATACATATAATTCCTAACTTCTACTCTATTCTTTTTTTTTTAAAAAAAATTTATAAATAGATATCATATTTTGGCACTTTTGAAATTATATTATTGAAGTTTATATAATAACATATTGTGTTCATAATGGCATGTATCTCTAAGTCTAATACATAATCAATCAACTTAGAGCCAAGTAACATATATACAAAATGAGGTGTAAAAAGAGTTATCATATATTCATATCTAATCTATTATAGAAGCAAAGAGGAACCAAACATATACATGTTCGGTGTCTGATTATATGATGTTGATAAGAGAAAGTTATAAATCAACTTAGAGCAAAGTTTAATCTATAGTAAAAGAGGTCCAAGTGAGAGTTATTAAATTGCTAATATAATTGTATATACAGTATACAATCGGTATAGTTTAATAGAATAGATAGAACATAATTCAATAGAACATAATTCATTTGGTTTGTTATAATATAGTAGATTGTTGGTTTAATTTAAGTTATCTGGTTTTAATTTTATTGTATAATTAATTGTAACTAACAGGATATGGTCCATAAATTATGTAACACACTAACAAACTTGAAACAGTCCAAAACTTAAATGACAACTTCAATGGTAGATAAATTTAGGACTCTATTTTAATAGAGTAGATATAGTTACAAAATCTACAAAACCGCACACAAAAGTTCAAAACATATGAAATATGTGTGATTGATTTTACTATTACATACGAATTGGTTCGCTTTTACATTTTACCTTTGTAAAATTGACGTGTGTTTTTACTTTTCAACATTATATAATAAAATCAATAACGATTAAAAAATTAGAAATCCATTACATTATATTAAAAAGTAATAAGTTTATGTTACTTGATATAATATATGTGATTATTTATATGCTTATGATATTAAAAAAATTAGAAGTCCATTACATTATATTAAAAAAATAATGAGTTTATGTTACTTGATATACATATTCAAATCAAAATAATAATTTAAAATTGATGTATATCAAAAATTCATTCAAAAATATACATATATTCAAAATTTGATTTTTACTAACATTTTTTCCAATAACCATTATAAAAATATTTTCAATATATATAAGAAAAATGAAATACAAAGCCCAATTTCAAACACCAACTTAAATTATGGTTTGTATATTTCACATTGAAATTTAAAAATATAATATATGTGATTATTTATATGATTGTACGTGTAAAATATTATTAATTATAAGAAAATTTATTTGATGGTACGTATAAAATACGATTAGTTATATGATAACACATATTTTTTAACCTATGATGATAAATATATGATATATAATAGTGCTTAGGGGTGGGCGTTAGGGTTCTTTTTCGGGTCTGTTTGGGATTTCGTGTTCGGTTCAGATCTTTGAGGATTCGGTTCGGATTTGGATAACCAATTTAAATTGGTTTGGTTTAAATATTTGGATAGAGAATTAATAATTATTTAAGCATTTTTGGAGTTTTGAGTATACTTTAACTATTTTAGATATTTACGTTTGATTATTTGTATATATTTTCAAGTATTTAAACGAACTTAAAAGTATAATATATATTATGGATGTTTTTATATATATTAAATCTAAAAATAATTAATATATATAAGTACATAAATCTATTTTGGATACCCAAAATACTTCGGTTCGGATCGGATTAGGTTTCAGATCTTCAAATACCAAAATTTTGAATAATTCGGATATTTAATTAATTTTGGTTCGGATTTGGTATTACTTATTCGGATTGGGATCGGTTCGATTCTTCGAATTCGAGTTTTTTTTCCAACTCTAAATAGTGACATAAAAACAAATAGCATCATATTTTTTGAAAAATATATTCGCGCGGACGCGCGAATCAAAATATAGTACTTTATTATTTGATATGCTTTAGTTACTTAAAATGTTAAATAATATTTATTTGATGTTTTTATCCAAAAAATATATATACTTAATATTTGTCTAACAAAACCGAAATTTTTTTTTATCAATTAAACTTTATTTTACATCGTTTATTCTAATAAACTGTATTTGTTTTATATAACACATGAACCGCAAATACACCCTATGACAACATTTTTTACATCGTTTTTATTATTAAAATCGTGATTACCATTCAGATCCTTAATGTAAATTGAAAGGAGAGTAATTATGTTTTTCTTTAAAACATATATCGCCATTTGTGACATACACTCCGAACCAATATATACATTCAGTGGCGGAGCCAGCTCCACCTCTCACTAGGGTCAATTGCATAATTTTCTTATGTGACATGGGTCAAATACTTAAATCTGCAACATTTTCAGTTTTTTTTTCTCAAAATGCAAAGAAATTTTTTCTTTTGATAAAATTCCATGTGGGTCATATGACCACCCTCACATTAAAGCAGCTCCGCCACTAGATACATTGTTTTATGGTTTCGTATTTGAGAATGAAGCTCCTAGGGGTCATAAAACTTTGCTACACTGAGTCACAGAAAAAACTTGGAAGTGACGAATCTCTATAAGTGAGAAGCCAAATATTTTAAAATCAACCAAGTACGAGTGGTTTAGTCAGGGCCGTGCCTGACATTTGGCAGGCTAGAAGCGAGAAATTTTTTTTTGACCCAAAACTGTACTACCCATCACTTGAACCTAGGGCGCCCATCGAGGGAAACCCATAAATAGCTTCTTTAACCATCTCTGCTACCTAATCTTAATGAAAATTGGCCCCAAAAATTAGTTTATACTGTTGGGTCCTCAAGCAAATGTTTGATGTCGTATCCAAGCCCGGCTCTGGGCTAGTAGAATTTTTTTAGGGTTTGATGTGTATCTACATTAGTCCTAGGTTTGATTTCATCTGAGAACTAAATTATCATTATTTGGCCAGTTTGGAATTTTGGGATTTGGTCCAAATGGTAACATGGTGGATCGTAATGATGATCGGTTCACTTTCAGATATTAGTCAGAAGGTATTTTAACTCGGATCCGACATTGTGGTAGCCAGTCCGCTCTGTAGCACTAAATGCATTCTTCTCGAGACCGACCGGATTAGCCGATAAAGTTTATGATTTATCAAAAATAATAATTTAAAATCGTGACGAAAAAGATATCGAATATTGAGTTAACAACAAAATATTTTTAGTCAATGCTGATTTCTCCAAAATGGAACCAAAAGGATTAGTGGATCTTGACGGAGAAACAAAAGAAGATTGTATTGCTGGATAATAATAATATATGATTAATATAGTATTAAATGATTATAATCAGTTGAATTGTCATTCTAGATACATGTAACTATATAAATGCTCATGTGGGACATGTCCCATCCCATATGCTCTTCTTAGCGGCCACACGTTGGGGAAATCTAAACAATTTTGTTTTGAAAATATACAAAAGAAATAATATTCAATTTGACAAAAAATACTAATATTCAAAAGCTTGAGAGGGAAGAAGAAAATAGTATTATTGCGTAGTATCATTTTGCAATGAAATTTAAACTGGATTAAGGTGGTTCATAAAGTAATAACTAAAATCATAAATTGATTAAACAGTTGAGGGTTTACGAGAAGATGAAAAGACATTTCCGGATAATCTATGTTTGAATACAAAACTGGAGAATCTAGATTTTTAATATAATATCACAACATTCGCATTTAAAGCAGAATGTCATATGCTTTTTTTTGTAACACGATTTATATTATAAAGAGATCCAAAGGTTTGATGTCAAAAAAAAAAAAAAAGAGATCCAAAGGTTAAGAGGTTACAACCGATGTTCAACGGTAAAACGACTATAACCAAAATATTCGACGGTACGGTGAACAAAAGAAAATAATAAATCCTAAAATATAGATGTTAACATGAGAAGTTTGCTCAAAGCAAAGAAACCCAAAGATTGTCCTCATTTGTATTGTTGCAGCGGAAGCTCTAAAGAGCTTGTCATAGTCGAAAATGACGCTGATATATCCAAACGATGAGGTTTAGAAGAGGGCATAATTGTCCGAAGAGGATCTTGATTTGGCTAAACAGTTCAATAGACGAGTAAGATCAGCTCTAACATCGATGAGGATTTCCGGAGAGACTAGGTGAATCTCTAAAGCAACAAGAAGCAAACTGTTTGGTGAGGATGGTGAGGCGGTTGAGGCTAATACAACAACATATGATGAAAGTTCCATTAAATTTTCTTGGTCACAGAGAGTTGAGTCAAGAACTCTGGTTCTAGAGAACTCGTCGGCCATGACATAAAATTACACTTCCCCAAAGACAAAGATACTTGTCGTGACAGTTCAAAACTCAATAAACATGAAATGCATCAATGGAGAAGGTGATATCACAAGGAACACCCCATTAGCGGGACGGTAAGGTGAACCAGAGATACGCAAATGGAAAAGTACTAGATGAATTTTGAGGTATAGTACCTTCTTGTCCTTGAGAAGCATAAGCTGGCAAGACACACCAATAACAGAAATCGATGCCATCCTACAGTCTCTGAAGTAATGCAGTTAATGGGTAATGTTGGTGTTGTATAGAGATGGCGGCGTTGGATTATTGACCACAGAAGGAGGATGTTGACGGTGAAAAATCTGTAGTGGTCGTTTAGAAGGGATGCGCCACTAACGAGGAGATGTATGTTGCCAAAGTAGAGGAGCCAGTGAGCAGAGGAGAAGGAAACAACTTCCTGGGAGTCCTCGATAACCAGATCTTGAGGAGCATAACAAAGAATGTACATGGGTAAGAGTTGAACATCGACAAAACAAGTCAGTCATGATACTTTGACAATTAGAAGTCAGTCCTCAAGACTTTGATTTGTTGTGTACTGGAAAGAGACTAGCTTGGCATCAATACTTTCTTCAACCCAATAACTCACTTCTACATCCATATCTTGTACATCTATAGACAAAGCCCTTGAGACTAGGTTTAGAGATGAAGTTTGGTGTTCAAACTGAGTGTTCTTTGTCGATAGTGTTTGGAGATGAAGATCAAAGACATCATAACTCACAATGCATTTACATATTTCGCAGAAAGGTTCATATTTTTTCTTGTCAAGCGGAAATAAAATATGATTCGAATAATTAAACTAGCAAAAATGAATTAACATAGACGCTAATCACCATGTGTAAGCTTATCCATCATTTTGTTATGCACCATTGGTATATGTTGGATCGTAAAACTGAAAAAAAAACTACTTAGATTGTTCAAATTCATCTACATGTGCAGTGAAAACTGGTCAGTTGCAAATACTACTTATAAAATATGAAAAGACTCTAACAAACTATACAAAGTCGACCAAGCTATTGAATCAAACTCTTATCTCAAACTCAAAATCTTATTGATAATCACACAATGCTTTAGAAAATATCTCAAAAACTAAAGCCTCACATACTCTTAGGTTTTGCTACATATTAGCACCCTTTATATATATCTCTCAATTTCCTAAACTCATTAGGAAAATATATATTTAATGGAAAGCTCCCAAATAAACTAACTTCCTTTTCCTAAGCTCATTATGAAAGGATTGCTTGACTCTCAAGCTAATTCAATTTTGAATCAACATTCTCCCCTTCAAACTTGAAAACCTCTTTTGACACATCTTGAATCCCAATCGACTCTCTCATCTCTTTAAACTTTATTCTTCCCAGTGCTTTAGTAAGTATATCCGCCTTTTGCTTAACTCCAGCAACATGTTCCACGCTTACAAAACCCTTTTCGACACATTCACGTATAAAGTGAAGCCGTGTGTGAATGTGTTTACTACGGCCATGAAACACTGGATTCTTGGACAACGCTATTGCTGATTTGTTATCGATGCGCAGCACCACCTTATCACTCAACTGTCCATACACTTCACCGAGCAAATCCTTCAACCATATCGCTTGCTTGGAGGCTTACGTTGCAGTCATAAACTCGGCTTCACACGAGGATAAGGCAACGATTTCTTGCTTTTGAGAGCACCATGTGATAGGATTCCCGCCAAGGTAGAATATATGTCCCATGGTGCTCTTGCCGTCATCCGGATCAACGTTGTAACTGCTATCACTATATCCGATCAAACCTTCTCGCCCTTCAGCTATGAACTTGAGACCGCATGATAAAGTTCCTTTTAGATAACGTAGCACTTGTTTTAACGCCGCTTTATGAGATTCCTTTGGGTTGTGCATGTACCTACTTAGTATGCCAACACTACATGCAAGATCAGGCCTTGTGTGAATCAGATAACGTAAGCAGCCAATGTTTCTCCGATAATCCACTTCATCAACGCTAACTTCTTCTTCTGCCTTGCATAGCTTTACACCAGTGTCCATAGGTATGTGTACCGCATTACAATCCTTAAGACCGGCTTCCTCGACGATCCTAGCGGCATACTTCTCTTGAATTAGCACTATGCATCCTTCTCTTTGTGTGACTTTTATCCCAAGTTAATAACATAGCTTTCCAAGATCGGACATATCAAACCTTGCCGCCATATCTTGTTTAAAACTCACTATCATCTCCACATTCGAACCGGTCACGAGTAAGTCATCCACGTAAACAGCCACGATCAAGAGGCATCCTTGTTCTTCCTTTCGATACTACAATGGTTCTTTAAGGCATCGTTTGAACCTTAACTCGTGAAGTATGGCGTTGAGCTTCTCGTTCCATGCCCTTGGGGCTTGTCGTAGGCCGTAGAGCGCCTTATGTAGCTTGTAGACTTTGGTTTCTCTTCCTTTCATCACAAATCCCTCAGGCTGTGATAAGTAGACCTCTTCTTTAAGATCGCCATGCAAGAAAGCTGTTTTGACGTCTAGATGATGCAACTCCCATCCTCGAGAAGCCGCTATCCCAATGATCAGATGCACGGTCTCTATCCGAGCAACTGGAGCGAAAACTTCATCAAAATCAATCCCATGACTCTGTATGTAACCTTTGGCAACAAGTCTTGCTTTGTACTTGTTAATGCTTCCATCGAAGTTTCGCTTCACTTTGAAGATCCACTTCAATCCAATCGCTTTGCAGTTGTGTGGAAGATCAACTAAGGTCGACGTCTCGTTCTTTACTATGGATCTTATCTCGTCTTCGCAAGCATCTCTCCATACCTTAAGCTCCTTTGCCTCCTCGTAGTTCCAAGGTTCTTCATTCACCAACATCAGAAGGTGCTCATACTCAAGTTCACACAACGTCTCGTACATCTCATCTTCTTCTACTAATAGCTCATAGTCTTCGAGGTAGCTTGGCATCTTGGTCACGCGTGAAGAACGTCTCAGTTCTATCACCTCTTCTTCGTGCTTCTCATGATCGAGAGTCGTATCACTTTCTTCAATCTTGACATCAATTCCCGTCTTATCTCCCGAGGTCTCTTGATCGCTCATACTTTTGAAACCAAAGACATGTCAGACTCATCTTTGCCATTCTCAGACGTTTCTAGCCACCTTCCCTTTTGTGTCTCATCGAACACTACGTCTTTACTAACCACAATACTTTTAGTCATCAGATTAACCAAACGATAAGCCTTTGTTCCGGGCTCAGTTCCAAGGTGGACCAGAGCTCTAGATCGATCATCTAGCTTCCTCAAGTGTGCCGAGTCAATCTTTACATAGCCAACACATCCGAACACCCTTATGTGTTCAACGTTTGGTTTCTTTCCCTTGAAGCTCTCGTATGGTGTTTGCAGTACCAGGGTCCTTGTTGCTAACCTGTTGATGAGATAGGTTGCATGTCTCACTGCTTCTCCCCACATGAAGTTCAGAACATCCATATGTTTTAGAATACTCCGTGTCATCTCCATCAACGTTCTGTTTCTTCTTTCCACAACACCGTTTTGTTGTGGTGAATATGGTGCCGTTAAGTGTCGTTTTATTCCTGAGGTCTCGCAATAGAGGTTGAATTCTGTCGAGGTGAACTCTCCCTCCTCTATCTGTACGCAGTGTTTTGATCTTTGTTCCCTTCTCTTGCTCAACCAGAGCTTTAAATTTTTTAAATTTTGCAAAAGCTTCACTCTTTTGTTTCATTAGAATAGTCCACATATATCTTGAATAATCGTTGATCAAGACAAACATCTATCTGTTACCACCTGCTGTAGGTGGTGATATAGGACCACATAAGTCTCCATGTACTAGCTCCAAGACCTCAGTTGCACGGTATAAACTCTCCTTTGGAAAAGATTTTCGTATTTGCTTCCCACACAAGCAAGCTTCACATGTCTCCTTCTCGATACCGAAACGCGGTATTCCTATCACTAAGCGCTTATCAACCATGAGTTTCAAGTTGCTTAGACCTACATGTCCTAAGCGAGAGTGCCACTTCGATGATTCTCGGTGTAGTAGTTGAAGACACTTAGTGCTTTCTACCTCTATAACCACTTTGTATAGACGGTTTGGTGATCGTTTTGCTTTCACCAGAAAATTCTTATCACGATCATAAAGGTAAAGATGATCTCCTTTCATATTTATCTCACATCCCGACTCAGTAGCCTGTCCAAGACTTAAGATGTTGCTTCGGAGGTCAGGAATATAGTAGACATCAGAAAGTAGTTTCTTCTCACTTCTTGATGTCAAAAAGAGGATTGATCCTTTTCCTTTTATATCTATTCGAGAATCGTCTCCAAATCTCACCTTTCCGGTTATGATATCATCAATCTTAGAGAAATATTCGAGGTTCCCGGTCATGTGGTTGCTAGCTCCATTGTCTAAGTACCACAGGTTGTCTCCGACTGTAGTAAAGAGTTGCTTTGGCAGAACATTCTTCGCGTTGAGGTACACGACCTCATTAACCATCAACTCATCCGCTTCATGTGTGGTTTCTCCTTCACTTTCTTGTACTTCTTGGAGCTTAAGTAACCGATCAGGACAATTCTGCGTAAAGTGTCCCATCTTGTCACACCTGAAACATACCACCCTCGATGCATCTCTTTCTTGTGGTCGTTGATAGCCTCCACTCTGTTGATATCCATATCTCCTGCGGCCTCTACCTCGGTATCCAAAACGACCTCCTCTGCCTCTTCCTCTTGTTGGATCATACCTCTCTTGTGTATGCGAGTCTGCGTTAGCATACATAAGTTTACTTTGACCTTGATCCTCTTGTTTCTCATCTTCTTCATCAGCAATTCTCTCTTCATACGCTTTTAATCTTCCCACAATATCCTCAAACCCTGTTTTGTTAAGATCAAGGACCTGCTCCAACGCAGCGATAATATGTATATATTTCTTTCTTGGTAGACTATGAAGGAATTTCTTTACTATCTTCGGCTCATCGATGATTTCTCCTAAAGCTGCTGACTTTGATGATAGTTCAGAGATTCTTCCAACAAAGCTATCAATTGTCTCGCTTTCCTTCATCTTCAATCGATTGAAATCTGCTGTTAAAGTTTGTAGACGTGCTTCTCTCACACGATCAGCTCCCATATGTCTCATCTTTATAGCCTCCCATATTGCCTTTGCGGTATCAAGGTTTCCTACTTGCAGTATAGTGTTTCTGGTATAGATTTACACAACAACGCTTTTGCTAAATCATTCTTCTCACCATCCTCTTCTCCCGGATCAATGGCCTCCCCGGCTTTATGAACCTTCAATGCTGCCTTCATGCGCATTGTCCACACTGTGTAGTTGGTGCCGTTAAGTAACAAACACTGTATGGACGTAGAGCCCCCGCTCTTGTGGTTCGTATTGATCGTTGATGTAACAATATCTCCCATGGCTTAAGTAAGATTCAATAGGAGCTCTGATACCAATTATTGAATCAAACTCTTATCTCAAACTCAAACTCTTATATATAATCACACAATGCTTTAGAAAATATCTCAAAAACTAAAGCTTCACACACTCTTAGGTTATGCTACATATTAGCACCCTTTATATATATCTCTCAATTTCCTAAACTCATTAGAAAAATATATATTTAATGGAAAACTCATTAAGAAAATATATATTTAATGGAAAGCTCCCAAATAAACTAACTTCCTTTTCCTAAGCTCATTAGGAAAGGATTGCTCGATTCTCGAGCTAATTCAAATTTGAATCAACACAAGCAACGCTACAAAAATAAATCAAGGGACCTACAGACGGCACTGGGACGGTACATATGAGACACCCACGATCAGAAGAACCATAACGCCACATCATCTTCATTTGCATAGCATGCCTTTTTTATTTATATATGTTTTTTTGTGCAACCTTTACTTTACATGTCTGCTCTTATTCAGTCAAATCACTCTCTGCTATCCTCTTCTTTAAAAAATAAAGATAAGCTCTTCTTTTTTTTTTTTGTAACTTAATAAGCTCTTCTTTTCTGTTGGGGTAATCAGTAAACTCCTCTGATTTTCATACTGGAGTGAACAAAACTCCGTTTGAATAATAGTTAATAACATATAATATAGAAAACATAGTTTAATATAGTTAAGAACATAAATTAATCGATGTTGAAAACATAAAGATAATAAACAGATTTGAACAAAAAAAAAAAAAAGATAATAAACAGATGACCAAGGGTAATGCATCAGGATTAACAGTTGGAAGAAATCTGGCAGCAGAATATTTTCTCTATTAAGTTGAATTGTTAATGTTAATGGGTTAGAATCTCTGTCTAACCTTTTTCTTATTAAGAGCATTTCCAAAAAAACTCTATAACTTCAAATATAGAGTTTTTTGCTCTCCAAAAAGAAACTTCAAAACTTTAAATTTAGAGTTTTAAAAAGTGAAACTTCATATTTGAAGTTTCACTTTTTAAAACTCTAAGAGCATCTCCAAAAAAGAACTCTATTTTGAAGTTTCCAAAACTCTATATTTGAAGTTTCAATGTGTTCTTCTCCAAAAGTAAAACTTCAAACCGAACTTCAAAATTATTTATATTTTACACTATGTTCCTTATAATTGTCATAGTTGATGTAAATTCATAAAACTTCTATAAATAACTAGTACATATATATAAATATTACAGAAATATTAATTAAAAAAATCTTACACTAAAATATAAAATTATAAATAAAAGTACATAATTAAATATTAAACTGCAAGCAAATAGTACATTATTCCATAAAATTATTTCCGTAATGCTCCCATATATGATCAACTAGTGCATTTCGAAGTAAGAAATGATTCTCTTTATTTTTTATTTGTAGATTACGAGCCAAAAATTGTTGAAATCGGATATCCTCATAATATACCGCTGATAGTTTGATATCATCAAACGAAAATATCCTTGATCTTTTGAACGAAAGTACAACAAGCAGGGAAAAAGATCATGGGGTGATTGAATTACGACTGCAAAATGAAGCAAAAAGTTAGTTTTTAAAGAAGTAAAAGAGGAAAATAAAATTTTGCTAAAAAACTTAGCTTCTATCGATGATGTTAATATTCGTGAATACATTCGATCTGAACAAGAAAGAATCGTACGAAAAAGGCGTCAAGAGCAACAACAACAATCATCTTCGGTTACACAAAATTTGTTTGGGCAATATTTTGGAGATTTGAGAGGTTCTGGAGCAAATTTACCAGACTATTAGTGTTGTTATAATATTTAAACTTGAGTAATAATTATGTCTTCATGTGTCTTTTTAATAAGTTTTTATTATGGTTTTTTGTAATATTCTTGTTGTTTAATTCTAGTTTTAAAATATTATAAATATTGTTTAAAAATTTTTATTTAATTTCATGTGTAAAACTTAAATTTATAAAACAAATTTGAATATTTATGAGATATAAAAGTTTGAAGGATAAAAACAATAAACAAAAAAATATTTAAGAATTTTAAATATGATGTATAATTGTAAGGACCAAAATGCAAATAAAAAGATGAAACTTCAAATTTGAAGTTTTGAAAAGTGAAACTCTATATTTGGAGTTTCACTCTTCAAAATTTCAAATTTGAAGTTTTGAAGTTTCTTTTTGGAGAGCAAAAACTCTATATTTGAAGTTATAGAGTTTCTTTTGGAGATGCTCTAAATTTGAAGTTTCATATTTTTATTTGCATCTTGGTCCTTATAATTAATTATACATCATATTTATGATTCTTAAGTATTTTCTCATCCATAATTTTAATCTTTAAAACTTTTGTATACTTTAAATATTTCAAATTTATTTCTATAAATTAATATTTTACATATAGAAGTTTTTTTAAAAATCAAAATAAGATTTATAATATTTTAAAAGTAGAATTAGACAGCAAGAATACTACAAAAGAAACTTAATAATTTTTTTTAAGAAGATATATACATGAAGACGTAATTATTACACAAATTTAAATATTACATCAACACTAATAGTCTAGTAAATTTTCTTCAGAACTTTTAAAATATTTTCCAAACAAATTTTTTATAACCGAAAATGAAGCATTTAATTATGTAATAATGTGGTATTTTTCTTGTAGTTTAATATTTAATTATGTATTTATATTTATAATTTTATATTTTAGTGTAATATTTTATTTATTAATATTACTATAATATTTTATATATGTGCTAGTTATCTACAAAAGTTTTATGGATTTATATTAATTATGACAAATATAAGGAGCATAGTGTAAATTATAAATAATTTTGAAGTTAAATTTGAAGTTTTGCTTTTGGAGAAGAACACCTTGAAACTTCAAATATAGAGTTTGCAAAACTCTATAATATAGAGTCTTTTCGGAGATGCTCTAAACTTGTCGGCGATGACAACTTGTTATGGATCAATTTCCGAGTAATTAGATAAGGGGAAATATTCACACACTAATTTGTTACTCTCTCGGTTTCATTTTAATTATCGATTTAGACTTATGCACACATAGTAAAAAATATTTAATTTTGTATATTACTAAATAAAAATATCATTACCAATACAACTAATCATTTTTCAACCAATAGAAAAATGGATTGAAATAAAAAGTCAATAAATTTTTTATTAAAATTATAAAACAACAAAAATTATTTTGAAACGAAAATTTTACTCTACAACGACAACTAAACTAAAACGGAGAGAGTACTATATAACCTTTTTAAAATTATTTTATTTAATAAAATCAGTGTTTTATCAGGTCTATTCCGTTATATATCAATGTCTAAAGCAAAATATAATTTTGTGCCCACATGTAGTCGAACCTTGCAGTCTAAACACGGGAAATAGGCGCAAAATTACTAGATTACACACAAATTTTGGTAATTTAGATGCCCTTAAATTATTATTGTAATTTGACATCTAAAGCCTTTAGCTTTACCAGTTTTAAGTCATGTTCGACGCTGTGTTTTAAGTATAGGTAAACTACCTTTCATTGTTAGCTCTGCATATTCATTTATGTATATATGTGATATGAATCCATTATAGTGACACAAGAACTAAAGGAGAGAGAGGAGGACACTAACCGCAATATACGTCCAACTTCGGAAGACCCTCCTAAGTCGCAAATTCGTTTTTACTTGCAGGTTAATCAATAATGGATTTTATTTCCTAATGTTTTAACTAAAGTATAAGTGACTAATGTTCTAGAAGAGGAGAATGATTCGAAAGACAAGTCAAATGGAAGATGCATAAGATAACAAGTTCAATGAATGAATCTCATGTTCTAGAACACTTCACACTTGTGTTCTTTTAATGAAATGAGCCACTTTTAAATAAATATTTGTCACTTACCCAATTTTGATGGATGGTTGAGATTAAAGGATAAACTTACTAAAGAAGTAAGAAAGACTTGGTCATAACGTAATTAATCAAAACTTGATGATGAAGCTAGGTCCCTCTCTCCACTACCTATAAATTGATGTATTTGCTCTATCCAAAAGCATCACAAGAAAATCAAAGAAAAACACATTAAGAAAGGTGCGTAGGCAAGGGGAGAGAAGTGTTAACTCCAACTTAAAGATCAACAAATCATATTCCATATGATCGAAACCGTTCAAGAAGGTTTCCGCAAAGATGAAGTGAGGTATTCCGCTATTCCTTCTTATAATTCTATTACGTGATTAGTCTAGATGTTAAAGATCTTAGAGTTCATGTATCATGTTTACATGTGGTATCAGAGATAAAGATTATAAACATCTAACTAATTCAGAAAGTATAATAGATTTATGTTTTAGAGAATTAAAGTAGATAATTTGTCTTTCTTGTATCATTGTTTTTCAAATTTTTGGTCACTACTCAAACTAGCTACTAGTATAGCCAGGCCCGGCTTAAACAGGACGAGGACCTTGTCTTGTGTTAATTATTTTTCAAAACTTTAGTTATTATCCCCTAAACTATATTTGCGAAGTGATTTTGTCACATGTCCTTTATACAATCAATTTCATAAAACAAATATGACATGACTACTGCAATTGATGACATGACTTCCGGAAAAATATAACATGGATAATTTCATTTAATGTTGATTTATATTTTTGGCAAACTTATTAGAATATGATAATAATTCATATATTACATTTAATATTGATATTTCTTTTTGGTAAACTTTTTTAAAATATGGTAATAGCTCATACATCATCTATAAAATAAATATATTCATATATAACATTTTAAATTTCGAAAATTTTAAATTTCGAAATATTATTATTTTGTATACTTATACAATTTGTATTTGCTAAAGCTTTCAAAAATTTCTACAATTTTTTAAAAATTTAAATATCTAATCGTAAGATCATTAGTCATATATATCTACAAATTTTATAAATATTGTTTAGGTTAAATACTTGATAATTATACAATTTTATATTATTTTTATTAGTTTTATACAAATTGATTTAATATATATCAAATCTATATTAAATATTAGTAAGAAAATAGTAAAATTTATAATATTTAATAAAATTTATTTTCAAATATAAGTTAGATTTAAAAAAAAATTTACTGTGCAGGAAAACACCTAGTATGGTAGTAAGAAACCATGACCCTAATATTTATATTCTTTTAGCAAAATAGAACCTAATGTTTTAAAGAAAAAAATGGACTCCGTGCAAATGTGATGTGAGCACATGCTCTACGCCGGGCCTGAGTATAGGTCTGGTTCTGACCCCACTCCCATGAAACAAATGTAGGGGGGCCTAAAATTTATTCGAGAGTTTCAGGCCCATCTATTTTGTTATTGTTGTTAACACAATGTTCGAAGAAGATGGAAAGCATCGTATGGATTTCTTATATAAAATAGAAACAAATAATTTTTTTTATTTAGTTTTTTTATATTTTTGCGTGAGAAAAGTAAGTAAAACATAACGATAGATATTATTATTTAAAATGTCAAATTATCTAGTTTCTGTTAAGAAATAATCGTCACTCACAATAGTTACATTTTAGAAAGAAAAAAATTGTTTCTTATTTAGGGCCTAAATAAACTTTCGTATAGACCTCATATATCTCAGGACCGGCATTGAGACTGAGTATAGCTAGTCTGAGCTGTTTACATATAGGTATCTATTTTTTAGGTAAAAATCTTACTCGTAGGTCGTCGCATAGACCGAAGTCTAGTTCGCTGAATTCCATTTAATATTTGATTATGATAGATAAATATATAAAATTCAAAAATCATAATTTCTTTGTCGCAAACTAATGATCTTGCAACTTTTTGTATGTACCTTAAGGTAATCCTTAAAGAGCCGGTTTGGGAACCACATGGATTTATGTGCAGCAAGGGCAAAGGGAGTCTTGAGTCCCTTAACCGAAGTCGGTAACAGGAGATCCTCTGACGACTCAAACCCTATCTGGTTCAAATTCGACTCACTGATCGTATCGGTCATTGCGAGCAGGGCCGGCCCAAGAGGGAGGGCCAGCAGTGCAAAGGCCCATGCCCCATCCCAAAATCATACAAATTTAACTATAGAAAGGGTCTAAATTTTTCTTTTTTTCTAGCAAAGGCCAATAATATTATTTTTAATTATTTATAATGAATTAAAAAAACATTTGCCCAGGACTCAGTAAAAGTTTAAGCTGGCCCTCGCGTGTATCGAACCTGATATAGAAATACGTTGTAACTGTGCATATATATATAGCTTTGAGAATGAGATTACTATGTGTATATGTAATATAATACAACAGATTTTGCAGACCAGATACGATAGCTTGTAATTAGTATGATCGACGAATGATATACAAAAAGTAGGGCCGGGCAAAAAACCCGAATCCGAAGAACCTAACCGAACCCGATCCGAAAAAGTAGTACCGAACCCGAACCGAAATTGATTAAATATCCGAACGGGTTCAAAATTTTGGTGTCCAAAGAACCGAAACCGAACCCGACCCGAACCGAAGTATTTCGGGTACCCGAATGTATCCGAAATAGATTTATATATCTAAATATATTAATTATTTTAGATTTAATGTTTTATTTTAGATTTAATGTATATTAAAAAATCTAAAATATATAAGATACTTTTAAGTTGTCTAAAATACTTCAAAATATATACAAATAGTCAAAAGTAAATGTCTAAAATAGCTAAAATATACTCAAAACACCAAAAATACTTGAAATATGTACTGATTCTCTATCAAAATATTCAAATCAAACCAATTTATATGTTAAGTTTAGGTATTCTAATATATGTTATTCAAATTTATTTGTAATATAGTATTTTATTTACAGATTTTGAGTAATTTAAACTATATATTGAATTTTAAAATTTTAAAAATCATTTAAATGGGTTATCCGAACCCGAACCGAATCCGCAAAGATCCGTACCGAAATTTGAAAATACCCGAATTAGGCTGAAATTTTTAACCTCAAAAACCTGAAACCCAAATAAACCCGAACCGAATCCGAACGGGTACCTGAACACCCCTAACAAAAAGGTGACAAAAAAATAAGGGACGCAAATTAGCAGGTTGGATAGAGCTATATAATGAATGTTAGAGGTCCAGAAAATTCGGTCTTCGATGTTACACTACAGTGAGCATGTAATATCAAATAGACTAAACCAGCGCGGACATTGGACAGGCAATATATCCCGTAGTTAGGATAGTGGTTCTCGATCTTTGCGGACAATGCCACTAAAACTCACCAACCATTTAAGTCCACCGAGATGGCGGATCCAATGGGGTGGGTTGACGACCCTCTTTAACGAACCTATACATAAGATATCCAAAAATATGGTAAATACCTGACACCACCATGGCCCTAACCATCTCAGGGTACTCTTCCACGATCTTGAAAGCCACCATTCCACCGTAACTAAACCCTACAAGGAAAAAAATATCTACACCAAGGATACGAAGAAACTTTGGGTCTGACTGGCTCAAACGCAGCGGTTGCGGTTGCGGGAGTTTGCGGAAGCGGGTGGTTGCGGTTTCTAGCGGTTTTAAGAGATTTGTACGACTGGTTCAGCGGTTAGAAATTGGTGTGTTTGCGGGATACTTATGACTGGTTAACTACCAAATATAGTAGCAGTTAAATAATAAATTAACAATATCTACATTTTATTTAATTATAAAATATCAAAAATCATAATATTATAATAAATATGAAAATTATATTTAGAAAGGTATAGTTTTAAATTTTTTAAAATTATAGAAAATATTTTTATTTTAAAATTTTATAATAGTAATTAAAATATAATAGATATATTTTAGTATTTTTATAATTCCAATTTTTAATTTTTATTGAATATTTTTAATTTTGTATTTATATGTTTAAAAAATATATATATATATATATCCTCCCGCAACCGCAAACGCTAGCTGGAACCAACTTTTGATTTTAAGAGGTTAGAAGCGGTTTGAAGCGATTTGTAGCGGTTTGTATGATTGTTTCGAAACGCTGTCAACCGCTACTAACCGCAAAAGCTACGTTTGCGGGTGGTAGCGGAAAAACCAGTTAGACCCTTAACCAAACAATGGGCTTAAAACGCTGGTGACCGGTCCGATTTATCTGAGTAGGATCCACCGAAGAAGAAGAGGTCTGGTATATAGTCTGAGTGCTTCTTGGCTAGTGATCCGACCTGGAATTGCCATGTCATGATCCCTTCGGCTGGAAAGCCGTGGATGAACAAGATGGCTGGTTTAGGGTCTGACTAGTTTTCCCACTACGACCCGCAAACATAGCTTTTGCGGTTGGTAGCGGTTGATAGCGTTTCGAAATAATCATACAAACCGCTACAAATCGCTCTAAACCGCTACAAATCGCTCTAAACCGCTCTGAACCTCTTAAAATCAAAAGCTGATTTCAGCTAGCGTTTGCGGTTGCGGGTGGCTGCGGGTGAAAAAATAAATATAAAATTATTTTCAAAAATATTTTTAAATAGAAATATTATAAATAAAAATATATACATATTTTATATATTAATTAAAATTCACAAACAGTATCATTATTGTTTTAATAAAAACTTTAAACTAACTATTTATTAGAATTTTTAAACATTTATATACACACATATAAAGATACACACATATATAAAACGAAATAAAATATATTTTAAAAAAGTTTTAGTATAAATCTTCAAAAAATTTTTTATTAAAATTATAACTTTCAACTAATTTAATTTTTTTATAAATAAACATAATATTTTTATTAATCATATTATATTGATAATTATTATATTTTATTACAATAGTATGTTTTTATATTTTTATAATGTTATAATATGTTAATATAGGTAATTTATTATTAAACCGCTGCAATATCTTATAATCAACCAGTCACAAATATCCCGCAAACGCAACAATTTTCAAACGTTGTACCAGTCATATAAAACGCTTAATAACGCTTAAAACCGCAACCATCCGCATCCGTAAACTCATGTATCCGCAACCGCAACCGCTGCGTTTAAACCAGTCAGACCCTTAGTAGGTTTCTTGAGTTCAACGTTAAGAGTTTTTTTCTGATTTTTTTTATCCTGAGCGTTTCTTTGGGGATCCAGAAGTTCATCTTCGTCCTGTAAAGAGAAAGCCTATCATAAGCCCAAGAAATGAAGTAAATGCAAGGCCCATGTGGTGTAGGGTTCTTTTTTTTTTCTCGTCTAAGGTTTCTTTTATTCAATATTGTCTATCAAAAACAATAACATAATAATTGATATGGTATATCAACTCAAGAAAGCCAAAACAAGCTCTTGAGAAAAACAATCTAACCCGACCGAAAATATGATCTGACAATTACGATTACAAGATAAATCAATGATGAAATCCAGACCGAATGTTGGTTCGATGATGACAATACATTGACATAAAGCTGATCTTGTTTCGCGTTTGTTAACAATCGAAGTGCTTTCCCGCATCACAACGGGCTGCAGTCACTTGCGTTGCCTACACGAGAAAAGTTCTCTAGATAAACATAGATCTTTTTCTTTGGTTAAAGTTGTTCTTGAGGAGATCCCTTCCGAAAAGTTTACTCTTGAACCCGTCGAACAATCTGCGATAACCATTACAACAATAAAACGGAGAAAAGCAAACATATCTCCGATTACAAAAGGCGGCGGAAAACGAAAATATCCCCGGAAACTTAGAGAAAAAAATCCAAAACAAAGCCATAAGACTGGAGAAACAAAGAAGAAAAGACTATTAGAAGAGAAATCTCAGCGCCGGTGCTCAAGAAGCCACCGGCACCCGGTGCTCAAGAAGCCACCGGCACCCGGTGCTCAAGAAGCCACCGGCACAAGGTCACAAAAAATCTCTTTTTTTTTTCTCTCTGACGGCTGACCTAATTCTCTGTGGTAAGTTAGCTACGTGGTGTAGGGTTCCTCTGATGTGTTTTCATAAAAATTGAGTTTGTGTTTTGATAAATGTAACTTTGGCTGCCATAATTGCCGCCTCATTAAAACCCTTTTATGAGATCAATCAACCGGTTTTAGATTCTTGGTGACAACTTACAAGTCTTCTCTTTTTTAGTTTTACTGCTCAATAAAGCTCATTAATGAGCTATTTCCTTTTCATCTTTATCTTCTAATAAAGCTCATGAGAGCATATCCACTCTTGCTTTGAAATGCTATCACGTCCCTGGTTCTATATCTAACTTCATGAGCCATACAACATTGGTTTTTGTGACTCGATCAAGTTAACCATTGTGTTTTTTGTTGTTGTTGTGTGTTCTGCTGTTGATAAATTTGGAGGGAGAGAGATGTCTGAAGATGGAAAAAGTAAATTTACAGGTGAATATTTTTTAAAATAAAAATCAGATGTATAATCTATTAATTTAGGCTCCTATTTTTATCTATTCTATTAAAAATCAGATAATTAATATAACATATTTGATTACTTATTTTAATAATAAACCAACTATAAATTTAAATTTTATTTTTTTATTATAATAAAATCTGTTGAGAAAGAATCTAAAAAATCTTATTTGAAAACTTAATTTTTTTTATTATAAAATAACACATTAATAAATTTCGTAATTAGTAATATAATACTATTATAAATCAATATTAACTAAAATTTTATTATAAAACAAGAAAATAAAAATTTTATACTATTTTTTATAAATTCTATAATTATATTATGTATTATATAAAATAGTGTGCTATATGAATTAAATATGAAAAATTATATTAAATAGGTAATTAAAAATTTTATTTTATTTATTTAAATATAACATTTTTAACATAGGTTAAACTTGTATATCTATAACTATATATTCTATTTTTATTTATTTGAAACTATCAACAATATATTGTTTAAAAATGTTTATATACAAAAATATAATAGCATATAATAGCATTAGAAAACTATGAAATTTTAGTAATTTATTTAAAATATTAATGACAAATCAATTTTTAATTTTTAATTTATTTTTATTTTAATTATAACAACATCTGTTGATAATTTGTTTTAAAAATGTTACCAAAAATTAAAATATTTTTTATAAAATAATTTACTAATGTAGTAACAAAAACAAATTCAAAATTCATGTAATGTTCCAAACTAAAAAATAATTGTGTAATTTTCTAAAGTTTTCAAAATGTAAATATAAATTATCCTAAGCATATTTCTTTTCTATAATATAAATAAATAAATTTTAAAAATGTATTACATGAAAAATGTATAAATTAAATAAAAAACATATTTTGAAAGAGGTTCTCTACTTGATTATTTCATATTTTTATTTTATTGTATCTAACTCGAAAATATATTAGTAATTAATAAAAATTAAAAAAAAAGTAAAATGTATTAAGCTAATCACTATATATTAATAATGCCGAATAAAATATATAAACAATAATATTATATAGTTACACAATATATAATACTAAAATGGAATTTATATATTAAAAATCTTTGTAATAATATCAAATACATTTATAAAATGGAAAAATATCTGCACGTACGTGCGGGTTAAAATCTAGTGAATAGTTATAATGTATTTGGTGTTGTACGGTCTAATTTTATCTAGGCAGACTTGTTTTGATTGATAACTTGCAAAATAAAAAATGCAGATTTAGTAATTGTTAAATTTATTGAAACCAAGCCCATTTTTCTTTGGTAACTTTTTGGGTTTAAGTTTTTTTTTCTTTTCTTGTTTAGAAGTATTGTCATTTTGCTACGCTTTTCGTAATGTTTGTCGATCAAAACTATTATCATCGATAATCATATCTGCCTCATATATTAAAGAACATGGGTAATGATCTTCTGCAAACAATTAATGGGTTCTTGTGGAAATAGTTCTTTCTTGTATGGGAGAATTGCCAAGTGTGACTCAAAACTTGGAGTCAAACCAAAACAATACCCCAACTTGGGTCAAAGGCAAAAGTAACCTAAAAGGCTATTAAAATTACAACTATCCCCTTGTGACCAAACAAAAAAACGGAATTTTTTTTACGTTTCTACCCCTCGCAAGTCGTCTGTTTAGACGACTTGAAAATAAGTCGTCCAGACGACTTAACTGAAAGTCGTCTGGACAGTTAGTCTTAAACATAATTTAAAAATTTTGTAAAAAATATTTTGATAAGTGAAAAATGGGAATTATGTAATTAACATATGTCTTAGGAGGTATAAATTAAGATATAAACAATTTCAATTGTTTTCAGCATAGATGAGTGAAAGTAGTGAGTCATGATATTCTTTAGTTTATGTTTCATCAACATATGTTGTAGTATTGTATGTGTTCTTAGGGTTAGATTTTGGAAAGCATTAAAACCGTTTTTGAAATTTTTTAAAATTACTTATGCGTGTTCATTTCTATGTATAGTAAACACTATTTAAGTATAATTTGATTTTATAACGTGGTTAGTTAGTTAATCTAGTCATTTTAGTTTAGGGGTTCATTTTAGGGTCTAGGACGACTTAATATTTTGTCGTCTGAAAACAGACGACTAAATATTAAGTCGTCTGTTGTACATTATCAGCCAGAATAAGTCGTCTAAACCGGACCAAACCTTAAAGTTTACCAATGTACTTTTAAAGCTAACCGGATTATTTACCCAATATATAAGGTGATTTTTATTTTTTTTGTTTCATTTTTCACGAAATTCAGAAACCCTAACAGTTCTCTCTCAAAGGCGATTTCGAATTCCCACGATTTCCGAACAAACCATCGTTCTCAACGTCAGCTATCTATCTCACTTCATTCTCACCGTTGTCGCCGCAGCTTCTTCTAACCCTAGCGCCGCCGATTCCTCTAAACCCTAGCGCCGCCGATTCCTCTAAACCCTAGCGCCGCCGCTTCTTCTCTGTAAACCTTAGCGCCGTTTCTCTGTAAACCCTAACGCCGCTAAGTCATCAATCTCGAGGAAAAGATGAACATAAAACGTTGTCTCTATCAATTTACTCATTCTCACCGTTTCACGTTTATTTTTTCAGATCAATAACCGCAATGACGAGTACTCCAACTCCTTCTGCGACTGGAAGACTTGTAAGTAATTTAAGTCGTCTGGAAAGTCTTCCACCTGGACGACTTAGTAGATGACTTAAATATAAGTCGTCCATTTGGAAGACTTTCCAGACGACTTAAATTTAAGTCGTCTACTAAGTCGTCTGGACTTATATTGTTGTCTTTGATTATTTTGCAGACAAAAAGGATGGATATTCCAGAACTCCCCCGTAGGTTATACACATCAGGGGAAGAGCCAGAAGCCCACAATAGCATTTCGTATCATACGGATAACAGCAAGTTGCATACTGCTCTTAGGAAAGCTCTTACTGATGACGAATTTGAAGAGCTCAAGGAGTCGAGTTTGGGAGTTTTCATCAAGTTCAAGGAGCAGGGATTTGGTTGGGCTTCAAGGCTGGTTCACTACATGCTCAGTTTCAAGCTGGACATTAAGAAGAAGTATGAGATGTGGTCTCTCGTTGGTCCAGAACCTTTGAGGTTTTCACTGTTAGAGTTTGAAAACCTCACTGGTCTAAACTGCGAGTACATCGAGGACCTTGAGACACCAAAATGTGACGTTACCCCAGAGATGGTTTCTTTCTGGGGGATGCTGGGAGTTCATCTGGAAGCTGGGCCAACTACTGATCAGATAATAGCAGCACTGAAGAGATGCGGGGATTGGTCCAGGGAAGATCGCAAGCGGCTCGCGTACCTCTCCATCTTCACTGGATTCATTGAAGGGAGAAAGTTTTCAACCGCTACACGATCTACTCTGGCAAGGCTAGTGATGGATTTAGAACGGTTTGAGAATTATCCATGGGGGAGAGTCGCGTTTAAGGTGCTGATGGACTCTTTGTGGAACAAAGAAATTGCTGGCTGTTACACCGTGGATGGGTTTATACAAGTTCTTCAAGTCTGGACGTACACAGCTATGCCGGAATTGGGTGCTAGTATTGGTGGTCCCAGAGCAGACAGTCCGTCTCCACCGATACTGGCTTACGAGGGCAGCAGAGGCCGCAGATCAATGAAAGCTGCTATCTTGAGTCAGGTATTTACTTCAATCCAAAAGACTGCGCAGACGACTTATTATAAGTCGTCTGGAAAGTCTTCCCAGCTGGACGACTTATTAGACGACTTATTATAAGTCGTCTGGAAAGTCTTCCATCTGGACGACTTATTAGACGACTTATTATAAGTCGTCTGGAAGGTCTTCCATCTGGACGACTTATTAGACGACTTATAATAAGGCGTCTGGAAAGTCTTCCCAGCTGGACGACTTATCGGACGACTTAATTAAGTCGTCTGGAAAGTCTTCCATCTGGACGACTTATTATAAGTCGTCTGGAAGGTCTTCCAGCTGGACGACTTAGTAGACGACTTATAATTAAGTCGTCTATTTAGTATTTTTTTTCAAATATCTAACTCGATTCTTCTATTTACTGCAGACCCGCGTGATCAACTTTGTTGAGAAGGACATTAGTGAAATGTGGCCAAAATGGGACTCTGAGGTTGAGGACCTGCCCGCGGAGAACATCATTAAAGTCATGTATGAGCGGAGACCGTGGAAGTGGACCATGGATTGCTGGGAAGTCACTGGTACTAAGGTCAATACAAAACCTAAGGTTGTGACTCCATCGAAGAAGGCCAAAGAGATGGTTGTGTTGGAGGAGGAGGAGGAGGAGGAAGACAATCCAAGACCTCGGAAGAAAGCTCGTAAAGAGGCTCCTGAAGAGGCTAGAGAAGAGGCTAGAGAAGAGGCTAGAGGGGTGACCAGAGAGGAGTTGGAAATTATGTTCAAGGGCGTAGCTGAGGCTATGAAAAAAGGGTTTAATAAGTGCATGAGGGAGTTTAGGAAGTTGTCTGATAGATTGGAAGCTGTGGAGAAGAAGGTTGGTGTCACCAATCAGGCTACCCCTCCACCTCTAACCAATCAGGCTACCCCTCAAGATAAACAGCCTACCCCTCTTGCCAAAGAAACCGGGGGTAGAAACAAACAGGCTACCCCTCATGCCAATGAAACCGTGGTTAGTAACCAGCCTCCTCCTCATCAAACCAAACAGCAGCCTCCTCCTCCTCAAAAGAAACAGCAGCAGCCTCCTCCTCTTCAAAAGAAACAGCCTCCTCCTCAAAAGAAACAGCCTCCTCAAATCAAATATGTTAGTATCAAATCCAGGGTTAACTAGTTGTCCAGACGACTGTAAAAGTTGTCTGGACGACTAGTTGACCCTGGACGACTTAAACGTAAGTTGTCTGGACGACTAGTTGACCACGGAAGACTTAATTTTAAGTCGTCCAGGGTCAACTAGTCGTCCAGACAACTTTTATTTAAGTCGTCCAGGGTCAACTAGTCGTCCAGACAACTTTTATTTAAGTCGTCCAGGGTTAACTTGTGTGCAACTTTTATTGCAGAGATGGTTGCCGGAGGATACAGCAACCGAGGCGAACTCGGTAAATAAAGCAGATGGTGTCACCTCCAAAGAGATTGTTGCTGTCACTTCCACCGATCACCAACCGAGCCTCGCTTCCACAGATCAACAACCGAGCCTCGCTTCCACCGAGCCAAGCGATCCAGTTTCACAACCGAGCCTGGTTGTATTGGACAAGCGTGCAAAGAGTAAACGAGCGAAGAAACCTGCTCCTACTGTGAGATCTCCTTATATGGCAGAGAAAAAAAAAGATAAAGTGGCAGCCTATAATCCATTTCCGCCAGTAAACAAAGAAAAGTTGAAGGAACTCGCTGATTGGTTGAAAACTGATCCGTAAGTGATTGCTTTACCCATAATAGCTTGATTTAGTCGTCCAAAACTGATTGCTTTTTTGTTTGCAGTCATTATTTAACTAAGATCGAGGACAAACCACGTACATCACCAACAAGGTGGTACCACTTCCTCCGGACAGCCAGAGGATGGCTGGAAGACTGCGTAAGTCTTCTGCACACGATTTAAGTCGTCTACAAAGTCGTCCAAGTAGACTACTTTCCAGACGACTTAAAGATAAATCGTCTGGAAAGTCGTCTACTTGGACGACCACGTAGACGACTTATAATTAAGTCGTCTTCGTCTGGTAACTTCTAACTTGTTATATTTAATATGCAGCATATAGATGCTTGGATTAATGTGCTAAGGCAGAGGTATCAGGAGAACCCACAAGCTTTCAGGAGCGAGCGAATGTGCTTCCTGGATCACAACTTTTCTCAGTCTTGGAGAGAGCAGTATCAGCTCTTCAAAACATCGGAACCTGATCACAAAGGTTTAGGAAGAGTTCTACCTGGTGGGGCGTCGTATTTTTATGACGGATCAATACCTTCATTTTGCCAATCAAACAAGAAGTGGGGGGAGGACATTGATGATATCTATGCGCCAGTGAACTTGGACGACAAGCATTGGGTTGCTATTTGGATATCGATCCCTAAGAGGCACATAGTCGTCTGGGACAGCATACCTTCATCTAGTGTACCAGACGCATGGGATGCGATAATGGAGCCTTTTCTCCAGATGGTCCCTTATCTGCTTGTTGAGTGCGCAGCCACCGACGAAATGCGGGTCAAATACGGGTTGGAGCCATACACATATGAGAGACCGCTGAAAGGTGTACCCACGGCCAACAATGGTGATTGTGGCGTGTACACTGTAAAGTACATTGAATGTCATGCGCTCGGGGGCTCCTTTGACCCTAAAGACTTTGCTAGGTGCAACGCGAAGAAAATGAGGGATAATATGGCGGTGGATATATGGAAGGAGCTTGTTGATCAGCATCTGAAAGAAAATGTGGATGGTGATAAGTTCGTGGGCATGTATGATTAGATTTGTATTTGAACATGATTTTTTAACATGATTTTTGTATTTGAACATGATTTTTTAACATGATTTTTGTATTTGAACATGATTTTTGAACATGATTTTTGTATTTGAACATGATTTTTTAACATGATTTTTGTATTTGAACATGATATAAGTTGTCTGGAAGAAATAAGTCGTCTGGAAGGTTTTCCAACTGGACGACTTACAAATAAGTCGTCTGGAAGGTTTTCCAACTGGACGACTTACAAATAAGTCGTCTAGAAGGTTTGGACGACTTATTATAAGTCGTCTGGAAGGTTTTCCAACTGGACGACTTACAAATAAGTCGTCTAGAAGGTTTGGACGACTTGAAGGGATAGTAGAAGGTAGTCTAAAAATAAAATACACTTGAAGGGATAGTAGAAGGTCGTCTAAAAATAAAATACACTGGACGACTTAGTAGAAGGTCGTCTAAAAATAAAATACACTTGAAGGGATAGTAGAAGGTCGTCTAAAAATAAAATACACTGGACGACTTAGTAGAAGGTCGTCTAAAAATAAAATACACTGGACGACTAAATATTTAGTCGTCTAGACGGGTAATCAAGACGGGACGACTTAAATTTAGGTCGTCTGGACAACTAGTCAACTGGTTGTGTACATTGTGGTTTCGTATGGCCAGTTTCCTTGCAGTTTGAGCATCTCCGTGCCCTGTGTTTCTTCCTGGGTTTGTGTCCTCTCATCCTAGATAGCTCCAACCAAGATTGCCATCTTGATTTCTTCGGTCTCCCCCGACCACGCTTTAGTTCTGGAGGAAAGCATTCTCGTTCCTCAATATGTTGTGACACGATAGGATATATATTCTCTGAGTATCCTGCATACAGATAATTCTTTGAGTACAGTGGACATACAAGTGTGGAGATATGCAAACCAGCATGTATTCCAGCAGCTATAGCATGAGAGCAAGGTATTTTCTCCACTCCATAGACACCACAATCACACTTTGCATGTTCCAAATCAACCACACAGTCCATTTTGCCACCTTTGACAAAGAAATGCCATCCATCAATTGGTTCGACCGTCATCATACCCGCTATCTCTTCTCGAACAGCAAGCAAGTATTCAACAGCCCGGCTATGTTCAGTTGTGAGACTCAAAGCATCTTGTCTCCTTTTCCAATACCATTTTCCTAACTTCTGCCTTATGAACTCCAGCAGGAACGTAATCGGAAATCCTCTTGCTCGCTTCAGTGCGGAATTAATAGATTCAGCAATGTTGCTTGTTTTTATGTTGAACCTGTTCCCCTTACAATAAACCCTTGACCATAGCCTGACGTCGGCTTTCTCCAAATACGTTGCAAGTTCCGGGTTTGCACTCCGTATCTCAGCCATGTACCGGTCAAAATCGTAAACCGTGTGAGCATAAGCAGCCCCTTTCACCAAGTACATGAGATGTTTCCCTTTAAACTTTTTGACAATGTTATCTTGAAGGTGATAATAACATATTCCTCGGGTTGCCCAAGGAAACACCTTATCACACGCACTTTTAATGGCCTTGTGCCGGTCGGAGACTATCACCAGAGGCTTGTCATGAGATATACAACTAGCCAATTTTGTGAAAAACCATTCCCAAGAAGGTATATCTTCCTCATCCACGATCCCAAAAGCCAATGGGAATATCTGAAAATTGCCATCTTGTGCGGCTGCAACTAACATAGTTCCTCCATACTTTCCACTTAGGTGAGTTCCATCCACCACAATGACCCTTCTCTGATACTTAAAACCTTTGATAGAAGCTCCAAAAGAGAGAAATAGATACTTAAATCTTTTCATAGAATCAAGTTCTATCGCCGTGATAGAATCAGGATTTGCAATGGAGATTTGCTCGAGATATGATGCCAGACGCGAATACCCTTCTTCTGCTGATCCTCTCACCAATCTTTGTGCATATAACAGTGCTCTGTATGAAGTGGTGTAATCAAGCGCCATGCCAAACATGTTCCTCATTGCATCAGTGATATGCTGCGGAGTTATCCCATCAATGATTCCAACACGATCAATGAAAAGACTACCTACATACTTCGGAGTACAGTGTCTCCGCTGAGCGATTCGGTCTCCCGCTGAGCATAAATGTTTTTCCACATACTTTGTTACCCAAAACGTGTTTGTCCCATGTTTGACACTCGCTCTGACCTTCCATCCACAATAGCTAACCGGACATGTTGCCACAACGAGAGTTTTCGTTGATTTGTATAATCTGAAAGAAAACTTACCCCTCACTGCTGCCAACCGCAGCTCTGAAAGCAGTGCACCCTTGCTAACAAAACTCTGGTTGACATAGATGGTACCATTCGATTTTCCTCCTTCAATAGCATTTGTCTTAGCATATGCCTTTTGGATTTCTTCAAAACAAATATTATCATCATCTTCCTCGTCCTCATCTGGAACCTTTCCATAAAGACTGTAATCCCCACCATTCTGATCCGTTTCACCAACAATAGAATTATCAGCATCCTCCTCCCCATTTTCCTCCTCCCCATCTTGATTTTCATCTTCAACAAACTCATTATCACCAACATCTTCATCATCACCACCAACATCTTCATCATCACCACCAACATCTTCTTCCCATTCACCAGCTTCATCATTATCACCAACATCTTTTTCCCATTCACCAGCTTCATCAATATCCCTTTTCTCTGAAACCGTTTCGACCTTGCTGCGGCTTGATACACAAAGACATACTCTATGGGTTTTGAGTATCTCCAGCAAGTTTCGAACTTGTCTATCACTTGTAACATGAATGGGAAGACTGCCTGGAGCCATCATCATTTCTGCTGGTAATGAGTAGCTAATCTCCACACTCACTGTTCTCATGTCCAGGTTATAATCTTCTTGAGCCATTGCAACAAGTTCAGCATGTGTTGAATCTTCATTCAATAAAAACAATCTTGCTCCTTTGAGATCATCAACCACAAAATCCCAACGGAAATCTCTCAACAACCATTCTCCATACACTGCATGTAACTGAAAAATCATCTGCAAATATTCAAAATAAAACACATTAGTAAACATAGAGAAAATGAAGAAGTTCAATAAACATTGCCGCAGACGACTTAGCATTAAGTCGTCCAGAAGACTTAAAGGTAAGTCGTCTAAAGAGGTCACTTTTGCAATTGAAAATTAAAAGGGACGACTTAATTCTAAGTCGTCCGGCTTTGTTTGTTAAAAAAAAAACTTCAGACGACTTATATATAAGTCGTCTACGAGAAACGGGCTAGTTTTGCATTTGACCGAATCGTGTCAGATCTTTGACTATTTCTGGACGACTTATAATTCAGTCGTCTCTGGGAAAGTTAAAATTTCAATATTTTATGAAAACTTGACGACTTACGTGTAAGTCGTCCTAAGGTTAGTTTTGTAATTGAAAAATAAAACTTGAAATTTAACTTTCTCCAGACGACTTAGATGAAAGTCGTCCAGCTAAACGACTTAATTTAAGGTCGTCCGGGATAAGCAAGGTTTGACCAGAAAATTGGGAAAAATTCTGGACGACTTTGCTTTCCCCGGACGACTTTAAATTAAGTCTTCTGGAGGGACGACTTTATATTAAGTCGTCTGGTTAAAGTTAAATTATGAAGTTTTATTTTTCAATTACAAAACTAACCTAGGACGACTTACACGTAAGTCGTCAAGTTTTCATAAAATATTAAAATTTTAACTTTCCCAGAGACGACTGAATTATAAGTCGTCCAGAAATAGTCAAAGATCTGACACGATTCGGTCAAATGCAAAACTAGCCCGTTTCTCGTAGACGACGTATATATAAGTCGTCTGGAGTGTTTTTTTTAACAAACAAAGCTGGACGACTTAATTTAAGTCGTCCGTTTGACCAGAAGACTCATCAGTAAGTCTTCTACATACAGATGACTTACTAGTAAGTCTTCTACGCGAACAGATCTTGAAAAAAAATTCAAATTCGTACCTTAAACTAGGTGAGATGACTTCGTTTGCACACAGGGTCTTCTCCAACCACCCAGAACCTCAAACGAAAGCAACCGTAAGTAAAAACGAAAGAAATATGGCTCTGTCAACCATAGCCCATATTTTGAATCAAAAGCTTGAGTTTTTTGGATGAATATAGAGAGAAAGTGAAAGAAATGTTGTTTTTAGTTCATAACAATTGAAACAGAGAGAGTGTAAAGAGATTTACGTGCATTAAAGGGCATTAAAAGCTCCAAACAGTTCGTACAAGGTTGTTGCCACTATTCATTGCAGTGGCAATATTGTAAATACTTGAAGAAGATGAGGTTGAGACAGTAAAGAAGCCATTTTCGAAAAAAAAAAAAAATGTTAATGGCATTTTCGTAGATAAAATGCAGGTGTGGGGTTAAAATCTCAAAAAAAAAAGGAGTCAAAAGAAAAGGTTAGTTTTCTGTTTGACTTCAAGTTTTGAGTTACTTTTGCAAAAAGCCCTTCTTGTATTGCATGAATTCTCTAAACGTATAATCAGAGTTGGAGATCTGCACTTCGTACTTCTGTCAGAATTATTTTCCATAAACTTTGTTTCTTTGATAAAGATCATTTCTACTAGTGCCGTCTCAAATTATCTAAAGAATATTAACAATATATTTAACAATGTAATAGAGTAGTCTTAAAAGTTCATTTTTCTAAATTTAATAGTATATCTAAAAATTTAAAGTTTTAAATCATAATTTATATATTTATTTTCAAGGTTTTTATAATTTTTAGATTCGGACTCTATTTGACCATCCCACTGGTTCATGCTATCAGATGGCATGTTCTCTACACCGCTACAAAGAAATCTCACGTGGGCCACGGCCATACCTCCCACGGTTTATATATTGTCGATTGACTTATTGAGCTCCGCAATTAGACGATTACGCAAATTGAATATTACTAGTATAATTTAATTACTCAGTGATTAATTAACCCTTCGATGGACTACATGACCCATAACCTCCAAATCTCCAATAGTTTAGCAAACACGTAATCTTTGAGTATTGTAATTACAAATGGTACCAAAATGATTATAAAATTAATATGTGCAAACCCAAAATGACAAGACTTATACAAACCTAACTACCTGGACCTAAATAATATCTATTTAAAAGAATAGTCATACCCAAATATTGAAGTTTTTATGTACATTAGTAGTAGCTTTCACTCAATCACAATTACACCAACATCTAATAAGTCTCTAATTTTAAATTTTTTGGTAATTAATTTCGCAATTCACCTTATATATAACCCCTTCGTCTTCACTTTACATATATAACAAAAAACAAGGAAGAAAACTCCTATAAAACCATAAGATCTTATTATTTCTTTCTACAATGAGCATATTGAAAAGTTTAGTGACCATCTCCGTTCTCGGAATATTTTTAACACCTCGTTATTCGGAATCTGCGATATCTTGCAGTGTTGTTCTAAACGATTTGCAGCCATGTGTTAGCTACTTGACTAGCGGAAGTGGAAAACCTCCGCAGACTTGCTGCGACGGAGTTAGGAGGTTAGATGCAGCGACCACTACATCCGCTGATAAAAAGGCGGCTTGTCAATGCATCAAGTCAGTGGCTAACAGTGTCACCGTGAAGCCTGAATTGGCTAAAGCCCTCGCTAGCAATTGTAACGCGAGCATGCCTGTTGATGCATCTTCTACGGTCGACTGCAATACGTACGTTTGATATGCTCTTGACTGAATTTATTGTCTAATTCTATTATTTACAACTTTATATTGAACGTACTAAAGCTTGTGACAATATAATACCGTAACATGCTTTAAAGTTTAAGATAGTAATATCCTTAGAAATACATTATCAAAATTCACAAATTTATTAACTTATTTTATTAATTTAAAACGAAACGCCTCTAAGAAAGATGAAAATTAGTTGTAATTATGTGAAATATTGAGTAACTATTACTATTTTAATAAATGAAATGTACTAGTAATTTAACAAATAGTTTTACTACTTATTTACTACTGTTTCTTATTTTGTTTAGATTAATTCTAAAATTTGAGGGCTAAAATAAAACATAACTTGATTGGAATTGTTTATTTGCAGGGTTGGTTGAGATATTTTCAGTATCGAGGAGTGGGTATCATTCTTAAGTATGACGTTTACATCAATAAAGGCCTTGTATTATATTGTTTGTGTCTCTAGGCCATCTCATTATAAGGTTCATATAATTTCGTTATGTATGCGTATGTTCATGTATAAGCAATATCTCTTAAATTCTTAACTAGTGCACTTATTTTCGCCGGTGGTTTGGGTATTTGTGTAAACTGATGCGTCATGAAAATTATATTTTTCTTGCGGTTGAATATCAATTTTATGAAAGCTGATCTCGCCATGTAGGTATATATGCCACTACAAGAAAACGAGGTGTTTTCGACAAAAGATTGACAAAACTGAATCTAAATAAAGACGTTTGGATTCAGTTGAATTTCGACAAATTTCTAACAAATTCGACGAATTCTCGACGACAAAATTATAAACTAGCTAGTCATTGTGATTTTCTAGGATGTCCAACAAAAAAAAAATCTTCAAACTATTCTGACAAATACTCGACGAAATTATAACCGTTATTTATCCGTTTAAAAAATTCCAAATTCTTGACGAATTAGGAATTTTTTGTTGTTGAAAACTCGTGGGAAATTTGACCAGATTTATCTGTAAATACCACCTCTTCTCATTCACAACAAAGCAAAAAATGTTTTATGCAAGTAAATTGATGGCCATAAAGACATTATAATTTGGATGAAGAATATGTGGATGCGATTGTTGATTTTGTGAGAAATATTCACATGTGAGAATAATCTTGCACATTGTTCATACTACAAAATTAAAAATCTGGTAGCTGGTTTTAAATTATTGTATCTGGTGATCTATGTATGCATTGATTTACTGAGAAAATGAAATGTAAAGAATATTTTCTTTCCCTATTATATGGTCTTATAGTTATCCGTTTTCTATTGGAATATTGCTATTCCTTAATATATTTGGTGACCAATGAAATTGGAAATAAATGAGTAATTCCTCATTTATCTCTAGCTTGATGGACGTTTGAGATTAATCTAAAGGAAACCCTAAATAAGAATTATGTCCTCTCTCCACCTATAAATACATATCTTTAGACCATCATAAAGATATCGTAAAAGCAACAACTAACGTTATAGGCGAGGCGAGAGAAACCTAAGAGTTCCTAAGAAGAGATTGAGCTGTTCATCTTCCATTCAGGATTCAATCCATTCAGGAAGATCTGTCAGGCAAAATGAATCCAGGTAACTCTATAAATATTCATATGATTTTATTATGTGATTAACCTAGATGTTTAAAGATCTTAGGGTTCATGTAAATTTAACTTACATGAAAACCATAAAAGATGTCGCTTTTGTCGAAATCAGTCGAAACGCAAAACATGACCAGTGAGATAGCATGTAGAGCACTCAGAAGATGATGTGATATTACACATCTTTCAAATGGTGAAGTGTAAAAGTATTTCCAATCAAAATATCTGAAACTTACGTACATGGGAAGAAATGTCTTACATTGGACTGTCATCTATTGGTTTTAACCCATTCAAAGGCATAAAAGACAATATTCATTATGGTCAGTTGTTGTGACACCTTATAATTTACCGCCAAATCTGTGCATGCGATAAAAGTTCTCGTCCCTGAGCCTGAGCATCCTAGGAGATCATTTGATTTGTTTATTATATGAGTTGGAACTTCATTAATTAAAGTAGCAGTGATTTGTTGGACTAATTAAGATAGCTCGGTGTTGAGAGGACGCTAGACTGTAGTGGAAGTACATTATCCATAGACAGTGCTTGGACAACACCAAAAATAGAATAAAAAGAGTATTTTTTTTAGATTTGTCATATTGGAATGATTATTTGTTGCGACATAGCCTAAATTTATGCATGTTAAGAAGAATTTTTTGATAATAAGATGAACATTGTTTTAAAATGTCCAAATAAAAATGAAAATATAATTTGAAGTCAAGATTGGATTTTGTTAATTTTTGTTCTCGTACCAAACTAAATATTGATGCGCATGGTGAAAGTCATGTTTCCATCGATTAGAGTTTTGTTGTCAGTAAAAATCCGGATAGACATTTGGTCTTAAGGAATTTTCCCAATGGACATTAAGTCATTGGTAATAATCTTGACCGACTTAAGATTGTCTAGAATTTTTCCTTCGAACAACGGTGTCAAAAACATTTTCAAATTTTTTTACGATGAAATATCTCGTTGCAAGTTCATCGGGATGTGTATCGATGTGTGTCCGAAGTTCATCAAAATATCCCGACAAAATCCCACCTGTTTTTCTCGACAAAATAGACCCAACAAAGCGGCTCGTCGAAATGACATGATTACTATTTACTATAAGTTAAATATAATCATATGATACAATTATTACACATAACATAAATAAACAAAGAACATTATGTTTTATAAAAAAATACCAAATATATATTTCTCTTAGGTAATTAACTAAAGTATTCTAAAACTAAAAATGAACTTATTTTATTCTGGATTCTTCTGAATCGAATATAAAATTCTCTAGAATGAATATTTTCACGTTCTTGGCTATTAACATTTAATTAGATGAAAATAATAATAGAAAATTTAAAACTAACTGAATAACATTAACACTTATAATTTATTTAAGTAAAAATAACAACAAGTTAAAGTTAAGGATTGGTTTTGTACGTAAATGAAATGTTAATTTTCAAAACATAAAACTTGGAGATGGTCATTTAGACTCAATTACGTTAGACTTACATTCATTTACCTTACAAAAATTATTATGAATAAATATGAAATTCTTACAATTTTTCTTCTATTTTTTGCCCTCTGTTTTACATTATAATAAAAATGTTGATAAAAAAGTAAATAAAAACCAAAATTTTGGATGAACATATATTAAAAAATATTCATTTTTATTAATTACTCTTATTAACAAATTTATACGGGTTCGTCTGCACTCCGCCTCCAATTATCGGGTCACACATGTCGGAAAGATTTTTTACTTTTTCTTTTTGTAAATCGAAAAGAAGATATTCCGTAATCCAACAATCTATCATTTAGAGACTAATCACGATCATTTGTGAGCTGTGGGATCTTAATTTGGCAACTCCAATCCTTAATCATGACATCTAAATGATATACACAACCTGAATTTATATATATTCCGGTATGCAAATTCTGGCTCAGCTGTTGTCCATTATTTCTGAGTCTTTTGATTCTTGACTAGATGTTAATCATTCCCTAAAATTTATCAACAAACTTAACATTCAATAAAAAATAACATTTTGCTACCAAACAAGCCATCGCCAAGCCTTAGGTTGCAACAAAAAAGTGCTAAAGGATAAAACGATGTAAAATAAAGTTGAGAATATTGAGAGATACATCATATACGGTCAAAACTCAAAACAAGTGGAATATCATGAAAAGGGTCATAAACACTCGGCCTGGACACGGATCGGATATCCGGATTTTTGAAGGTATTTGTGATTTGATTTGTATGTCATGGATATCTAATTTTTCGATTTGCTTTGCTTCGGAAAAATACGGATATTCAGAAAAACGGATATCGGGAAAATAAATAGATATTTGCGGATATCTCATATGTTTTGATTAATACAAATAATCTTAAAATTTTGATACAAATTTGTTTTGTAAAATATTTTTTTGCATGATATATATGATAAAAATTAAAAGAAATAGTGAATCTACATATTTTGTAAATTTTTTGAACTTAATTAACAATTCTAATAACACAAAACTTAAGAAACAAATTATAATTGTCAGAATGTGTTCTCTTCCTTTTATGTAATACTTTTATATAAGTAAAATGTGAATAGAATTTATCAAATCATATGTTAGAATAATAATTATATAATTTTATACATTAAAATTTTTAAATAAATCAAGATATACATGTATTTATATATTGCCGGATCGGATCAGATACCCGCTTCTCAAAATTATAATATTTGTGATTTGCTTCGATTTTAACGAATATTGATTTTTAATATTTGCTTTGCGTCGAAAGTTTACGGATATCCGGAATTTTCGGATCGAATCGAAACGAATAACAAATCAAATCAAATTTAACGGATAAAATGTTCGGCCCTAATAAACACTACAGTACGTATATATATCTTTCAAAAAGACATAAAAAGAAAACACAAGGAGATAGTGTCGATGTAAGAAATAAATAAATAAAAAGAAACTTTATAATGAATTTGACCAGGACTGATTTACTTTGGGTGAGAATCTATGACAAGACCTTCCATAGGTAACGTTTCTTCATTCATCTCGTCAAAAATGGTGGAGAAGGCCAGTGGTTTCCGTGACGTTAATTCCAAGACATAAACGAGGCAGCCGTGACGTCATCAACGAACGGATATTCCATCTCCGGTGCCGGCGAGAAATACTGAACTCTTTGTGTGTTCTGATGAGCCCACGACGGTGACGAGGAAGCATGGTGATGATGAGTGTAATAGTTTCCACCTCCGTTGTACGGGTTCTCTGCCGGAACTTCTGCCACTGATGAACCACCACCGGACGTTATTGAGTTTCTGGCAGCTGCACGCTTCTCTTCCTTCTTGAATCTGATTCCACACGCATTGCATAACGACTGCGCCATGTTGGATCATTTGTCACATCCAAAATATTATTAAAATGTATATACATTGTTGATTTAGTCTGACTAGATATAAATATGTTATTTAGTCGAGATTAAAATAATAAATGATGGCTTAACATTCTTTATATAATTTTAAGAATTATTAATTTTAGCTATAAACTTAACATAACCTAGCTGTTTTAAATATTTAAAAGTAAATTAAATTAGAGTTAATGATTTGTAAAAAAAAAAGAGTTATAAAACATTCAGTTTATGTATGATGTTACAAATATTGAGCAAAGTCCTTCTACTTTTCTTTTGGTAGAATGCCAAATGTCTTTATGAGTTTTATATAATATATCTAATAGGTTTTTAAGTTTCGAATAGCCAAAATGACACTTTTTGCTTTTATTATTAAATTACCTTAGGCCCTTTTGGTCCGTTTCTCCATAGAGGAGTAGAAGAAGTGTCGCAGCTAGCACAACGGCGAGGCAGGTTGTGCTCACTACCGCTCTTTTTGTAAGACGTCGTTTTTGCGCTTCCTCCGTGAAAGAAGAAGTCGCCGGAGATGTTGTTAGAATTGGCAGAAGAAAATCTACGGTGTTTGTCGAGACGAGTAGATGGTGTTCCAAGGGAGAGAGTGCAATCAACAGAAGTTGATGAAGAGAGGTCATCATAATCATAATTATGAGGGTGGTCTTGGTCGTACAACATGGAGAAATTAGCGTTTGTTTGGTATCCCATCATTATTTGAAGTTTACAGTGAGAGAGAATAGAGAGATGAGAGATGTATGTGTTGTCTGGTTGCTTTGTGAGTAGGTTATAAGGTACAAATTAAGACATGGCTACATATATATAGAGCCTTTGTTTAACTTAACGACAAAAGGAATTGGTATGATCAAATATATTGTAGTGAAGATTACATTACTTTTGCTACTTTATCTAAAGAAAGCAGCAATGCTACAATGAATATTCTCAAGGGCTTTAGTTAACTCCTTTCTTAATCGAGTTTTTCATTTTTGGGTACGGAAACAATTGGCATCAACCAGTAATATAATATATTTTTTTTAGAATTAAGTGGAGCACCACTTTTTATTTCAGTTGCTATATTCAAATACTGGATACATGTTTAGCATTCTCATTTCCTCGTGTTGATATTTTGTTTTTATGTTGCAATTTTGAATCAGTATCAAAGCTATTCAAATGGTTCTCTCTTTTTTTCTTTAATTCAAATGGTTGTTTCATGTCGTTGAATTCAGTTTTAGCAGCATTTCAGGAACAAGTTTTACAAGTACATATACATAAACCGAGTTGTTTCCTTACATGTTTGTTTTAAATAAATGTGACAAAAGCAAAGTATAAATGTTTAACATTTAACCAAACCAAAGTGTTGGTAGCCTAATGATAATACAAAATGTTTGGTTTCCTTGTGCTCCGGGTTCAAACCTTCTTTGGTATAGATGCTTATCCTTTAAATCAGAATATTTAAAGGCTGATTGCGGTTCTGTGAGATATTATGGACCAAAAGGCTCGAAACTTCCACTATTAAAAAAAAATCTTAACCAAAACTACAATATACTCCCTCCGTTGCAGAGTCACCTTTTTTTTTTTTTTTTTTTCAGAGTCACCCTTGACTGAATTAAATGAAGAGAAGCACATTGTGGCTCGAACCTGTGAGGCGGTGAATTTCATTGTAGATTGCGGTAGCTAGGATTTCAGGAGTCATGCTTTCCTATGGATTACAACATTTGATGCCCGTGGGACGACCTCTAAGTTGGCTTACTTTGACGGCACACTGTTGATGGAATAAAAGGCTGGTTTTGGACACTCCAACTTTGGGAAATCTGGGACAACCAGAGCTGCTCGGTACTAATGTTCAAGCAGAGGTGGAGGCTTTGGTCTCCCTAGTCTTCTTCCCACACTTTTTGTCCTTTATTGCTTCAAATATGTTTGTTTCTTTGTCATTTCCATATAACCTAGTTTTGATTGTTTTTCCAGTTTGTTTTTTTGTGATTTCCCTATAACCTAGTTATTGTTGTTTTTCCGGTTCATCGAAATGTACATTGTTTTGATTTACCAGTTATTTGTATATGTGGTATAACAAAATAAATAAATAAATAAATATCTAAGGATCTCAATTTATATTTTCAAAAGATAATATATTCTTAAGAAAAAAGAAAAATGGAAAGATGCTCAAGTGCTCTAAATGCACATGTTAAAAACGACAAAATCAATTGTTTGTCGTTTTATGCCATGTCATTTTTTTGGAACTTAAAATCATAACCAAAATTTGGTAAATACTGTACTAAATACTGAAGCTTCTTTAATATAAAGGCGATATATGAATTATTACATGTCGTGATTAAGGAGAACAAGTACTGTTTAAGCTAGGAATGAAAATAAAAAGGGTAAAGGTAAGAGAATTCCGAAGTGAGATTCTTGGCAATGATCAAAAGCAACATCTTGTGTTCTTTTTCTTTGGCTTGGGGAACGAGAGATTCAATTGATCAGTCAAAGAAGCAAACTCCAACTTAAAGTAATTGCTTAAAGCAATAATCAGAAATAAGACACACAAACGAATAAACTCAACTGGATACACTCAACTACTGCTTCTTTTTCTTTTTTTCTTTTGTTCTCTATTTTGGGTTTATATACTTAATTCGTTCCTCTCCTGAAATAGATGAAAATTTTGCCAAGACAAGAATAATATATTCCCTCTGTTCCATAATATATTTTGCACAAAAATTAAGAAAATTATATTTTTAAAGAAATTCATTTTTAAAGATATAACTTTTAAATCATTTAATCAATTATAAAAAAAACTGTAAAATTTAATTGGTTAAACAGTTTATAATAAAATTAAAATTAAATTTAAAGCCTCAAAATTTTATGTAAATTAAAACAAAATATCTTTCTAAAACATCATCTATATTAAAATGGAAGGAGTATTAAATATCAACAGGAAACCTAAAAAAATCTTAAACCGAAAGCAAAATGAATTGTTCTAATGAAATATGTATATGTGCATATAAAAGACAACTCTGTTATATATCCCATAGAATTAACACAACAAAATTGTCGTTTTCATCATACATTATTGTCTACGATCGTATTTTCTTTATGAGAAATTATATTGGTCTACAGATATAACCTATTTCCCTTATCTTAAGTTCTGTTGTCTCGATTTATTTCATCTAAAACTCCTTGCACGGATCCGATTGTTATTACTCTTGAAGAACTTTGTAGACATTATATTTTTGGTAGAATTTCAAATGTAATAAAAAATTATTTTGTTATGCTTGTCTTGGTGTTTAAAACGATAATTTTTTTTCTAATTTGAACCCCATTTTGTCGAATAATCGAGACTAACTATTAATGTCTAAAGAATTAAGATTGCATTTTCAAAGAAATAAGAACACAAATTTGAGCGATTGGTAAACTTTGATCCAGAATATGTTCGTCCGTTTCTTCTTTTCTTGTGGCTTACCCAAGAATATGGACCGACATATTATATGCTTGAGTCTGAAAATAATACCGATCAAATAAAGATTCAAAGAATATGAAAAGATTCAACAGAGCCACAGAAGCAGGCTTTAAGCAAACAGAGAGAATAAAATCAAAGTTGCGAGTGGTGAGCTAGATTTTTTAATTAAAAGACTGCCGCTATTAGCAGAGATGTCTCTCTCTCTTATCTCTTTCTAACTAACACATGCACTTTTAATTTGTTTCACGGAATAAGAAACCTAAAAATATGATTATTTGAAAAATTGGTCAATTCTTACATCAACAGAAACTATCGGTCCCGATCAATATATGAACACGTAACCTGTGCAAAACGTACATCAACTAGTACAAAGTTATATTTTCATACATGAACTTTCAAAATTTAGTTTAACATATATTGACATAATTTTCATTAGACAAACGTTATGGAAAATGATTTGTCATTAATTGGTAATAGGAAATTGGTCAATTCCTACATTAACAGGGTCCAACAGTTCCGATCTATTACCACATAATACGGTTTAATCACCACATAATAAAATAAAAACCTCACCTAATCAACGCTAGGGGTGGGCATTCGGATACCCGTTCGAGTTTGGATCAGGTATTTCGAATTTTCGGATATTTTGTTATAGGAGTATAGAACCCGTTCGAGTATTTCTATACTTCGGGTCGGGTTCGGGTATTTTTAGTTTGGCTTTGGTAATTTCGGATCGGATTCGGATAATTAGATTTTGAAAGAAAAATAAATAAATTCTTCATATCGTTCAATTTTCTTGTATTTAAAAATATACCTTTCATTTAACTGGTTTTTTATTTTTAATAGAATAAATGATTAATAGAATTGGAGATAAAATTTTAAAATAAAAGACAGTAATTTGGTTATTGTTTTGAATTTTGGATACAATTTTTTGTTAATGCACAAAACAAGAAGCTTGACATGTGTTTCAAGTGAGTAGCAATCCATAATTATATGTATATAATATGATGTAAACTATGTGTAGCATCAATATAAATATTAATTTTGATTAAAATAACCCGCACCCCCGTGCGGGTGTTTGATTTAAGTTGTGTCCAACGTAAACGCATAAACCGCTGGTTTTATAAAAAAAATCCATAATTTGTTTATTTGTATGTAATATTATATTAAAAAAATTATAACTTGATGCAATTTAATGTAATTATAGTATTCATATATTAACCTATTGTTTTTTGTTAATTTATTTTAAAATGAAACAACATACTAAAGTTTATTTTATTTTATTGCATTACCCATTATTAATATTGTACGAATATTGACTAAATTGACCATACTAAAAAAATATCCCTTTAATATTCGTACAATAGTAATAATAATCAATATATGAATATCGATTTGGTTAGTTAATATTCGTACAATAGTAATAATAATCAATATATGAATATCGATTTGGTTAGTTAAGCTTTGAAATTTTAATTAATTAATTTTAATTGATTTTAAATGCAATGGCATAATCTGCAAATAAAAAGAAATACAAAAAGGAAGTGCTTAATTTATCGTAAATGCAATGGCTAAATGTGTAAATAAAAAGAAGTACTAAAAATACTAATATTCATGTTTCCAAACAATTCTCATTTATACTGTTATCTATGTTTCCAAACAGTATCAAAAAACTTCAGTTTTAATGATATAGATTTATACATTTATCTATGTTTCCAAACAGTATCAAAAAATACTTCAGTTTTAATGATATATATATACATATGTTTAACTATCTTCGAATATTTATTCGGGTTCGGATATTACATGTTCGGGTTTGGTTATCCAATCTCTCCTAACTCAATATCCATTCAGATATTTTTCAACTTTGGTTCGGATTTCGGTTCGAATTTTTTGGGTCGGATTCGGGTGCGGCTTCGGGTATCGGGTAAAGTGCCCAGGCCTAATCAACACGTAACAGACAATTTATTTTCTATAATGTTTGACTAGCAGAAATTAGGTTAATGTATGTTAAATAAATTTTCAAAAGTTCATGTACTGAATTTAATTTTTTTATTAGTTGATGTATGTTTTCGCATATGTAAAGTGTATGTATTGGTCAGAATCGTTGGCCCATGTTGATGTCGGAATCGGCCAATTTTGTGTTAGCAATTAACAACAACTCATTAATGTTTAACTAACGGAAATTAGGTCAATGTATGTTAAACCAAATTTTGAAAGTTCACGTATGAAAATTGAATTTTAGCTGATGTATGTTTTTGCACACGTGATGTGTTCATGTATTGATCGGGACCGATGGCTTTTGTTGATGTAGGAATTGGCCGATTTCCCATGATTATCCGCAAGACACTAAGAGCACCATTAGAAATGAAATATCGCTCCGAAGTTGCTCATCTATTTAATAACAATATAAATTAAATAAATAACTAAATAGTAAATAAATAAAATAAATTTGAATCACTAAGAGCATGATTATTGGAGGGTTATTAGGGTGGGGTTCTTAGCAGAATATAAAAATCCGTCTCTTAACTTTTAACTGAAAAGCTAAGAACCGGTTCTTAAATAGAGTTTTAAAAACCGGTTATTAACTTTTTTAGTTAAAAGTTAAGAGACGGATTCTTATATTCCGTTAAGAACCTCATTCTAAGAACCCCCAATAATCATGCTCTATTGCGGTTTCCAAAACCAGTTTCTGCAGGAAATTTACGGGTGGGCCCCACTTTTTCTTTAAAAAACGGTCACCAAAGTTGCGAATTAAGTATCGATATTGGGCCAGTTTTTGCATTGTTTGCGGGTCCCACCGACACGTGGCGGTCCGCGATTGGTTCAATTTTTTTTTTTAGGAGAAAAAAAAAATCAAAAAAAAAAAAAAATTTAAGGACCCCAAAAATAGTTTCAAGGATAATGATGGTCTAATATCCTGCTCCCTCCGTTCTTATTAGGCTAGATACACCTAGAGCAACAAAACCACATTTATTAGGCTTCTCTTCGAAAATAAATGTAAGTTGAAGCAGAAGAACGCGATGCAGGGAGTGCCACATCTCGACAATGCTCTTCCGATCCTGCAAATGAACAAACAATTAATCTACCACCAGGACCAACTGGCCTAACAATGATGACCAACCAAGGACTGTTGTCAGCTCCAAAATGCCTCCTCGGAGAAACATCGATTGAGGAGTACCGCAGAGCACACCCGAGAAGTCAGAGAGGATGAGGAAACACCCACAACAGACGAAGCACATTATCACCAAGAGCGGCGAGGACCGGGAAGGCAAGGAAGAACAACCAGCGGAAAGACAAAGGACATGTCATAGGCCATTCGCCTCAACCAGAACCCGAGAGTCACACACGAAATCACAGCAGCGCCAACAACCACACAGCCACCAGAACTACCACGCTTGTGCCTCCGGAGACAACCTTCGAAGTCGTCCTCTGCCGGAGAAAGAGAGAGCCACTATCACTCGACACTGAGTGACATCAAAGAGGCTCGGAAACAGACCAACCATGCAGAGAAAGAAACCCTAGGCACCAAGGACACCAGATCTGGACGGAGGAGCCACGAATCACCTCCCCCCCACCCCCGGCTTCCTCTCACCGCCGGCGACAGAGTAGATCGGGAATGGAGAAAACTTTGGTCCATCACGCTCCGAAACCCTAAGAACCGACAGCACGACAGCACACCACCACACCCCTCGTCTGGACTCCATAACTTCACCAGATAAACGACGGAGCTTAAACGACAAAGCATTTCTAGCCCAGAGCACTCAATTTCAGAGCCGAAGACATAGAAGGAAAGAAAAAAGGCCTCCAACAACGGGGCGTCGCCGGAGCAAACGGAGAAGAAAGAGGCGAGGTCGAGAGAAGGTTCCCGATCCTTTTGGTTAAAAAATTTCTCTGAAATTTATTCTCTAAAGTTGCTGTAGAACAGAGTTCGCTCGATATTAATAGTTTCAAAAGACAAAAACATAACTAAACTATATAATATATTTACCAGGCTAATAGTTTTAGAACAATATTATAAAATTTTATACAATATATAACTAGGTTGCATGGAAACTCGGATGAAAGTCCGTTTCACGTTTCAGAAACATTTCGAAATAGGAATCTCTCGGAAACTCGTGGAAACTCATTAAAAACTTGTTTCTTGAAAATCTCAATTTGGAAACTCAATAGAAACTTACGTTTCTACTTTGAAAACTTGTGATTCTGTTTTGAAAACGTGAAGAAAACTTTTTAAATAAATTTTGTAAATTGTATCTTTATTTTAAGTTAAGCTACTTAATAAGTATTGGATATCTGCTATTTTAAAAATTTAATACGATTTTTATGTTTAACTATTACTTGTTTCATTTTCATACACATAACATAAAATTGTTACTTGTTTATTTTTATTCTTAGATAGACCAAACATAATAAAATATTGTACTCACATGTTAATAATATATATATATATATATATATACATGCATATAATTATAAACGTTTCCAAAACGTTTTCATTCCAAAAAAATTAAAACCATGTTTCCACATTTCGTTTTTGCGTATCCGTTTCCGATTTCATGCAACCTAGATAACTCATATATATATACATATACTAAATGTACTATTTAAATATATCCTTGTTTTGTATATTGTTCGAGAACTCACTAGGCGTAACGCGTGCGGTTGAGTAAGGCCTAGCGCCGAATTAATTAATCAGAGATTACACGAAGATTAATTAGAGAGTAGTTTTATAGATTTTTATCAGTTTTTTTGGTCTATATATTAATAATGTGCACTTTAAAAATTAGGATAAATGAACTGAAAATACAAATTTAGCCTTGTCTTCTGAGTTTTTCCCTAGCGAATTCTCTACAACTTGAAGCCGATTTTTTCCGTGATTTTGCTAATATTTCTTTTAATTCTTGCAAGTTCTGATCAAAATATATCTAATCTAACACACGCATATCATTTGAAACTTAAAATCTTCAAAAACAGTGAGTTTTTTTATTTTCCGATTTACTGGCCGAGTAACACCAATCCGCCACAGTGCTAGCCCGAATCACGCTTTTCCAGCGAAAAACCGGTCGCCTATCCCGCGTATTCAAACAGGGAAATATAACAAAATAAAGTTATAGTATGCACAACAAACTTAAATTTTCAAGTATTCAACAAACATAAAAATGAAGAACAAAACTTAGGTTCATTCATAGGGTTGGTAAAATTTACCCCACCTTTTATAACCAACTAAAATGTCATGTAGGACTAGCTGAAAAAGGTAATAAAATTTAAAAATAAAAGGCTGAAAAGAACAACACGAAGTTAACGCCGTCTGCGAAACCTGAAACTCTAAAAATCTGAAATCTAAACTCTAAACCAAAAACCTAAACTTTAAACCCCAAATCCTAAATCCTAAACTCTAAATCTTAAATTCTAAACCCAAATCGTAAACCCAAAACCCAAAACTCTCTAAACCATAAACCCTAAATCTTAAAGTATAATCCTAAATCCTAAACCCTAAACCCTAAATCCTAAATACTACCCTAAATCCTAAACACTAAACCCATCACTTGATTAGGGTTCGGGTTTAGTTTTTAAGGTTTAGAGTTTAAGATCGATGGTTTATGGTTTATGGTTTTGGGTTTAGGATTTAGTATTTAGGGTTTATGGTTTAGAGTTTTGGGTTTAGGGTTTATGATTTATGATTTATGGTTTAGGATTTAGTATTTAGAGTTTTGAGTTTAGGGTTTAGAGTTTAGATTTAGGGTTAAGGTTTAGAGTTTAGGGTTTAAGGTTTAGAGTTTAGGGTTTTGAGTTTAAATTTTAGATTTTTTGAGTTTCGGGTTTTGCAGACGTCATTAACGTCGGTATTGTTTTTTCTCAGATTTTTTTTTTTTGATTTTGTTACTTTTTTTTAACTAATCCTATATGGCATTTTGGTTGGCTATAAAAGTTGACTCAGGGTGAACTCAAGTATTGTTCAAAAATTAACTAATCAACCACGCTAAACGCTTTTTCGCTAGAATAGCCGTTTGTTATAAATAAAAAAAATCCCTCTATCGCTCTTTTTTTTATTTTTCAAATATAAATGTAGCCGTTTTTGCCTTTGGCATTTGCGTTTGCAATTTAACCTCTAAAGAAACGAAATTGGTTTAAATATAAGGACGCCTGCATGCAAATAAACAAACGTTTAATAAGGTGCTTTAATGGTTTAATAAGTAATCACCGATTTACGACGCTACCTTTAGCATTTTGGATCCGTACTGTATTATACGGTCCGTATCCAACACAGCAAAAGGGCCAACCACAAAGAAAGAACAAAAAAGAATCAAGATCCGATTGGGTTGAGCTATCTTTATCCTTTTCTCTTTTTGTTTCTTATTAGTTACGTTTTTAACATGTAGTTTGACCGGTTTGCTTTCTAGATAACTTATCGTCGACTTATTCTACATATTTCTATCAATGCTTTTGAGATTCGACCCCGTAATCTGTCACGACATAAGTGTAATGGACGTATACACTAATCCAATGGACGTATGCACTAGTGGACCTACTTTTTACAGTTGTTGGCCCATACTATTTTTAAAATTTTCTAGTATGTTAAAAAAAAGGGGGTCTTCAAACATAGATGTAATGTTTTATAGAAACATTTTTATAATAGGACTGAAAAAGCTAATATTAAGATATACTAAGTCACTAATATTTTCAGTTCACACAAAATTAGATTGAAAACTACTTAGACTAAACCATTTTTAAATCCTAATGGATATTTAAGTTAATTCTTGCAAGATTATTCTTTATTGATTATAAAAAAACTCTTTAGTAGTTCATGATATAAGATATCGTAAACATAAAAATAAACACCTTAAACTTAATTAAAAAAGAAGAGAAACACCAAAAACTTATTTAGATGCAAAAAGGAAAATCATAATCCTAATTTTAAATCCGTATCTCATATCTGTACTTCACTATTCGATTTGGAGTTTGTCCTCAAGCTTCGATTTTGGTATTCCATCAACTTCCACATTTTGTGTTTAAAGTTTCAAACTCGTTGGTGTTTTAATTCTTGCAAGGTATTCCTCTATCAACTTCCACATTTTGGTATTCCTCTATCAACTTCAATCTTTTCCTTTTTTTTCTCCTCCGCGTAAATCTTTAGTAAAACACCTTGTATGCATTCTTATATTTTAGTTTCTAGAACTTTTGAGATCATTGACGTTCTATCTTTAACATCATCGATTCTATTCCTTGAAAGATTGAAAAAGAATTTTCATGACCATGTGAACTATCTATCAAACCCTTTTGTGCTAAAAAAATTGCAAGTCGTGTCTCTCGGTGTGGTTGACATAGTCAATGATAGAAAATTCTACGAAAGAAACAATAGTTGAAACATTTGCTGATTTTGCGTTTTGTGACCCTTATTGCTTCATTACTGCAATTTCTAACATCAATATTATATGTGTTGAATCTGAGTTTGGTTGGCTTAGATAAAGAGAAACAGATTAGATGGATTTTTTTGTTGATCCGAAGAGAGTGAGATTATAGAGTGTGTGAACAAAGTAGAAACTAGTCGACACTCGTTGGAGTTAGCCGGAAAGTACAAGTCGACGAAAAAGAGTAATTAAACCCTAATTTCTAGTCGTTGTCTATGTGTTCAAGTCTGGATCTTCTCCCTTTGCTCTCATTTCCCTTTTATACACAAACCCCCTCCTCTCCTTGCCATAAGTTGGTTTTCCCTAACGAGTTGGGTCGGGATTAACGGGCCGAGTGATTGGGCCGAGCCTTCGTCGTTGCTTTAATTGTTGAGCTATGAAGCCGAGCTGGCGTTGCAGAGCTCGCGGCTCCTGGGTTGTAGTGCCAGGCAATTGAGCCGGTCTCATGACGCCTAATTAAGCCTGGTTGAGCCTACTATTTTTTTTTCTACATCGTACATATCATTACTAGAATGAAGGTTTAGTACATGATTAGATGCACTACAATTTGCTTGAAAACCAATCTGAAAGTCGGGTTGAGCCGACTTAGTGGGCCGAGTTATTTATTTAATGGTCTTTGTGGAGAGATGCAATCTATTTCCAACGGTGAAAACCAATCTGAAAGTCCCCTCAATTCACTTGTGAAGACGCAGTCGATCTCGGTGAATTTGTGTGAGTGGTTGTGGAAAATGAAGAACTCGGTTGAAAGTGGTTCGAACGGAATCATCCACTTAGTGGGACTCACGTGGATTAGTTGTGACACGTGTGTTTGTCAATCACTCGGCGGGACTCATGCTAGTAAACTGTGACAATCGTGGTTGTCAGTTGCTCGTCGAAACTCGTACGAGTAAACAGTGACAAGCATGGTTGTCAGTTGCTCGACGGGGCTTATGCGAACAAATTGTGACAAACGTTGCATGTTATTTACTCGGCAATGCGTATGTGAGTAAACTGTGACAAATGTTGCTTGTCTCTTTTCTCATCTTTCAGTTCTGACCCTTAGTAATCAACAACAGTATTAAAACCAACACAATGAAGTATATATAAATAGCTCGACTTGTGTAAGAAATCAAAAGTAAAATACAAGAACGAAAACTATAAACCCTAACCTTGAGTGATTGGAATGAAATCGAAACTGTCTATAGAACATTTTCATATATGATCTCGAATTAAATTCTACAAATCGTTTTTCAAGAGGAAAACAATCGCTTTTGGAAGAGATGAAATGGTTCGATCTTCGTATATAATCTTGATTCGTCTTTTCAACACCCAAATTTGTTAGATATGTATAGTTTTCTTAAAATAATATATGAAAAAAGGATTACCATCGTGGTATTTGGGGTTTTTTTACATAATTTAGGCATCAATATTTTTTGCATAATTGCTTTTGACCTAAGAGCTCCGAGTTAGTTACTTGTGTGCTAAGTTATTTACTGTCTTTAATTTCATGACCGGATGGTACGTTATCTCTCTTACTTTCTTGTTTCGGAATCACTTTCATCTTCAAGGATCACTTCAAATGGGATTGATTTCCACTTTCTTGAACGATTGTGTGATTCTTCTTCCAATCGCTGTCACATTCTACTTCACATGGTGGTTCATTCATTTCTTCTCTCCCAATCTATTAACCCATCTCGGAATCAATATGTTCGGACTTGGGTTTTTTGACATCCATCACATTCATCTTCCTGGTTGGTGTATTCATGTCCTCATGGCTTAGAGCTTCACTTCTCAGCATTGGAGAATGGTCTATCAAGAAAATGCCCCTCATCAGCTACATCTACTCCGCTTCTAAACAAATCAGCAGAGCTATCTCACCAGGTCAAACCCAGAGAAAACAAAAAGTAAACAAAAACTCCTAATCTTTTTTTTTTCAGCAACAACTAATCTTTAGTTACCCTTTTTCTCCTTTTTTTATAATCAGAACAAAGCTCAGGTGCATTCAAGGAGGTAGCGATTATCAGGCATCACATTTGGGAGAATACGCTTTTGGGTTCATTACATCCACTGTGATTCTTCGAAGCCGTGCTAATACAATAATGTTGGGAAAGTTTTGAAATCCTAATGATATTGAAAGATTCATAGAGTTTGGATGTGTTTAAGCCTTTTATTAGTCTAGACACTAATTAACAAAGAGAACATATAAAAGGTTGGATTTGAAAGAGATATTTTAATATTTTAAAAGTAAAACAATTTCATATATTATTGTTTTTTGTTATCAAATGATGGGATAGGTTGAGAGACGCATGGATTCTCATGAATATAGAAAAAGAACAATTGAATCTCTCGGAAGCAGCCTTAGCAACTTTAAAACTCTCTAACTCCTACTAAAGAATGTATGTATCAATAATGCCTCTCTGTGTAAACGTCAAGAGAGTGCAGAACAGAGAGAGTTGTACGCCTCAACACAGAGCTTAAACTTCTCTTGAGCCTCTGCCTGCAATTTCCACCACATTAACCCAAAACAATCTGTCACACACAACTTGAGAAAACCTATAACAATCCCAATCTTTGTTCAAAAAGCATACCTTAGAAGGCCCCTGGTTCGTATCCGGATGCCATTTCTTAGCTGATGAACGGTAGCTGCAAGAAAAAAACAAGAAAAAACTTTACTGAATACACTCTTGTCAGATTTTTATTGGATTCACTTGGAAGACTTACGCTTTCTTAACATCTTCTAGTTTGAGGGGACCAGTAAGAGGTAGACCAAGAGCATTCCTATCAGACTGAGACCCAACCATCAAAGGCTCATCGCAAGACTCATTGTTGTTCCAGGTTTTGCTCCTTTGAGACTGAGTTGTCCAGCTCCATCCTTCTCTCCATTGAAACCCCGATGACGCCGAGTCCCTCGAATACGAGGACTTCTGAGATTGGCCCGTCCATGCTTCTCTCCATTTCTTCTCAAATTTATTAGTAGCATCAGCTTCAAAATCGTCGTCGGTGTTTCCTTCTCTGTGCCACCCTAATATATACAAACAAACTTGTGTGATGTGTGATGCTAAGAAGAAGAGAAGAAAGAAACTCTCACGTTTAGTTTTCTTGTCACGAGGCTTCTTTCCCCGGCCAGGTGGAGACTTTTTCTTCATATGCCTATCTCGGATAAGCGGATTTGGACCAATGTTCCACTCATTCTACACGTTATAAGACAAGACAAGCTTGAGAAAACCAGACCTTTTAAGTATTGAAGCTATCAAGAAAGTAAGAAAGATATTTAACCTGAAGGGGATCGTTAAGTCCACTGTGGAAGAGAAGCTTGTCTACAGTCTTTTTAGCACAAGTGCGACGCCCCTTCTCCTTAACGGTACATGTGAACCTTACAGACGAGTTCTGGGATCAACACGTTTTGAACATACACAGATCAACTCATCTCTTCTAACGAAAGTTCACAAATTTGCAATACCCATTTGGTTGTAATGAACAAATCATCCGATCAAATAGTTTGACAACATTTCACACGCACCTTTGAAGATTCAGAAGTTGTGCCACCACCACCCTTGGAACCTCTATCCTGCGGGAAAAAAAAATAAAGAATCGAACATCTAATTACAGTTTTCTGAGGAACGAACCAGATTCAGAATTCTCGAGATAAGATCTTACGGAACCGAAGTGTTTCCTCGATTTCTCAGACAGGACACTGGTCGAATGAAATGGAGCGAGAATGGTTTTCGTAGCCGCCGAAGGTGATGAAAATGAGCTTTTCAGCGAGAGGAGGGTTCTCCATCTTAGCATAGTGAGATTTGGGAACAAGAGCGAAATTGAGAAATCACGAATTTGAGGATTCTTATGCAATTTGACGAAGAAGACGAGCGGAGAGAGGGTGAGACTCTAGGCCTGGGCATTTTAACTTGGACCCGAAGACCCGAACCGGAACCGATCCAAAAATACCCGACCCGGAACCGGACCGAAAATTTACAAATACCTTTTAAGTCTAAATTTTTTTTATCCGAAAGAACCGGAACCGAAAAGGAACCGATCCGAATAGACCTAGATCCGAAAAAAACCGACCCGAATAGACCCAATCCGATAAAAACCGATTTGTACCCGACTTAAAAACATGTATATCTAAAACTACGATGTTTTCTGTTCTATTTTATATATATTATTGGGCAAATCTCCAAAATGTATCACAAAAATAGCACTCTAAAACTAAAATGACCAAAATAGCACCTTTCTAAGTTTATCCTTTGAAAATTTTAATTTTTTTATTTTTCAAAATTTGAAATCTTATCCCCAAAACCTCATTTCTCAACTCTAAACCCTAAACCCTAAACTCTAAACTCTAAACCCTAAACCCTAAACCCTAAATTCTAAACCCTAAACCCTAAACCCTAAACCCTAAACCCTAATCTATAAACCCTAAACCCTAAACTCTAAACCATAAACCCTAAACCCTAAATCCTAAACCCCACCCTTTAACTCTAAACCCTAAGTTTGTGATTTTTGATAAAACATTAAGTGCTATTTTTGTGATTTTTGACCTTGAGTGCTAGTTTGGGAACAAAAACTTGATTTAGTACTATTTTTGTCTTTTTCTCTATATTATTTTATGATTTAGTTAAAATATCTTTTGTTAACAACATTTGTTATTATTTGTTAATATTTTTAAAGTAATATAAAGCTTTAAAATGTAAAATTTAGAGTTTTAAAATATTTTATTTTAATTATTAATAGTTTCATTTAAGTTGTTTAGTAAAATTTTAGATATATATGACAAATATTCAACTAAAGTTGATGGAATTGGGTATATCATGTCATTTTCAGATCCTAAATACCTGAACCCGACCCGGATCTGATATGGACCCGAAAAATTACGGATATTTTATGGTTATTTTAATTATAGACCCGAACCGACCCGGACCCGAGAAGAACCGACCCAAACCCGAACCGAAAATTTCTAAGTACCTATTAGGTCTAAATATTTAGGACCCGAAAAGACCCGGACTCGAAAAGAACCGGCTCGAACCCGATCCGAAGACCCGAACGGCTAGGCCTAGGTGAGAGAAGGGTCGAGGAATGAAATGAGATGGAAAAGGGTTTTTGACCGGTCCGGTATAACCGGGACCCGATGTATACTCTGGTTCGGTCACTGCTTCCCAACTCCATTCAATTTTCATTATCATGACTACTAGGCCTCGGTTACTTATTATTAGGGTTGGGATCAAATTTTCCGGGTTTTGGGGTTCAGCTTCTTAAGCTCATTTCGAGTTTTATATATAATCGAGTAAAATTAATAACATTTCAGGTTCGAAATGTCATTTCAAATCACATGTAAAAAACTGTTTTGGAACCGAACTTAGTTCAGATTCAAATAATGTCCATCAGGTTTTGCCTTGCCATCTCCGGCGATGTCCAATATCCATGAGACCGAATCACCGTAATTTACGTAATTCACGGAAGACATTTAACATGGCATTTTCACGATTAAATAATATTTCATTCTTGCCACCAGATTTTTTACTCCTATTTCTGCCCTTATGATATTACTAGCCATTATGGAAGAGTCGAATCCGCCAATCATACTTTTCCAGCTATGTAGTAGCTCTTGTCACAATAGGGGTTCCTAAGGCTGGACTTGTCCTAAAATAGCCATAGTGTTGATTGCTCTAACTTCTTTTTGAGGAAGTGCATCAAGTGCTTAAGGAATTTTGGGATATCATGCCCCACAAATTAGTTGCCAAGTGTGCTCTAACAGGGTACTCTACCACAAGATCGAGTTACAACTCAGAGCTCGGGTAGTTTTACAAATCATATCAAAATAAATATGAATTAAATTTTAAATACTTATTTTGAGTACTAATTCAAATCTTCGAATATTTGTTCGGATTCGGGTTTTCAGATTTTCAAAAATTTTGGGTATACAGATTCGGATGATAGCCAATGCCCAAGTACCGTCCTACAAGATTCTTTTCATGTATTTTTACAAATCGGACAGGGTAAGGATTGATCCTCATGTCAGATTTGGGTTACAGGTCTTTGACCAAACATAATTATCACATGAAAAAACTTGTAAGAATAAAGTGGTAAGTTCCAAAAGCTTGTAGCTTTTTTATTAACAATACTGGAGATTAAAAAATCCAAAAATCAAGCAGTTGTTATATGTTCATGTCTGAGAATTGAATAAAATCTCTATAGAAATGAAACATATAATATATCTGTCTGAGAAACATTCTAAACATTACAATAACATTGCTTTTTAGCTTACATGCTTCTACTCTCAGAACCTCAAAATCCTTTATTCATATTATCCCAAGAAAATCAATCTACCACTGGTCGTTTCAAAAGAGATTTCATTTAGGAGCATTAGGACTTTTAATCTCTTTAGAATCATTGTTAGATGATCCTTCACCTTCACTGCTTTGGAAGTCTTGGGTCGACAAAGCTATCTGTCTGAATTTCTTCATATCTGCATTGTAAGATGTCTGGCTATAATCTGAGCTTGTTCCTGATGTCCCGTAAATGTTACTATGTCCCGGCTTCACACCTTCATATAAAACATCTAGTGACACTTCTCCTTCTAACGCTCTTACAATCTGAAAGAAAACAAAACATAACATTTTTTTTGTTATTATCTGAAAACAAAAGGAATCCATTTTGATGTTATACTATTGGTTCACCTGGCTCATCTTTGGGCGTTTACGTCCAGAATGGCGAATGCTAGCAGCAGCACAAGTCACCATTCGAGCCATTTCTTGCGGGTTGTAGTTGCCTTCAAGCCTTACATCTGCGAGCTCATTAAAGTTTCCATCTTCTAGCGCGCGAACCATGATAGGACGAGCCTATATTTGTAGTAAAGTGCAATCAGTAGTACCCGTAAAAAAGGCAAAAGCATATACCAACGTTTGTAAGTAGGAAAAATGAAAAAAACATATATACCCAGTCTACTAAGGTGTCGTCCATGGTACTGTTACTATCGACCGGTCTTTTCCCAGTGATTAGTTCTAACAACATGACACCGTACGAGAAAACATCGGACTTCTCAGTTAATTTACCGCTCGATGCATATTCTGGAGCTAGATATCTACACATGTTTGTGCAGAGAAGTAAATTGGTCACTCTACAAAGGTTATGCTTCTTGAGTAGTATGAAAAATCTTATCTAGTGAAAAAAACGCTTACCCGAAAGTTCCCATCACACGAGTAGATACATGAGTGTAGTTATCAGAAGTTAACTTGGCCAATCCAAAATCAGCCACCTGAAAAAAGACAAATGCTTAAAGTCACCAGCTATAGTGATTTTGTATCAACATAAACTGAAGCTGAATGCAGCCACTAGTTTATCACACCATTGCATCAAAGTTGAAGTCCAAGAGAATGTTTGCAGACTTGATGTCACGGTGAATGATCCGAGGATGGCCTATGACGATTTCTCAGCCCAAAATGAATTACTAGTCAGAAATTTTTTTCACTTTTTTTGCAACATTGGTTGAGATATGAGATTGGTGTAATGTTGAAACTCACAGTCTTCATGAAGATAAGCGAGTCCTTTCGCAGAACCTAATGCGATACGCATCCTGGTGGAGAAATCCATTACTGGAAGATTCTTCCCTGTAATAATAATAACAACCAACAAAGGTTAAAAAGTCTTGAATCTATAGACTACATAAAACATTGTGTTGTAAGTTTGAAGTGTCTAACCATGAAGATGATATTCCAAAGTATTGTTAGGAACAAATTCATAAACCAACATTCTCTGCCCATCAGCAATACAATATCCAACCAAAGAAACAAGATATCGATGATGCACACGGCTAATGATATCAACCTCAGCTTGAAACTCTCTTTCTCCTTGTCCGCTACCCGATTTCAAACTCTTAACCGCGACTTCTTTCCCACTAGGCAACACACCTTTATGCACATACCCAAATCCTCCCTGTCCCAAAAGGTTAGAATCCACAAAGCCTCCTGTTGCAGCCGCGAGCTCTTGGTAAGTAAAAGTGCTTTTGTTGAATCCGAGGGCTAGAGTAGGTGGAGGAGGAGGTAAAACCGGGCGTGCTGGTCCTGAGTACAAGGAAGAATTATCTCCGCTTGCAGGCATCCGTGGAGGAGGAGGAGGCGGTGATGGTCCACTGCCTCCCCAACCACCAGAAGGTTGTTGGTTTTGGCCTTGTGAATTTAGGTGCCAATTTGGATAATTCTGTGAAGCATTGTTGCTGTTGTTGTTGTTTCCATAGTATTGATATTGATTTCCTGAGAAATATGTAAAATGGTGAAACTTTTGATGCAGCAACAGACGTACGTATATGTGTGTAGTAAATGGTTTTACCTTTCATGGATTCAGCGTCGAAGGAATCATCTTTTCTCTTCCTTCTGCGTCTAAGACACACAATAATAAGCACGATCATCAATAGTCCAGCTCCAGCTAATACACCTATAATGATCGCCGTATTCGTATTAATACCTCCTCCCCCTCCTCCACCGCTAGTGCCGCTACCTCCACCACTAGTACTGCTGCCACCTCCACTAGAGGGAGAATTATTCGAGCGAGAGCTACCATTATCTCCAGATGGTGACGTTCTACTACCACCATTATCTCCACCCCTAGATGGAGGAGAAGGAGGGGAGCCACGTGACGGTGGAGACTCATTGCCGCCGCCATTTCCTCCACCACCCTGTGATGCCGGTGGAGGAGGAGAGTTATTGCTGGAAACCGGGGGAGAAGGAGCTTGTGGAGCTGGTGGTGAGGTGGAATCAGGAGGAGGAGGTGATGAGCCTTCTTGAGTAGGAGGAGGAGGAGATGGAGACGGTGGAGACGGAGAAGAGCTTGAATTTGACGGTGGGGGAGCAGATTCTGGGGAAGAAGCCATTGGAGAAGAAGAAGAAACCTCTAAAATACAAACTCTCTATCTTCTCTCCCTTAATCACTCAAATTGTCTAAGAACAACAAACAACAAACAACAAAACGTAGATACACAAATCATTTATCAGATGGTGTTATTTGACCATGATTTCTTGTGTTATTATATTTGTCAGATAACTAACAATTAACAGCAAACAGAGTAATGCTAAGATTGTTAGATTTAATACAAAACTAGCAAGAGATTAGTACCTTAGAGAAAAAGATTAAGGGGAGAGTGCAAGAATAGAGAGAGAAAGAAACATTTTGGTAAGAAAATGATTATAGAAAGTAAGTAAAGAGATGAGATTTGCTCAGTCTTCATCCCGACAAACATGCCTCTTCTCTCTCTGTGTCTTAATAACTGTTTTTCTGTTAGTTAGTTGCATCGGTCTTATTTTTTTCATTTTGAGTCCATGATATTAGGAGCTAAAGATGTTGATTCAATTCCACGTAAATCCATGCATTATTTGTTTGTTAGTTGCATCCATTGAATTAACTCATCTTTTGTTTTATTTAAAGCTTTAAATTTAAATGGTTAATCCATTTTTTTAAATTATTTTACATTGATCAAAGTTTGTTTGAGTGTTGTTATAATAGAAATGAGATAATATATTATTTTACATATATTTTATGTTTTAAATAATAACCCACAAAAAATGTAATCCTAATATTAACAATAATCTGATTTACCATATAAACAAATATTATATGTAGTACCAATTTTAAAATTTTATTTATATCAAATAAATAAATATTAATTTATTTTAATATTTTACTTATATAAAATAAATAAATATTAACTTATTTTTATATTCCAATATAAATAATATCAGCTGATATTATATGATGAACATAGCATAATACAAAAAAATGTTTAAATAATGAAACCATTTAGATAAATAAATTATATAAAGTAACGTGTGATTCATAAATATAAGAGGAGTAAATATTATGTAGAATTGATGAATCACATGTTGGAATCAATAATTATGATGCGCCGTTAGAATTTTAATGAGAACATAAAGCAACAAAAGTCCTTGTAACAACACGAATGTTCAAAAGTCCTTCATGTGTACTGTGTAGATCATCTTCAGTTATTGGATATTTGACCTTTAATAAAGAGTATAGTTTCATTTCAAACACACAATGACACAAAAAGTAATAAACCAAAATAGGGTAAAAATTAGTAATGTTCTTGTTTTAATAATATAGACAGGAATCTGTGATTGGTTTGCAAAATTTGGGTAGTTAAGTTGTTATTTATGTATGCAAACTATGCTACACATCTAACCCCAGGTTAAAAATTATAAAAATGCTAGGTTGAAAACTAGACATACATCTTAATTCTTTACATGGTGCATGTGCAATCAGAATTAACGACTAATCAAACCAGACCGGTTTTATGACAAAGTGATTGGATTTTTAATAATCGAACAAAAGAAGCCATGCCTCGTAGGTAACTAATAGTTCAATATACCAGTGCCATGACATACAATCAATCGATCTAACAGAAGTCTATCAGAATACGTAACTATTGGAGTGTTGGACCACAAGCCTATTAGACTTAATTTTGTCACACTTATAATTCCGAAGAAGATTTTATCCTCAAATGTAACAACTTTGTAACACAATTTTCAACAACTTAATTCAGGAGAGGTAACGTATCGGGAAAGTCATCTATCGAGCCCTTCACTATATATACAAGTCTCTTTGGAATTGTACACTCACCTCTCAAGAAACATAGCTTAAAAAGAGAAAATTTGAAAATGGCGATCTTGCTCTCTTTGTTTTTGGTTTTGCTTCTTACTCTTGTATCATCAATCTTTCTTAAGAAGTTACAAAACTCAAAACTCAATCTTCCTCCTAGCCCCTCAAGTCTTCCTCTCATTGGAAACTTGCATCATGTTGCAGGGTTGCCTCACAGATGTTTTCATAAGCTATCAATCAAATATGGACCGGTGATGCTTCTTCGACTTGGCTTTGTTCCGGTGGTTGTGATCTCATCCAGTGAAGCAGCTGAAGCGGTTCTAAGAACTCATGACTTGGAATGTTGCAGCCGACCAAAGACGTTCGGGACAAGAAAACTCTCTTACGGCTTTAAAGACATCTCCTTTTCTCCATACGGTGCTTATTGGCGGGAAATGCGAAAAATCGCGGTTATTGAGCTTTTTAGCCTTAAGAAGGTTCAATCTTTTAGGTACATTAGAGAGGAAGAGGTCGACTTCGTGGTAAAGAATCTGACGGAATCTTGCTTGAAACAATCTTCCGTGGATTTAAGCAAAACCTTCTTCTCCCTCACCGCAAGCATCATCGGTAGAGTAGCTTTAGGACAGAACTTCCACGAGAGCGGCTTCATTATTGATCAAGAAAGGATCAAAACGCTTGTTACGGACGCAGTGGAAGCTCTAGGGACTTTCACTTTCTCTGACATCTTCCAGGGCGGAGTCGGAAGATTCGTAGACTTGCTGTTTCAACGACACAAGAAGATCAACAAAATCTTTAAAGAGCTTGATGCTTTTTATCAGCATGTGATTGATGATCACTTGAAGCCAGAAGGAAGGAAAAATCTGGATATCGTTTCCTTGATGTTGGATATGATCGATAAACCCGAAAATGCAGATTCTTTCAAACTCAATATGGATAATCTCAAGGCAATCCTCATGGTAAGAAGCCCATCAAATCATGGTTTTGTTTCACATCTTATATTAAACCACAACTATATAGAATTAGATTTTAATGTTTGTTATGTGATCTTCAGAATGTGTTTCTTGGCGGGATAGATACAAGCTCTATAATAATGATTTGGGCGATGACAGAACTTGTTAGAAACCCTAGAGTGATGAAGAAAGCTCAGGAAAATATTCGAACCATCCTTGGGGCCAAAAGGGAAAGAATAACTGAAGATGATCTATACAAAGTTGATTACTTAAAGCTCATAATCAAGGAAACATTCAGATTGCATCCACCAGTTCCATTTATCGTCCCAAGGGAAACAATGTCTCACATCAAGATCAAAGGCTACGATATTCCCCCGAGAACGCAAATCCAAATTAATGTATGGACAATCGGACGTGACCCCAAGCGTTGGACCGACCCTGAAGATTTCATCCCTGAACGGTTTACTAATAGTTCTGTAGATTTCAGAGGACAACATTTTGACCTATTACCTTTTGGTTCTGGTCGAAGGATGTGTCCCGCGATGTCAATGGCGGTTGCTACTGTGGAACTAGGTTTGATGAATTTGCTTTACTTCTTCGACTGGGGATTGCCAAATGGGATGGAAATTGGAGAAATTGACATGGAAGAATTTGGCAATCTCACCATTATCAAGAAACTACCTCTTCAACTTGTACCCCTCCGACGTTACTGATGTGGAGTCTAAAAGGCTTGACAGCATGGCAAGATCATTAGTAAGGAACGTAAGGTTCTTATAGATATTGTTGCGTTATGTAATAATTGATGTTTGAACGATACTATATCAAGAAATAATAAAGTTCAGTGTTTTATTTAGAAATAATAATTGATTTTTCATTTAGGCTGTAACTAGTAACTGTTAAAAGGAATATAAGGAATACGAAGGAAATGAATGAAAAGAAATAAAACAATAGGAAAATCTATTCCTCGCCTAATTTGATAAGAAATAATTGTAGTCTAATATTCATTAAATTTTAAGGAATGTGAAAGAACCATAAGAAACAAATATCTATCTATTTTATTAAAGTAGAAGTATTTTAACCTTTTGTTTGGCAACATAGATAGTAGTTAAAAAAAATAGTGATGTTTGGAAACATGAATAGCAGTAAGTTAGAAAAAAAAATAATGGGCTTATGCTATTAAAAAATTGGAAAACCATTACATTATGTTAAAAAGTAATGAGCTTATCTTAATTGATATACATATTCAAATTAAAATAATAATTTAAATTGATTTATATCAAAAATTCATTCAAAAATTGATTTTTGCTAACATATTTTCCAATAACCATTATAAAAATGTTTTCAATATATATAAAAAAAATACAATACAAAGCCAAATTTCAAACACCAACTTAAATAATGGGTTTTATATTTCACATAGAAATTTGAAAAATAATATGTGTGATTATTTATATGATTGGACGTACAAAATATTATTAATTATAAGATTACTTATTTGATGGTACGTATAAAATACGATTAATTATATGATAACACATATTTTTGTAACCTATGACACATATAGGATATATAATAGTGATTAGGAGTGGGCGTTCGGGTTTGTTTTCGGGTCTATTTGGGATTTCGTGTTCGGTTCAGATCTTTGAGAATTCGGTTCGGATTTGGATAACCAATTTAAATTATTTAAAAAATATTAAAATTTATTATATGCCTTAATTTTTAAAAAATCTATAAACAATAGAATATATTACATATAAATTTGAATAACATATGCCAGAGTACCTAACTTAACATATAACTTGGTTTGGTTTAAATATTTGGATAGAGAATTAATAATTATTTAAGTATTTTTGGAGTTTTGTGTATATTTTAACTATTTTAGATCTTTACGTTTGATTATTTGTATATATTTTCAAGTATTTAAATGAATTTAATTAAAAGTTTCATATATATTCTGGATGTTTTATATATATTAAATATAAAAATAATTAATATATATAAATATAAAAATCAATTTTGGATTCCCAAAATACTTCGGTTCAGATCGGATTAGGTTTCAGTTCTTCAAATACAAATTTTTTGAATAATTCAGATATTTAATCAATTTCGGTTCGGATTTGGTACTACTTATTCGGATTGAGATTGATTCGGTTCTTCGAATTTGAGTTTTTTTCCAACCCTAAGTAGTGACATAAAAAAAAATAGTATCATATTTTTAAAAAAATTTAACCGCGCGAGCGCGCTGATCAAAATCTAGTTCCTTTTGAATTGTAAGGAATGATAAAAAATTCACCATTCTCATTCATTCCCTTAGTCACCATTTAGAGCCTTATAGTTTTGGAAAACGAGTCAATTAACATCATTTTAAGTGACTTTTCCGTGAGATTACAAAAAAGAGGCGGCAGGCAGAGGGCAAGAAGGGGGATGTGGATGTGCCCCTTCCTAATCTTGTTGTTTTTTTCATAATAGTTAGTTTAAATTTTATTTAAATACATATAAACCAAGCATTAGTTATAAGAAAATTATTATAAGCCTCATACCAAAAATAGAATTGACATCCGCCTTCCATTTGAAGGTGTAGAGAGAAGGAACAACATATATCTTCATTGATCTGATGGAATATGGTAGTGAGTAAAGAATATGTAACCAGTTCAAGAACATAGGTTGGTACATCAATTATTTATAATAAAACTAAAATGTGACATAATATAATATATATATATATATATATATACTATTATTTGTGAAGTGATTTAGCTTATTTGTCATGATTTTCATGATTTTCATGATTTTAGATAATTTTTCTTATTTGTCATGTTTTAATTATGTTTAATCTGAGTCATTAATTTATTAATAGTTTTTAGTTGACTCCATAATTTATTAATTTAAATAATATAACTGTAAAATATGTAATTAGATATATAATTACTTTGATTTTACTTATTTTTCATGTTTTCCATGAATTTAGTCAATTTTACTTATTTGTTATATTTTTATTGGTTTTAGCTTAGTCATTGATTTATTAATAATTTTTAGCTGAATCACTAATTTATTAATTTAAAAGAATATATGTAATGAATTTTATATATAATTAAAAACGAATTTTGATTTAATAATATTTAAATTTATATGTTATATTAAAATTCTTATTTTCTTATTTGTCATATTTTATTAGGTTTTAAGCTTTTATATAGGCTATTGATTTATTAGTAGTTTCTAACTGAGTATTTATTAATTTTCACAAAACCCGTAATGAATTTTATATATAATAAAACACGCATTTTATTTTAATAATATTGAATTTACATGTTATATTAAATAATTAATTATAAACTAATATAATAAAATTGTGAAAATATATTTAAAACTTAAGAGAATTCTTATATATATTGTGTTGCTATCTGAAAACAATATTTTTTATTATAAAGTTAAAAAACTAAGATATAAAACAGTTTATAATTAAATATTAGTCAAACAAAAATATTTATATAAAGATATTTTCTAAACTATTTCTAATATATGAGTGTTTTAAAACTTTTAACACAATAATAAATACATAGTTTGATGAACGTTTTTTTATATATATAAATAATTTGATGTTTGATTTAACTATTTAAAATCATAAATAATAACTTAACTTGTGACTGAGTTCAAAACAAATTTTCTTGCTTTTACTTTAAACCAGTTTAATCCGTGAAACACTATAGCTTTAGTTGGTGACTAGTAGAAGAATGAAAAAATAAACAAAATAAAAAATAAAATTTCTTTTGAGAAATTGAAAAAATAAAAAAAAAATGATTTTTTGTTCAATTTGTTCCTTATCAAAATTGCTTAGTGAATTTTTTTATTATAAATTCATTCCTCCATGGGGTATTTAGAAGAAAAAAAATATGATCTACCTTTCAATAATTTAACTAAAATTTCAACATAACAGGTATAAATTTTTAGAAACAAAGAATTCACCATAATTTTTATAATGCCGATTTTTGGATTAATAAAACATAAAATAATAAGTATTCGTAAGATGATTATGCTCGCATGTGCGGACAAAACACCTTGTATGATATTAATTTAGAAATTAAAGTGATATATTCAAATTGCAAAACATGCATGAAACAGAAATATACACAAAGTTAACAGAGATATTATTTTATTTTAAAGAGTTTCACGGTTCATAATCAAATTGGAGAAATATGAGAGGTCCATATGAAAAATAATAAAACATGCACTAAGCCTTATAAAAGCAAATTTTTACTCTTTATTCAATCCATTTTAAAATAATTACATTCAAAATTTTATATCAAATCAATTATGTGCATGTTTCATTTAGAATATCTCTTTAACTAACAACACAATATATAAATTGAAAACACACAAAATCCCGCGGGGTAGGGCGATTTATTACCTAGTGTTTAAAAATAATTTAAATATAATAATTGGTCAATATTTTTTTGTCTTAACTATACATTTGATTTCAAATTGGTTATTCATTTTCTATATTGAATTGCATCTATTTTTGAATTTAAACATATGATTATTGCCAGTTTTAATATAACTAAAATAAAATCAGATTAATTTACTAAATGCATTTAGTTATGTTCTTCATTTAGATAGTTTTTAACATTCGGATATTCATATTAGTACTTAACAGTTATGAAACTTTCGGCTAGAGAAAATTTTCATCCATTTAAGAATTGTGAGACGTAGTATAATTTCCGTTTGACTCCTTTATGTTTTGATCAAATTGTTTTTTTTTTCAATTTTGAAGCCCGTTAATGTCTGCTTTTTATATGGTTCAGTTTGAATATTTTGTACCCAAAATTTTAGATAGAGATGAAAACTCAAATCAAAATTATTTATTTTATAATAAGTTAGTCTTAACATAAAACCAAATATCTAATATATTATTTAGAAATTAAATAATATGTTTTTTGAAACACTAAGAAAATAAATATGTATAAAACTAAAAATTGATTATTAAAAATAAAAATTATTTTAAAAATAAAATAAGAAATGTTTTTATTTATTTCCATCAATATTTTGTAAAGAAAATATTTGTAATTACTTGAAAATAAACAAATTTTGAAAAGAAATCTTGTACATGTGTATATATAATTGATTTTTTTAAGAATCCATTATATTTTTAAATGTAATTATTTTAATATTAATACAACTCAATTAAGTATACTTTTATAACTGACTTTAGAGAAATTAACTTAAATATGATTTGTAAGAAACCTTCCAAAGGTTTGTACTTTGTAGTATGGAAGAAGATGGTTGAGACGCAGAATGAAAGAAAGGTTAAAAGGCTTAGAAATGACAATGGATTGGAGTTTTGCAATCAGCAACTGATAAATTCTGCAGAGGACAAGGAAATAGTAAGGCACATGACATGCTCATACACATCCCAATAAATGGCTTTAGAGAAAGGTTGAGCATAGCAATAATGAACAAGGAGTGTAGTATGTTGAGTGAAAGTGGCTTAGGCTTGAAGTTTTCGGCAAAGGCTGCTGCAACGGCTGTGTTTCTAATAAACAGATCACCTTTGTCAGTTATAGAGTTCAAAATAGCTAAAGAATTATGGACATCTCAGATGCCAGATCTCAACAATCTTAAGAAATTTGGTTGTCTGGTTTATGTACATTCAATAGAAGGAAATCTCCAACCAAGGGATAAGAGAGGTATATTCACAGGATATCCGGATGGAGTTAAAGGTTACATGATATTGTTTTTGGAAAATCAAAAGATGGTGTGTTGTGATTCTCATAAAGCAATAGAATTGTAAAAGAATGTTGTGCACCATGAGAGAATGAAACATGTGGCAGTCAAATATCACTTTGTTCGGGATTTGATCAGTATGGGTGAAGTTCAAGTTCTAAAGATTGCAACGGCTAATAATCCAGCAGACATATTCACTAAGGTATTACCAATGTTCAAGTCAAAAGAAGCTTTGAGAATGCTTTGGATTACTAATAACTGAAGAAAAGAAGAAGCTGAGACTGGCGAAGGGCTTAGGAGGAGTTCGGTGAAGAACTCAAAGATAATCTAGTAGAAGGTTCAGAGAGGATCCAGTAAAGAGTTCTTGTGTTTACAGAGAAGGTCATGAAGTCTGAGGAGTCATCCAAGTTTTGTGATGAGGTTAGAACTTGTCTTTTTTTTGTTAACTGAGGTTAGAACTTGTCTAAGGTGGAGATTTGAAGATATAGACAAGTTCTCTTCCGTTCAATTGGTTCAGTCAGGGTTAGAGCTACACCGGCTTGTGTGATTGTGCAATGGTTTAGTGTTAAGTAAACCAGCTCTCGTGTTCTCGGATTAAAGACAAGTGTAAGGCTAAGATATAAAGCCGTGGATTTGATCTAATACGGTGATCTAATGATGTAACAGTATTAGATCAATCATACGAAAAAAGTTGTAACAGTCGAGAGAAAGAAAAGAGATAGAAGAAAGACGATTGTAACTATACGGTGATCTAATGTTTCAGGTCGTTGGAGCCAGTGTATTGAGAGAGTTATGACCTTTTATGTAATTATTTCTTATATAAGGATGTATAGACAAATAATTAAAGATTGTATTAGGTCAACTATGCGTATAAGAGGCAAACGCCTACTACGACATTGAATAATAAGAAAACTCTTTATACCAAACTAGAATTTTGACATGGTATCAGTGCTATAACCTAAAATTATAGGTTTTCGATTCTTGACCTACTCTATCTTCATTCCTTTCATCTAAGTATTCTTGATCTCTTTATCAAGGTACTCTTCGTTCTACGACTATGACTGGAGAAGATTCTAGTGGAACCAAGGATGGTTCTACTCTCACATCTGATATTCCGTGTTTTTAACGGTTTTAAACTCGTTTTGGAGAAATTAAATGGTCGGTTTTAATTAATGTTTTGGTCTATTTGATGCGTTTTGGTGTTCTTAAGTGTAATATGCAGGTTACTAGATAGCTTGCAAGAAAAGAACGCATTCGGGATTTATTCAGAAGCAAGATGGACCGAACAATGGACCGAATGAGAAGTATTGATCGCACAGGACGTGAGATCGACCGATCCGGTACATGTGGATCGACCGATCCCACGCTTTCATGCACTAGATCGACCGATCCGGTCCATGTGGATCGACCGATCCCACGCTCTACGGGCTCCACACGCACAAACGAGCTTTTCACTCCTTTTTACCCACTCCCCTCAATAAGAGACGCAAGAACTCGACCTTTGGGACTCAGAAAAGACCAGGGGCGACCAAGAAGGAGATTTACAAGTTCTTGAGAGAGATTTGAGAGTTTTGTACTTGTTTTGTGTGATTTGTGAAGATTTGTAAAGGAGTTCATCTCAAAACCATTTGGAGAAGATCTTCTGAACCTTTCCTCTGTTTTAATACAATCTTATCATGTTTTCTTCATTAAAATCGTGTTGTTCTTGCTTAGTTATGTGTGAGTAGTCATCTAGTTGGGTTTAGGGGGTTCTCATAGGGGATTTCTTGATGTTTTGATTCATAAAACGTGTGTAGACTAAGGGATTACGTTTTGGTTCTTCATCTAATGGATTTCTTACTGCTTGAACTGAATTGATCACTTAGTTCATGATTTCAGATTGTTTGATGCACCGAAAGTGATTGTTTGAATTTCCGAAAATACTTTAGATGAGCAAAGTGTCCTTAACCCTCGGAAGTTGATGTTATTGCGCTTTGTGAACATATTGAACCTGTTCTTAATGCTTGTTTAGAAATTGAAACTCAGCGGAAGTTAGTGTGGAGATTTCTATAACATAGAGAATTAGCGCTACGGAAGTAGGTTAATTCTAATATCGTGTTTGAGTTCTAGACGGTTCTTAATATATCCCTGTGTCTGCCATTAATTGTATCTTGATTAAAAAGAAATCCCTGAGAATTCCCAATGCCCAACGTTTGTTTTAAAATAGTTTTCAAATCGTTTAAATCATCTTTTTACAGCTTGTTTATGATTTGTGACACTAAAGAAAATTAAATAAAAACCATCAAAATTATATCTTTGTTCGCTGTAGCTATTAACTTGTCTGCAACTCTACGTGTGATCATCGGTCCCTGTGGATTCGATCCCGCATTACTACTGCGTACTTTACTGTGCACTTGCAGTTAGATAATCGGGTTAAAACTCGACACATCAAGTTTTTGGCGCCGTTTGATATCTTGCATATTTGCATTGTTTTATCTATTCATCCATGTGCATTTTCATCATAGAGATTAGGATTTAGACATGTTTAGGTTGCATTTTGCATACATGAGTCTCTATTAGGTACTGGAGTGCCACATGGAGTTCTTAGGGACATTTGGATGCATTTGGAGCTCAAAGGAGGTGATATATGTGATCATTGGACGAGCAGAGCAGGGGAGCGAGGTTCCGCAGCGACGTCATGAGGTCGCTCCAAAGCACCTCTCAGAGCGACCTAGCTGGAGCGACCCCGTGAAGTCGCTCGCCATACTCACCCCGTGAAGCGACTTGCCCAGAGCGACGCGCCGAGGTCGCTTGCATCTCACACACCTCTCGGAGCGACCTCCTAAAGCGACGCCATGAAGTCGCTCGCGTTCTCGTCACTCCGAACAGTCTTAGATGACCCTGGAGCGACCTCTCAGAGCGACCTATCAAGGTCGCTCCCGATCCAGAGCGACTCGTTGGAGCGACACACCAAAGTCGCTCGGGACCTCTCGCCCGGAGACACCAAAAATCGGCCCTGGAGCGACCTTCCGGAGCGACACCTGCAAGTCGCTCCGCGTTATTTTGCTGCCGAAAATCATGACTTCTCAAGGACCTTTTTGCAATTTATTTTGGACGTTTTACATTTCTAAAACCTATGTTTTAAACATCTTTGGTAGCCACCAGAGAGATTATCTTTTGATCTATTGAGAAATACACAAAAACTCTCTTGAGAAGTTCATCTCTTGGATTTTGATTGTTATGTTCTTGTGTTATTGTTGATTTCTTATCTATTTCTCTACATGATTAATCTGAAATCCAATATGGGTTTAAGAGGAATCATGGAGATTAGTGAGTAATCACCTTTTGAATTCATGGGTTAGGGAGATTAAGGGTGATTAGGTTAGTTCTAGGATGTTTTAGTGTAGATCATTCTTGTTCCTTGCTAGTAGAGTATTCCTAATGCATCTTCTGAGTTGGCCACTCAAAAGTTGATCAATAGGCATTTCCCACCCGAAAGGTGTTTGATGAAATGCCTGAGACACCTCTCCTAGGCTTTTAGTATACTTTGCCAAAGACATTTGTTGTTAAAGGTGCTAAGATAGCTAATAGACTTGTTAGTAATGATTGCTTTCATATTATTCAACCAAAGACATTTGATGTTTGAGATATGTTAGCAAATGAGCATTTATCTAGACATAGAGCTTGCTTAGAATTGTGTCTAGGCTTAAGGTTGATAGTTTGATTGATCATTTGCCATCTTTAGTTCGATACTTGATCACCCAAGGTCTAATCCCTATGCCCATGAGTTCTCTTTTCCCTTAGTCAAGAAAGTATCATTTTGTTATTGCTTTCTAGTATTAGTAGTAGTTTAAAACCCATCTAAATCATTGGTTGCACTTAGATTAAGTGAGTACTTGCATTCTCAGTGCTTTGATATCCCTCAGAACTGGTTCGACAATCACTATACTACAACATTTGTCTTAGGAGCCTTGAAAACTCCTAACATCAAATTGGCGCCGTTCCCAAATTCTAAGTAGATTTAAACATTGAGATTTAGTCACTTGCTTGAGACTAAGTCATTTTAATTTTGTTTTGTTACTGACTCTTCTTCTTCTTCACCTACCTTTCACTTTCAGGTGTATGAACTTGAGGAGCAGGGGTCCATCAAACCTAGTTCCAATAGTAGCAGACATCAGAGCTTTTGAGAGGGAGTGTGCTAGAGCTAGAAGAGAAGAAGAACACCAGGCCCACTTGGATATTGATATGGCAGATCCACCGCAAGGGGCAGAACACCAACCGCGGGCAGCTCGACCCATTGGCACTTACGACCGCCCCAACATACATGGTCACAGATTCGGAATCCGAGCACCAGCTGTGGCAGCCAACAACTTTGAGGTCAAGTCAGGACTCCTCAACGTGATCGAGAACAACAAGTATCATGGCTTGGCTCTGGAGGACCCATTTGATCACTTGGATAGGTTCGACAGCTACTGTGGGTTGTCAAAAACCAATGGTGTGTCCGAAGATGCCTTAAAGCTCAAGCTATTCCCTTTCTCTTTGGGGGATAAGGCACGTCAGTGGGAGAAGTCTCTACCCAGCCACTCTATCACCACTTGGGATGAGTGCAAGAGAGCATTCTTGGAGAAATTCTTCTCATCCTCAAGAACTGCTAAGCTAAGAAATGAGATCTCCAGTTTCCAACAGAAGAACTTGGAAGGATTCAGTGAAGCCTGGGAGAGATTCAAGGGCTACCAAGCTCAATGCCCACACCATGGTTTCTCTAAGGAGAGCTTGCTGAGCACATTCTACCGTGGTGCTCTTCCTAAGTACAGGGCCAGACTGGATACAGCTAGCAATGGGTTCTTCTTGGGGAGAACTGAGGAAGATGCAGAGGAGCTGGTTGACAACATGGTAAAGAGTGATGCAGTCTACAGTGGAGACCACGACATAAGCAGTCGAACAGATGATAAGCAGACGAGGAAGGAGTTGAAAGCTCTACAGGATAAGATAGACATCCTCCTTGCTGATAAAGCCACACAAGAGCAGCTGCACTTTGTTGGTAACCCAAGCCAAGATACACCACCTGTTGTCCATGAGGTTGAGGGCTTGGAAGGTCAGGAAGACTTGTGTTTCATCAACAACAATGGTAGCTGGTACAAAAAAGAGCCCAACTTTCAGTACAACAACTACCAACAGAAATCCTACCCCAACAACCAACAGAGTGGTTATCCGCCTCGAAACAACCAGCAAGGCAGCTATCAACCTCATCAAAACCCCTCATCTGGTTCCTCTGCTCCTCAAGGGAGCAGCACTGACACCCTGCTGAAACAAATCTTGGAGTCTCAGACTAGAAGTGAGAAGCATGTTGGATATGAGTTGAAAAACCTTCATTCCAAGATTGATGGAAGCTACAATGAGCTCAACAACAAGTTCTCACATCTTGCTTCTACAGTCAAGAATTTAGAGAATCAGTTTGCTTCCATGAACACTCACCAGACTCGCCAGCAAGGATCTCTACCTGGAAAATCTGACCAAAACCCCAAGGAGGCCAAAGCTATCACCCTTAGGAGTGGTAAGCAGTTACCTCCTACAACCCTCACCAGTGATGCTGAGAAACTAGGTGAAGAGGTGGCCATCAACTTAGATGATGAAGTGGTGATTGTTGATGAGAAAATCAATGATGAAATCTTGGAGAAGATTGTGGAAGCCAAGGGTAAAGGAAAGGTTGGGGAAGCGAAGAAAACTGTGAAAGATGGTGAAGTTCTTGCTCCAGCAAGTGAGAACTCTTTTGTTCCTCCTCCCTATGAACCCAAACTACCATTCCCTGGTAGATTCAAGAGGCAGCTGCTAGAGAAGTACAAGGCTTTGTTTGACAAGCAAATGAGTGAAGCTCAGGTTGCAATGCCCATCATCGATGCTTTCATGTTGATTCCTCAATACAACAAGTTCCTGAAAGATGTTGTAGCTGCAAAGAAGAAGGAAATGGAAAGCATGATGATTCTTACCCATGAGTGCAGTTCCATCATCCAAAGGCTTGATGTTCCAGAGAAGTTAGAGGATCCAGGATGCTTCACACTACCTTGTGCTCTTGGACCTATGGTATTTGAGAAATGTCTCTGCGATTTGGGAGCTAGTGTCAGCGTGATGCCTTTGTCTGTTGCAAAGAAACTTGGATTCACTCAGTACAAGAAGTGTAAACTCTCTCTGGTGTTAGCTGATCGTTCAGTGAAGTACCCTGTGGGCATCTTAGAGGACCTACCTGTGAAGATTGGAAAATATGAGATACCTACAGATTTTGTGGTGCTTGAGATGGGTGAGGAGGCTCAGGACCCATTGATTCTTGGAAGGCCATTCTTAGCTACAGCAGGAGCAATTGTTAAGGTGAAAGAGGGCACGATTGATCTCCATTTGGGTAAAGGGCATGTTCTCCACTTTGACATCAAGGAGAAAATGAAGAAACCAACTGTGTTCGGGCAAGCCTTCTACATTGAAGAGATGGGTACTCTTACTGATGAGCACCTTGAAGAGTTACCACCCGAGGACGACGAGGAGGGAGCATCTCCCTCTACTCATTCTCCATAGAAGGTAACCCACTACTTTCCCTTGTATATACCATTTCGTTTTTTGCATATTAGTTTTCTCTTTTTGGGTATCTCTCTCTCCTTGACAACACAGAGACTGTGTCATTTAAGTTTGGGGGAGGTACCAAGTATTTGATCACGTTTGCTTTGATGATTTTGAGTCTCATGCATTGCATTATACATATATATTTGCATTAAAAAAAAAAAAAAAAATTCATTTAGTTTGCATCATTGGCATTTCTAGGAGAGTCTAGAGCATATAGGTTGCATTTACTTGCATTAGGAGCAATGATTTGCAATGCCTTGTAAAGGACATTACTTTGCACCTGAATAGCTTATGCATCTCTCAAAAACACTTGTATGCTTCGAGCCTTGAAGACTCTTCCTGAAACTTGTTGATTGCTGAAACTCAGTCTTTGAAGTCAACTACAACCTTATTTGAACTGAACGAACTTAATGCTTCTTGCTCATGGTCCCTTGTGTACTGAGTCATGGCTATACACACCTGAGTTGTCACATTCTTTATGCCAATCTTATTCTGACAAACTCTAGTGGTAGACCACTCCCAAAACCTTTCCCTCCTTTTAAGCTTTCATTGTTTGATGAGTGAGGCCTTCTTCGGAAAGTCTTACATGTGCATAATGTTGAGAGTATCGGGAACGACAATGCTTGATCTTCATTCTTGCTAGATTGGGCACTCTATTGTCTAGCTATAGGTGGGGGGGGGTGAGAGTTGTGATTATGATTTGGGAGCAATGAAAAAGGAAAATAAATAACTCTTTGTGTTTAAGTGAATTGTCTTACTGGGATAAGTAAAAAAAAAAAACCTCTAGCTCAAGTTATGAAAAGTCTTGGCCCCCATTTAAAAAAAAAAAAAAAAAAAAATATGAAAAGAAAAGAAAAAGAAAGAAAAAGGGGCTAGCAAAGTTGTTAGGAGCTAAGTAATGTTTTGAGGTTGTGAAAAATCCCTTGTAGATTTCAAAGAGAAGGAGTTAATGTTCTTAGGATCTTTTGGTGAGAGATGTGAGTTGGGTTTGACATTTGAGAATGATTGTGTAATTGTATGTTTGGGAAAAGGGTAGAACAATGGAGATTGAGCATTGTATGCATGAGTTGATCCCTTTCTTAGATATATTATGTGCAATGTCAAGGCTACTTGTTTCGAGAGTAAACCACCTTAAAGATTTTATGTTTCGAACCTCTTGAATCACTTGAATAAAAGCCTTCCCTTACCCAACCCAATGACTTGGACCAACTGACCATTTGCAAGAATTCACTTGATGCTATGCTTAATGTACTTGAGAGTTGGCTGATTTGCATGTGTGAATGCATGATGATGAGTGTAGGGATGAAAAGAGTTGAATAGGCCTAGAGAAGCTAGAGTATAATAAGAGAGGATGTACTAATGCTGAATTTAGATGTTGATTTGAGTGCTTTATGTGTTTCTTTTGGCTATGAGCTCTCACCTTCAAACCTCTCTCCCTATGAGTTCTAGAAAGTTCACTTGTGGACAAGTAAAAGAACAAGTTTGGGGGAGTTGATATCTTGCATATTTGCATTGTTTTATCTATTCATCCATGTGCATTTTCATCATAGAGATTAGGATTTAGACATGTTTAGGTTGCATTTTGCATACATGAGTCTCTATTAGGTACTGGAGTGCCACATGGAGTTCTTAGGGACATTTGGATGCATTTGGAGCTCAAAGGAGGTGATATATGTGATCATTGGACGAGCAGAGCAGGGGAGCGAGGTTCCGCAGCGACGTCATGAGGTCGCTCCAAAGCACCTCTCAGAGCGACCTAGCTGGAGCGACCCCGTGAAGTCGCTCGCCATACTCACCCCGTGAAGCGACTTGCCCAGAGCGACGCGCCGAGGTCGCTCGCATCTCACACACCTCTCGGAGCGACCTCCTAAAGCGACGCCATGAAGTCGCTCGCGTTCTCGTCACTCCGAACAGTCTTAGATGACCCTGGAGCGACCTCTCAGAGCGACCTATCAAGGTCGCTCCCGATCCAGAGCGACTCGTTGGAGCGACACACCAAAGTCGCTCGGGACCTCTCGCCCGGAGACACCAAAAATCGGCCCTGGAGCGACCTTCCGGAGCGACACCTGCAAGTCGCTCCGCGTTATTTTGCTGCCGAAAATCATGACTTCTCAAGGACCTTTTTGCAATTTATTTTGGACGTTTTACATTTCTAAAACCTATGTTTTAAACATCTTTGGTAGCCACCAGAGAGATTATCTTTTGATCTATTGAGAAATACACAAAAACTCTCTTGTGAAGTTCATCTCTTGGATTTTGATTGTTATGTTCTTGTGTTATTGTTGATTTCTTATCTATTTCTCTACATGATTAATCTGAAATCCAATATGGGTTTAAGAGGAATCATGGAGATTAGTGAGTAATCACCTTTTGAATTCATGGGTTAGGGAGATTAAGGGTGATTAGGTTAGTTCTAGGATGTTTTAGTGTAGATCATTCTTGTTCCTTGCTAGTAGAGTATTCCTAATGCATCTTCTGAGTTGGCCACTCAAAAGTTGATCAATAGGCATTTCCCACCCGAAAGGTGTTTGATGAAATGCCTGAGACACCTCTCCTAGGCTTTTAGTATACTTTGCCAAAGACATTTGTTGTTAAAGGTGCTAAGATAGCTAATAGACTTGTTAGTAATGATTGCTTTCATATTATTCAACCAAAGACATTTGATGTTTGAGATATGTTAGCAAATGAGCATTTATCTAGACATAGAGCTTGCTTAGAATTGTGTCTAGGCTTAAGGTTGATAGTTTGATTGATCATTTGCCATCTTTAGTTCGATACTTGATCACCCAAGGTCTAATCCCTATGCCCATGAGTTCTCTTTTCCCTTAGTCAAGAAAGTATCATTTTGTTATTGCTTTCTAGTATTAGTAGTAGTTTAAAACCCATCTAAATCATTGGTTGCACTTAGATTAAGTGAGTACTTGCATTCTCAGTGCTTTGATATCCCTCAGAACTGGTTCGACAATCACTATACTACAACATTTGTCTTAGGAGCCTTGAAAACTCCTAACATCACCGTTGCCGGGGACCATTTGGTCACCCTAGAGTTAATGATCAGTTTAAGACTATAGCATTTTTATTTTGTCTAATGTTTCTGTCTTTCTCTTTCTGTTTGTGTTTTCAGGTGAATGAGCGGATTTCATACTAGAAGCAAAGGACCATCGAATTTAATACCTTTGGAGTTAGAGCTCGGACGCCTAGAGAGACAAGTGAAAAAGAAAAGACTTGAGTCCGCTGAAGAGGTTGAAATGGCTGAACACCAAGAAGACCAGTTTCAGGACAACCCGCAAAATCCAATTCCTGTAGATGGACGAGAAGGCAACAATGCTGGTGATAATCAGCAGGCTGGTGTAGCTGCAAGACAACAGGCTGGAGACTATGGCATGCCTAGGATGACGCTTGCACATTATGATACACCAGATGCATTCTATGCCGATCGTTCTGGGATTCGCCCACCTCCCATTGAGAGAAGAGACTTTGAGATCAAGTCTGGTCTCATTAATTTGGTGGAGAAAAATCCGTTTCATGGAAACCCGTCTGAGGACCCGATGTATCACTTGGAACATTTTGAGCGAGTCTGTGACACCAACAGACATAATGGAGTTCCTCAAGGCGCTTTGAAATGCAGTTTGTTCCCGTTTTCCTTAGCTGATAAAGCTATCAGATGGTTAAAGTCCATCCCTCCAGGATCTCTTACTACATGGGAAGAGACAAGAGCTGCTTTTCTACAGCATTTCTTCACCAAGTCAAGGTCCACATATCTGAGAAGCAGAATTGGAAGCTTTCAGCAGCTTGATTCAGAAAGCTTTCATGAGGCTTGGGAGCGTTTCAAGGAGTACACACAGGACTGTCCTCACCATGGTTACACTGATGTGAGCTTGCTGAACATTTTCTATAATGGAGTTCATGAAGAGAGTCAAGATGCCATGGACACAGCAAGTAATGGTGATTTCATGACCAAGACTGTTGAAGAAGCTTACACCTTGCTGAACAACCTGTCATCCAGCAAAGCAAACCGCAAGTCAAGGTTTGACACCAGCCAGAAGGGTGTTGGTTATGAATCCAAGAAGATAGACGAGCTGAATGCCAAGATTGAGATGCTTCTCAAGAGAGATCAAAAATCTGTGAAATTTGTGGAGGAGCAAGGCTATCGTTCCTCACAAGAAACTGTTGGTGATGATTCAGATGATATGCAAGCTGACGTGAACTACATTGGTGGTCAAGGAAACTACAACAGAGGCTACAATCAGAACCTTGGATGGAGTCAAAATCAGCAAAATAATCTGTCTTACCGGAGCAACAATGTGGAGAATCCACAACATCAGTCCTACCCTCAGGCAGGAAACAGGCAGAACCAAAATCAGAACCAGAGTGTGTTCAACCAAGGATATCAGAACAGAAACCAATATCAGGGGAACAACTCGGGCAACTCAGGATTTCAGCAAAGGCAGCAGTTCAACAACTACCAGAATCAAGGGAATGCCTCTTCGTCGCAGTCTTCTCAGGATAACGAAATTAAGAAGATGCTGCAAATGGTGCTAGAAGGTCAGAAGAATAGCACTGCAGAGATAAACACCAAGGTGGATAACATGTATGGAGAGCTTAATGGGAAGTTTGAAACTTTGAACACCCATTTGAAAGTTTTGGAAAAGCAAGTTGCTCAAACCGCCTCCAGCAGCAGAACAGCACCTGGATTTCTACCAGGGAAGTCAGAGACGAATCCCAAGGAGTTTGTGAATGCTGTAACACTTAGGAGTGGAAAAACGATTGAGGGATCGAATGAGAAAGAGATCGACCGATCTAAAGAACAGATCGACCGATCCAAGGGGAAGGAGATCGATCGATCCGGTCCTTCTGGATCGACCGATCCCGTGTCAACAAAGCCAAATTCCTCTGAACCTGAAGAGGTGTATGTGGCGCCTCCTGCTTATGTTCCTAAGGCTCCATACCCATCCAGACCAAGGCAGAAGATCAAAGAACGTGAGTACGAGAAGCTAAAGAACCTTGTTGGGGAGTTACATGTGAGATTGCCATTCGTTGAAGCGGTGAAGATGGTACCTTCTCTTAAAAGGTACATGAAGGAGATTCTTACCGATAAGATGAGCCTAGAGCGTGGTGTGTTGATGCTCAATGAGGAATGTAGCGCAGTTCTACAAAATGTCATGCCTAAAAAGTGTGAAGATCCAGGAGCATTTGTTCTACCATGCCGCATTGGATCACTTACCTTTGAGAAGAGTCTCTGCGATCTTGGTTTAGGAGTGAGCCTAATGCCTTTCTCTGTCTCTGAGAGGCTAGGCATGACGAACTACAAACCTACAAGGATCTCCTTGGTCCTTGCTGACCGATCAGTGCGAAGACCGGTCGGTGTACTAGAAAACATCCCTGTTGGTGTTGGAAAGGGATATGTGCTTACCGATTTTGTAGTTCTGGAGCTGGAAGAAGAACCTAAAGATCCTCTCATTTTGGGCAGACCGTTTTTAGCTACTGCTGGAGCCATGATTGATGTACAGAATGGGCATATAGACTTACGTCTAGAAGACATGGTGATGAGATACAATGTGGAGAAGGTGCTGAAAAATCCGACTATTGATGGACAGACTTTCTGGGTTGATACATTGACTGAACTGGTGGAGGAAATGGATGAAGAGTTGCACACTGATGATCCTCTACAAGTCGCATTGACCAAAAGGGAGAGTGAGTTCGGGTTCATGAACCAAGAAGTGGTTGGATTTTCCGAGATTTTGGATTCAGCCTCACCGATTGAGAAGCATGTCGCCTATGTCAGCCTTGAAGACTCAGGCACCGATAAAACCGTCAAACCGTCATCCTCCCAACCAGATTGGAGTGAGGAGAATGCTCCAAAGGTGGAACTTAAAGCCCTCCCAGCTGGGCTGAGGTATGCATTCTTGGGACCGAATTCCACATATCCTGTTATTATTTGTGCTAACCTGAATAATGTGGAGACCGCTTTGCTTCTTTCAAAATTGCGAAAGTATAGAAAAGCATTGGGGTACTCTTTGGATGATATTACAGGTATTTCTCCAGATCTTTGCATGCACAAGATTCACTTGGAAGATGAGTCAAAGACGTCCATAGAGCACCAGCGAAGACTGAATCCCAAACTGATGGAAGTTATGAAAAAGGAGATTCTAAAGCTGTTGAGTGTAGGGGTGATCTACCCAATTTCAGACAGCACCTGGGTGAGCCCGGTTCATGTGGTTCCTAAGAAGGGTGGCATCACTGTCATCACAAATGAGAAGGCTGAGCTGATTCCTACCAGAACAGTCACAGGGCATAGGATGTGCATTGACTACAGGAAGCTAAACTCAGCCACAAGGAAGGACCACTTCCCACTTCCTTTCATTGACCAGATGCTGGAAAGACTAGCCAACCACCCCTACTACTGTTTTCTCGATGGCTACTCCGGGTTCTTTCAGATACCCATTCATCCAGAGGACCAAGAGAAGACAACATTCACCTGTCCATACGGTACTTTTGCCTACAGGAGAATGCCCTTCGGATTGTGCAATGCTCCTGCCACTTTCCAGAGATGCATGATGTCGATCTTTACTGATCTTATTGAGGACATTATGGAGGTTTTTATGGACGATTTCTCAGTCTACGGTTCTTCATTTACCGACTGCCTTGCTAATCTGTACAAGGTGCTGGAAAGATGTGAGGAGAAGAACTTGGTGCTAAATTGGGAGAAGTGCCATTTCATGGTGAAAGATGGCATTGTTTTGGGTCACAGGATATCAGAGCAGGGTATCGAGGTTGACAAAGCAAAGATTGAAGTTATGACCAGCCTACAGCCTCCTAGGACAGTGAGGGATATTTGGAGTTTTCTGGGACATGCCGGTTTCTACAGGAGGTTTATCAAAGACTTCTCTATGATAGCGAGGCCACTCACCCGTCTGCTGTGCAAAGAAGCGAAGTTTGTTTTTGATGCTGACTGCCTCGCTGCGTTTCAGATTCTCAAGAAGTCTCTAGTCAGTGCTCCCATTGTGCAGCCACCGGATTGGGACTTGCCATTTGAAATAATGTGTGACGCAAGTGATTACGCGATTGGAGCTGTTTTGGGGCAGAGAAAAGACAAGAAACTCCATGTGATCTATTATGCCAACCGAACGCTTGATGATGCTCAAATCAAGTATGCTACCACTGAGAAGGAGTTGCTGGCAGTAGTTTATGCTTTCGAGAAGTTCAGGTCCTATTTGGTGGGCTCGAAAGTAATTGTGCACACAGATCATGCAGCCTTGAAGTACCTGATGACGAAAAAAGATGCTAAACCGAGACTCTTAAGGTGGATCTTACTGCTACAGGAGTTTGATATTGAGATCAGAGACAAGAGAGGAGCAGAAAATGGAGTGGCAGATCATCTTTCCCGAATGAGAGTGGAAGCTGAAACACCACTAGATGATACATTACCCGAGGAGAATGTCTATGTGATCACCTTGCTGGAAGATGAGTATTTGGATCAGGCTGATTGCTGTGTCATGAGACAAATTCAGGATGATCTCCCATGGTTTGCAGACTTTGCAAACTACCTATGTGCTGGAATTGAACCACCGAACCTGAAGGGGTATGAAAGGAAGAAGTTCATGAGAGATGTGAACCACTACTACTGGGATTATCCCTTCCTCTACAAGAGATGCTCAGATGGTTTATTCAGGAGATGTGTTCTGGAGAATGAGATGCAAGGGATTCTTTTCCACTGCCACAGTTCAGAATACGCAGGCCATTTTGCAACATTCAAGACGGTTTCTAAGGTCCTGCAGGCTGGTTACTGGTGGCCTACACTTTTCAGAGACGCCCATGAGTTTGTCTCAAAGTGTGATGCATGTCAGCGAAAGGGAAACATCAGTAAGAGAAATGAGATGCCCCAAAATTTCATCCTTGAAGTTGAAGTTTTTGATGTATGGGGAATTGATTTTATGGGCCCTTTCCCATCTTCTTATGGAAATGAGTACATCCTGGTCGCGGTTGATTATGTCTCCAAATTGGTGGAAGCAGTAGCCAGCAAGACAAATGACTCTAGTGTTGTCAAGAAAATGTTCAAGACAGTCATTTTTCCAAGATTCGGGATCCCGAGAGTGGTTATTAGTGATGGCGGCTCTCACTTCATCAACAAGACGTTCGATAAACTGCTGAAGAAACATGGAGTAAAGCATAAGGTAGCTACTCCTTATCATCCTCAGACAAGTGGGCAGGTTGAAATATCGAACCGAGAAATCAAGGGGATTTTGGAGAAAGCTGTAGGCAAAACAAGGAAAGACTGGGCTGTGAAGCTTGATGACGCCTTATGGGCGTATAGAACCGCCTACAAGACTCCCTTGGGCACCACTCCTTTTAATCTGGTCTATGGAAAGTCTTGTCACCTACCTGTGGAATTGGAGTACAGTAGTTTTTGGGCAATGAAGTTGATGAACTTCGACATTAAAACCGCTGCAGAAAGGAGGATGGTTCAGTTGAACGAGCTGGACGAGATTCGGTTGAACGCCTATGAGAACACCAAAATCTACAAGGAAAGAACTAAGGCGTGACATGACAGGAAGATAATCCCGAGAGACTTCACTGCTGGAGACAAAGTCCTTCTGTTCAACTCTAGACTCAAGCTATTTCCTGGAAAGCTTAAGTCTCGTTGGTCCGGACCTTTCACCATCACAGAGGTTAGACCTTATGGAGCTGTTGTCTTGGAAGAGAATGGGAGGAAGTTCACAGTCAATGGGCAGAAGCTAAAACCTTACTTCACAGATGGAAAACCCGAAGAAGGAACCAACATTCCTTTATCGGAACCTGATCTCGCCTAAGAACAACAAAATAATCAGGCTCGCGACTTTAAACAAGCGCTGAGTGGGAGGCAACCCACATGGTTTGATTTTCTTTCTCTTTTGTGATTATATTTTCTTGTGTGAATTGATTTTCGGTTGTGTTTTTAGATGATTTTCAGGCATGTATCACGATCAGTAGAAGATCGGTCGATCCCTGTGAGCCAGAGCGGTCGATCCGTGAATAAGATCGGTCGATCCTAAGTGTATGGATCGGTCGATCTAAGATAATGCCTAAGAGACAAAAGACGAAGGGTGAGCGTGGGAGTTCCTCGGTACAGACTGCTAGGCTCAGCACAAAGGGCAATTTCCGAAAGACGGATAGTTCTCACCCTGCGAATCGAGAGATAACCCAGCAGTGGGATATACATGATGATGATTTCTACGAGCAGATGAGGGGAGTGGAAATATGTCCGTCGCGCTTCGCTCACAGAGACACTACAGATGCATTGGGGATAACCGAGGATATTGAAGCCTTGTTCGAGAAGATTGGCCTGGGGTACATCTTCGATCTCCACTGTGATTGCTATGCTGATTTGACCAGGCAGCTCCTCGCATCAGCCCGCCTCTACCATCCTGACGAGGACAACCCGGTAGCTGATAAGGCGATGTTCTCCTTCATTGTGAACAGGCGGTTCCACTCCATGACCATCTTTCAGCTGTGCGACATCTTTGGGTTTGGGAAAGGACGTCAATCTTGTGTTCCTGACTTCCCGGAACACAATGATTTCTGGAAATTCATCGCTTCAGGAAACTTCATCTCTCGAGAGGCCAAGCAAGCTAGGATTCGTAGCCCTGTTCTGCGATATGCAGTGAGAGTGATCAGCAGTGTTATCTATGGGAAGACAGAACCCGCTGCAGTGACAAAAGATGAGCTAGCTCTTCTGTTCATCGGGGCTGGACACCTATGGCCTCAGGGCGCAGACATTACCTATGTTAGCGGGAAGGACATAAACATAGGAGCTGTGATCGCGGAGAAGCTTGCGTACTTCAAAGTTTCAGACACGAAGAGATGTGGGTTTGGAGCGGTTATCACACAAATCTTAAGGCAATGTGGAGTGTTTCTTCCACCTATTGACAGAGTGGTGGATAAGAAGGGGATGCATCAGAACTTTTTCGACATGAGAGCACTCATTAGCAGCCACTACCTCACCGGCCCTTGGCGAGGTAGCATCGACAAGTCAGCCCCTCATATCTACCAGTTCCAGGACCCACAAGGGAGAGAGCAATTTGTCAAACTACCCGATACCGCCATCACCGAGCTGACTGATCCAGGTGCCCTCATATTTCTACCACCGCCTGCATCTCTCTGCACCAGACCCGCGACACTGAAGAAGAAAGGAGTCGCATCATCATCAACACACCAGCAGACACCACATGATGATATAGAGGAGGAGCCTGAAGATGAGGAAAGTCTTTTCCCCACGGATTTCACTCCGTATATGCTGCCACCAGCACCTCCCGCTACTGCATCCGCTGCTGAGATCAACGCTTGGTCCATCAAGAGCCATCAAACCAACAACTCCATACTGCTGAAGATGTGGAAGGGAATCTGCAACATTAAGAAGGGATGCGCATCACAGCCAGCTGTTTCTGGAGATAGCGATGACGACTCAGGCGCTCACGACACCGCTGCTGGACCTGAGGCAGCGGAGGACTCTGATGATGATGGAGCATTGGAGAGGCGCTCGAAGAGGCGCACTGACCGCAACGCCTGATCGGTAATCTCTCTTGGAATTATTTTCACACCGAGACGGTGTGAAGTAAGTCTGGGGGAGGATGCTACTTATGTACCATATTGCTATTATTTCTTTTATTTTCTTACTTTATCGGATTTGATTGTGTTTTTAAAAAAAAAAAAAAAAAAAAAAAACTCTAAAAACTCTAAAAACTCTCTACGTATTTTTATCAGACCCTGTGATGATTATTAGACTATTTCCTTGTGTGCTGTGCATTACATTTCATATTGGCCATTTTTCAGGACTGTTAGCGCAGACAAACCGAGGAACCATTTGACCAAACAACCTCTCCTTAAATCTTTTATCAAGTCTCGGTGAATTGTAATCGACTCAACTATTTTTGACCATTAACGAATTTAATTTCTTTTGACCAGGAATCAACATCAGGAAACGGTACACCATATACACATTCAGAATTTTCTTTACCACATTTTACCACTCTTTAATAATCCTGGATGGCCAGACTCATCAATAGTTTGGTACCACACCTACACCTTACCCTTTTATTTCATCTCCATGCATTCTTACACGCTGATTATATGTGCATACATGTGCAAAAACAATGGAGAGATTAGGGTAGACATGGTTCATCCGACTGCTTAGGTAGGATCGGAACATTTAGGTGGTTAGATACGGACCTGTGTGTCTAGAGGTGTAAATAGAAAAATTGGGTGTTGTAAGTGTGTGATTGCATCGCAGTGTATATATTCGATTTCAGTTTGTATAAGTTTTCGTTCTGAAACTTAAAAAAAAAAAAAAAATTCATGTTTATATCTCATTCAGTAGATTTGATTTAGACATTTTATTTTTATTTTGTGTACCAGAGATGATGCGTTGTTTAAATTTGGGGTTAGAGTTTGAGATTTGTTGGGTTTTGATCATTTGAGACTTGAGCAGTTCGAAAACGTGGTTATCAATATACTCGGTTTCTCCAGCGATTTTGCATAATGTTTTGCATTTTTGGTTATCGCTGATACCCACAAACACTTGAGCCTCACCTAATTAAACACTAAAACAGCCTCCCAAACACCAAGCCCGTTATACCTGATGGAGATATCTTTGGTGGAAAGGTCACGCCCTTTTTAATGAATGTAAAGAGTTGATTACTTGAAACTGAGACTTGCAGGTCTGAAATATGGAAAGGTTTGCGCGGTCTTGGTGGAGATTTGGAACGAATGCCTTGACAGTCTCTGATTTAAGTGGTTAGCAAAATCACAAGGTAAGGTCTACTGAGGGTTAGTGAGCTCCCGAATTTTAATCCTCTTTACTTGAGGATAAGCAAAGATTCAAGTCTGGGGGAGTTGATATTCCGTGTTTTTAACGGTTTTAAACTCGTTTTGGAGAAATTAAATGGTCGGTTTTAATTAATGTTTTGGTCTATTTGATGCGTTTTGGTGTTCTTAAGTGTAATATGCAGGTTACTAGATAGCTTGCAAGAAAAGAACGCATTCGGGATTTATTCAGAAGCAAGATGGACCGAACAATGGACCGAATGAGAAGTATTGATCGCACAGGACGTGAGATCGACCGATCCGGTACATGTGGATCGATCGATCCCACGCTTTCATGCACTAGATCGACCGATCCGGTCCATGTGGATCGACCGATCCCACGCTCTACGGGCTCCACACGCACAAACGAGCTTTTCACTCCTTTTTACCCACTCCCCTCAATAAGAGACGCAAGAACTCGACCTTTGGGACTCAGAAAAGACCAGGGGCGACCAAGAAGGAGATTTACAAGTTCTTGAGAGAGATTTGAGAGTTTTGTACTTGTTTTGTGTGATTTGTGAAGATTTGTAAAGGAGTTCATCTCAAAACCATTTGGAGAAGATCTTCTGAACCTTTCCTCTGTTTTAATACAATCTTATCATGTTTTCTTCATTAAAATCGTGTTGTTCTTGCTTAGTTATGTGTGAGTAGTCATCTAGTTGGGTTTAGGGGTTCTCATAGGGGATTTCTTGATGTTTTGATTCATAAAACGTGTGTAGACTAAGGGATTACGTTTTGGTTCTTCATCTAATGGATTTCTTACTGCTTGAACTGAATTGATCACTTAGTTCATGATTTCAGATTGTTTGATGCACCGAAAGTGATTGTTTGAATTTCCGAAAATACTTTAGATGAGCAAAGTGTCCTTAACCCTCGGAAGTTGATGTTATTGCGCTTTGTGAACATATTGAACCTGTTCTTAATGCTTGTTTAGAAATTGAAACTCAGCGGAAGTTAGTGTGGAGATTTCTATAACATAGAGAATTAGCGCTACGGAAGTAGGTTAATTCTAATATCGTGTTTGAGTTCTAGACGGTTCTTAATATATCCATGTGTCTGCCATTAATTGTATCTTGATTAAAAAGAAATCCCTGAGAATTCCCAATGCCCAACGTTTGTTTTAAAATAGTTTTCAAATCGTTTAAATCATCTTTTTACAGCTTGTTTATGATTTGTGACACTAAAGAAAATTAAATAAAAACCATCAAAATTATATCTTTGTTCGCTGTAGCTATTAACTTGTCTGCAACTCTACGTGTGATCATCGGTCCCTGTGGATTCGATCCCGCATTACTACTGCGTACTTTACTGTGCACTTGCAGTTAGATAATCGGGTTAAAACTCGACACATCAACATCCAAGCCTCGAACAGGAGGTAGGCGAAGGATTGATCCCTATGATTTGTCGTCAAGCGATAACCCTGGATCTATCATCTCTCAACCACAGCTTCGAGGACCAAATTATGATGAATGGTCTTTGAATATCCGACTTGCTTTACGCGCAAGGAAGAAGTTTGGTTTTGCTGATGGTAGTATTCCCAAGCCTGATGATGACTCTGACGATATTGATGATTGGTGGGCGAATAATGCCATGGTAGTCTCGTGGATTAAACTCACGATAGCTCCGGATCTGAGCAGTTCGTTATAGCATCATGAAGTGGCGCATGATCTCTGGATGCATATTCAGAAGCGGTTTTCTGTGAGAAACGGTCAGCGAGTACAGAGAATTAAAACTGAACTTGCGAACTGTCACCAGAAGGGTTCGGCCGTCGAAGCTTACTACGGCAAGCTGACGAAACTTTGGACAAGCTTGGCCGATTTTCAAAGGGAAAAAACTGCAGAAGAAATAGCTAAGGAACGCGAAGACAAACTTCAACAGTTTTTGATGGGACTTGACGAGAATCTGTTTGGTGCTGTGAAATCCTCTCTACTCTCACGTGATCCATTACCTTCTCTTGATGAGGCCTATCAGGTTGTTGTGCAAGATGAGGAATCAAAACGTGGAAGTCGCATGATAGAAGAACGCCCTGAAGGTGCGAGCTTTACAGTTCAAACTGCTTCATCAGGTTCCCGCCAACGACATCACCCTGAACTCAGAGATCCTTCGGCGCTATGTACTTTGTGTGGAAGAACTGGACATCTTGCTCAAAACTGTTTTCGCAAGATTGGATACCCATTCTGGTGGGGAACTCGATACCGTGAGCCACCTTCAACCACACAACCTGACCGCAGAACATCTTCTGGCTCTTCGCACTCTGCTCCAACGAACTCTGTTCCTCCAAATTGTCATCAACACGTCGTCCCGAACAAGCACGAGCAAATCAGGTGCTTGCGACTGCTCCGATTTCATCAGCGATGACTGCCATAACTGATGCTGATCATGTGGGTTTCACGGGATTGAATGATCAACAATGGAGGAATCTTGTTCATATGCTTAACGATCGTAATTCTGGTGATCACGATCATCTCTCAGGTATGTATTTCTCTGGATCTTGGATTATAGATTCTGGAGCCTCGAATCATATGACTGGTACTCTTGATTTTCTTACGGATATTGGTGATATGGCTCCAATGCGTATCAAACTTCCTGATGGTCGTTTTACTACTACAAATCGACAAGGAAAAGTCTACCTTGGTTCTCAGCTACGTTTGATTAACGTGTTCTTTGTTGAGGGATTGGATTGTCATCTCATCTCTGTATCTCAGTTAGCGAAAGATAATGGTTGTATCGTCCAGATGTCTGATAGAATTTGTGTTGTTCAGGACCGCATCACTCAAACCCTGATTGGAGCAGATAAGGAGCTAAACGGATTGTATTTCTTTTGTGGAGTGGCAGTTGCAGTGATGACACAAACTCAGACCCTACCAGCAATGGAAGTGTGGCATCGTAGATTTGGGCATCCAGCCTCGACCGCAATGGAGATGATGCGTTTTCCAGATTCTAGTAGTAGTTTCACTTTTGATTCGAAGACTTGCGATATTTGTATTCGAGCTAAACAATCCAGAGATTCTTTTCCTATAAGCATTAATAAAACTACAGAGGTTTTTGAGTTGATTCATTGTGATCTTTGGGGTCCTTACCGAACACAAGCTTTATGTGGATCACGTTATTTTCTCACTATTGTTGATGATTTCTCGCGAGCTTTATGGATCTATTTACTGCCGGATAAATCAAAGACGATGACAACTCTCAAAAATTTTATTGCGTTTGTTGAAAGACAATTTGGACGCAAGGTAAAGACTCTTCGTAGCGACAATGGTACTGAGTTTGTTGCATTACGCGGTTTCTTTAAGGACAAAGGGATTGTACATGAGACGTCATGTGTTGGCCCACCACAGCAAAATGGTCGGGTTGAGTGGAAACATCGACATATTCTAAATGTCTCTAGAGCACTTCGGTTTCAAGCAAATCTCCCTGTCGAATTCTGGGGATATTGTGTGCTTGCAGCATGCTACTTGATTAATCGCACACCAACGACTATTATCAAAGGAAAATCACCATACGAGATACTGTATTCGTGACCTCCTCCACTTGATCATCTGCGAGTGTTTGGTAGCTCATGTTATGTTCATAATCAGAGACATGGAGGGGATAAATTCGCGCCTCGGGGAACTCCTTCTGTGTTCATTGGGTATCCATTTGGTCAGAAAGGTTGGATTGTATATGATCTTGACACTGGCAGGATATCTACATCACATGATGTGGTTTTCAGGGAAAATGAATTTCCATTTGCCACAACAGTTACTGAAACGTCCTCCTCTCTGCAATCTCCTTTGATACAGCAACATACTAGTATCGATGATGATCCTCTGCTGTTTGATTGTCCTGCCTCTGTTCCGTCTCCTTTGACGGAGTTGTTGCCTGGCCCTGTCTTGTCTACCACAACTCCGGCTACACTGGTTCCTTTATCTGAACCCAACAACACTGATGATCTTCTTTCCACGCCAAGTTCATCTTCTCCAGTGTCTCTGCAAGCTCCAATAGTGGTTGCAGACTTGCAGAGATATTATCTGATTCGTCGTCTCCTCATATTCTTGATGAAACAGAACATGGGAGAGGCCGTCGGAATAAAATTCCTTCTACACGTCTACATGGCTATGTTACCAATACGACCCATGCTGGATCAGACAGCGATTTTACGGAGTCGTCGTGGTACCCTATTGATGATTATGTTGATTGTACTCATTTTTCTCCAGAACATCAGGCTTTCCTTGCAGTTATCACATCTGGTGTGATCCCTAAGACTTATGCTGAAGCCTTTACTGATGAGAAATGGCGTGGGGCAGTTGGGAACGAGATTGATGCCTTGGAAGAGAGAGGTACTTGGACGGTGGTGACATTACCGGTTGGAAAGAAAGCATTAGGCTGCAAGTGGGTTTTCACTATAAAATATTGCGCTGATGGAACTATAGAAGGATATAAAGCGAGATTGGTAGTCCTGGGAAATAATCAGACTGAAGGAGTTGATTACGAAGAAACGTTTGCACCAGTGTGTAAGATGGTTAGTGTCCGCTCTTTCCTGCAAGTCGCTGCCTCTTGTGATTGGGAAGTCCATCAAATGGACGTCCACAATGCCTTCTTACATGGAGATTTGGACGAAGAAGTTTACATCAAGTTTCCACCAGGCTTTCGAACTCCTGATACGACGCAAGTCTGTCGCCTACATAAGTCCCTCTACGGACTTAAACAGGCGCCTCGTTGTTGGTTCGCTAAGCTCTCCGAGTCTCTTAAGGAGTATGGTTTTATTCAGGATGTCTCAGATTACTCCTTATTTACCTTCGTACAAGGTGAGGTCAGACTTCATGTTCTCGTCTATGTGGATGATCTACTCATCACTGGGAGCTCTCCTGCAGCAATTCAAGTTTTTAAAGAATATTTGAGCTCATGTTTTCATATGAAGGACCTTGGGCACTTGAAATATTTTTTGGGCATTGAAGTGGCTCGAAGCTCTACTGGGATCTATCTATGTCAACGCAAGTATGTACTCGACATCATCTCCGACTCTGGTCTTCTTGGTGCCAAACCAGCTTCTCATCCTATCGAACAGAATCATCAATTAGGCAAGTCAACAAAGGCGCTTTTACCGAATCCATCATTGTATCGGCGTCTTGTTGGTCGACTGATATATCTTGGAACGACTCGCCCAGACCTATCGTATGCTATACACTGCTTATCCCAGTTTATGCATAAACCGACTACTGAGCATTGGGATGCTGCACTAAGAGTTGTACGATATCTGAAAGGTAATCCGGGACAGGGTATTTTGCTCCGTTCGGATTCTGATCTTCGTCTGTCTGCTTGGTGTGATTCTGATTGGGCAGCATGTTCTTCTAGTCGTCGGTCTCTTACTGCCTGGTTCATTCAACTTGGTAGCTCTCCGGTGTCCTGGAAAACACGTAAACAGGATCGTGTCTCGCGTTCATCAGCAGAAGCTGAATATCGCGCCATGGCAGACACGGTGAGTGAAATTATATGGCTGCGTGCTCTATTAGAGACACTTGGAGTCGACTGTTCTGCTGGTGTAACTCTTCACTGTGACAGTATGTCTGTGATATATCTGAGCAAGAACCCGGTTTTTCACGAGCAAACAAAGCATATTGGAAAGGAGTGTCATTTCATACGAGACGAGATTCTGCGAGGGGTGATCATTCCAAAACATGTTTCGACAACTACTCAACTTGCGGATATTCTTACTAAGACTCTAGGACGCAAGGAGTTTGAATCTTTTCTCTCCAAGTTGGGTGTTTGTGATCTCCACACTCCAACTTGAGGGGGGTATTAAGAGAGTTATGACCTTTTATGTATTTACTTCTTATATAAGGATGTATAGACAAATAACTAAAGATTGTATTAGGTCAACTATGCGTATAAGAGGCAAACGCCTACTACGACATTGAATAAGAAAACTCTTTATACCAAACTAGAGTTTTGACACAGTGTATATTGACAAACAGAGATCGTAGAGGTTAATACGAGAGGAAATACCTTCACAATATACAAGCACATATTTCTTAAGAGAATATCCTAAACTTGGTATACAAGATATAAACTCAAAGAATAAGAAATTATGCGATATATCATGATCCAATATAAGATAGTCTTGTGCGATTTACCTGCTTACAAAATCACATTCACACCTAGTATATATGCCAAATTACGTTGACAAAGAAAATATAAGCCAAATCAGTCTTAACTACTACAATGCTAATCAAATCTTATTATTGACTCTCTTTGCTTGAATCTCTAATCCGTCGCGAGCACCACGAGCATCTCCACCACCAAAAAGTTTCTCAATCTCTTCCAATGGCACTCCTTTCGTCTCCGGCAACATAAAGAAGAAGAACCACCACGCTACAACCGCGATTCCAGCGAACATGAAGAACACACCGCCCATCGTGATCGTCTTCATAATTGTCAGAAAACTCATAGACCGTTGCGTTCATGATCCTATTAACCGCAACGCCTATGCTCGCTCCCTGAGCCCTAAGTCTCAACGGGAATATCTCAGAGCTGTACACCCACGTTATAGGCCCAAGCCCGATCGAGAAAAACGCTACAAACGTGTACGCAGAGACGATGCTCAACCTCAAGGCCCACACTAACCGCCCGAAACGGTGAACCATCGTGAGACCAATCGCTAAACTGGTCGACGCAAAAACCATACCGCCTGTACTCGTCAGCAGAAGCTTTCTCCGACCTACCTTGTCCAGCAAGAAAGTCGCTATTACTATTAAAACAGCCTTGGTTAAACCTACACCGACCGTGGCTAGTAAGAGCTTGTCTTTTGAAGTCACTCCAGCTTTCTCGAAGATCTTTGGGCTGTACAAAACGACGGCTTCGATCCCAGTCGCGTGCTCGAAAAAATGTATCCCCAGAGCCGCGATCAAGATCAAACGCACCGCGGGTGTAGGGTTTATCACCAGCTCTCTCCATACACCGCGGCCAACCGCTTTAACCGCTCCATCTTCCTCTATCTCTGCAGCGGCTAAAATGTCCCTGAAGCGTTCTTCAGCTTCTTCTTCGGTGTTGGATATCAAAACCATGATTTTCTTGGCCTCTTCTAACCTACCTTGCATCACAAGCCACCTCGGAGATTCAGGCATTTTCAAAATCCCAAACGCTAATATCATTGAAGGAATCGCTGCGAGTCCAAGCATCAATCTCCAGCCGAGTTTCAACGCCAGTTTTCCGAAGCAGTAGTTCGAGACATAGCCTAGTAAGATCCCTAGACTAATACAAAGCTCAGGGAGCGAAGTGAGAAAGCCTCTGTGTGAAGCAGAGGCTATCTCGGCTGAGTAGACCGGAGCTATCATTAGAGCAAACCCTACACCCACTCCAGCTATACATCTTCCTACCATTAAAACGGCGTAGTTTGGACCGTAACCCATAACAACCGATCCAACTAAGAATATCACGGAGGAGAGAGCAATGGTGTAACGCCGACCGATGACGTCAGATGTTTTTCCCGCCGTTAAAGATCCAACGAGAGCACAGAGATTCAGGATGCCCATCAAAACTTCTACCTGATTATCGTTTATTTTCAGATCATCTTGTATAAATATCCGTGCGCCGCTCAGAGCAGCGGCATTAGCGGATTAAAAGAAGTTCATGGCCTGGGGTTTATAGGGCCGAAAAATAAAAAGAAAAGTTTTAATGGGTTTAATTCGGTGATCTGTCTCGTTGGAGTGAGCCCGTATGATACAGGTTCAAGCCACGCGTCGAACAGGCATTGGCCGCGTGTTATCGCGTCGAAAGCAAGAAAAATCGCGTAAGAGGATTCATTTTCTCATCTTTTTTCGAAAGCTAGGGTTTCTCTCTGTGGGAGGAGATTTCTCGTGCGACGCGACAGCCGGAGAATTTCTCGATCGAATCGACGTCGGAGTCTCTCGTAAACGATCTCAGGTGAGTATCGACTACTTTTACGGTTTCATTGAATCTTTTTGGGGTCGAAAGCGTTATCGGTTAATTGAAAATCGATTTGGGGGTTTTGATGTAGGGTTCAAAATCGATATGGAGGTTTCCATTTAGGGTTAATTATCGTCATGCGGGTTCCATTTAGGGTTCGTTTCTCGAGGATTTGAAATCGATTTGGGGGTTTCTACTTAGGGTTCCAAAACGAGTTTCTGGTTACGCTCTACCGTTTATTGTGTTCTAATATTTGCTTTTTCTGGTACAGATGGATCCCGCAGAAGAGAGAAGAGAGACAAAGAGGCAGACGGAGTTGATCAACATGCAAGGATACGTGGCAGATTCAGAATACGGGATTCCGACGAGGTGTCCCTGCGGAGGGAGAATCATTGACGATGTTCGGGGGAAGGACGACTACGACACTCTTCCTGGGAAGCGGTTCTTCACCTGCAAAAACTACAAGGTAAGCGCTTCTTCTCAATTAAATTATTTCCATTTAATTGAGTTTCTAACGAGATTCTCACATGTGTTTTTGTGGTTAACAAGGCTGATGGGTTTCATTACCGTCAGCCTTGGGTGATTGGTGTCCAGGAGCATATTGAACGTCTCACAAAGCGTCTGGAGGAGGTTGAGTTGGTGATCAACTGGGTCCCGGAGGTCAATAATCAGATTGAGAGGCTGGAGGTAATGTGACTTGCATTTTTTTTTGTTTAAAATTTGTAATATTTTCCTTATTTTTTTATTAACGGACTAACAAATTGTGATTGTTTTTTACATGTCCAGGCAGAGGTTAAAGCCCTCAATGGAGAGGTTGATAACCTCACTGGGCAGGTTTATAACCTCTCAGTGCAGGTCGCGGACTTGGAGAAGCTATGCTTCGACTGAAAAAAAGGTAACACTCAAGCTTAATCAATTCGAGTGCTAGTTAGAGTTGAATTTGAACTGAACTATGTGCACTAGGTTGAGTTGAATTTGAAATGAATGTTGATGAATGGTTGAGTGTTAACCCTGTGTACTTGTGTTTTGGTTGGTTGCGTAATCAATTCGACTGCTAGGTAGAGTTGAATTAGAACTGATTTGATGTTTATTGAATACTGTCTGTGTAGTAGTTGTAGTTTTAAAAACTTTAATCAATGTTTGGTGGTTAGACCCACTTTAATTTTTTGTCCTTTCAAAGTCAAAACTAGTATAAAATCATAGGCAATCTTCTTCTGAAAACACAAACCAAAGTTTAAACCCATTTATCTAAAATCTAAATGGATCCTTTTAACTTTAACTCTCCCGGGTTGGTTAACCTACTAGTCTCTCAGAGCAGTCAAACAATAGACTTAGGGTGTTCTGAGGTTCCTAAACCGGCGTCAAAGCGAAAGTGGACAACCAAAGAAGACGTTGTCTTGATCAGTGCTTGGTTGAACACCATCAAGGATCCAATCGTGAGTAACGAGCAGAAGGCAGGCACGTTTTGGAAGCGCATAGAGGAGTATGTCAATGCTAGTCCTCTGCTCATTGGCTCCATTCCTAGGGAGTGGAGTCAATGTAAGCAGAGGTGGGGAAGGGTTAATGAGCAGGTCTGCAAGTTTGTTGGAAGCCATGAAGCCGCGCTGAAGGAGCAAGCGAGTGGGCAAAATGAGAATGATGTCATGAAGGCTGCCCATGACATCTTCTTTAACGACTATCTTGTCAAGTTCAGTATGGAACATTGTTGGAGGGAGCTTAGGTTTGATCAAAAATGGAGATCACACTCATTCTCGAAAGATGGTGCAAAGGAGAAAAGGAAGGAACCGGCGGAGGAGGTTCCTGCGGACCAAGATGTTAGGCCTCCTGGCGTTAAGGCTAGCAAAGCAGCCAAACGCAAGAAGCACACGAATGAAGCAGCTTTTGATCAGATAGAGAGCATATTAGCTGCGAAAAATACTATATCCAAACAGAAAATCCTTGATCGCTTGCTAGCAAAAACTGAAGCTACACTTTCTCCACAAGAAGTGTCTCTTAAAAATAAACTCATTTCTGAAATGCTTTGATAGGGTCAGTTGGTTAATTGCATTTGATATGAATTTTTAAGTTAATTTTTTAGTTGGATAATGCTCGATATGAACTTGATTGCATTTGATATTTGCTGAATATGCTTTGGGTTGCAGGTTTGCAGGTCACGGGTTGCGGTAGGTGGATGCGTGCGTGTGGACGTGTTGTTAGTAGGTCTCGGCTTCTTTTGGTATCAGGTCACGGGTTCTCTGTTTGATTCACGGGTGAATGTAGAATTTTGAATCTTTCTACACTTCTTTTAACTTCATCGGCTTTAATGGGTGTATGTACCCACAGGTTGTGTTTTGAACTCACGGGTGTATGTACCCACGGGTTCTATTTTGTACTCACGGGTGTATGTACCCGATCAACATGTAAAATATGTCTCTTTATATAATCTATGTTTCACACTTCTGTTTGTGCAACAACTCTTTCACTTCTCTATATATTAATTGTTGTTTCATCTCAACTATCACCACTCTAGCATTGATTCTTCACTCTTGCATTGATTCCTCTCAACTATCACCACCCTTTCATTCACTTCTCAACTATCACCACGATTTTTTTCAACCATCACCACAATTCCTCGCAACTATCACCACGATTTTTCTCAACCATCACCACGATTCCTCGCAACTATCACCACGATTCTTCTCAACTATCACCACACCTTCATACACTCCTCAACCATCACCACTTGCATTGATTCTCCACACTTGCGTTGTTCCTTGCATTCAACCAAAAGAAATTAATTCTCAATCCGTAGAGGTTAGTAATGTTTTTATAAGTTATATTTTTATAAGTTTATAAAAAAATTAAGTAATGGAAATTTAAATTAATATTTTTAAATTTAAAAAAAAATGATAAAAGACAACACTACATACCATATAGACAAGGAAAAATGTTATGTTTTTATAAGTTATATTTTTATAAGTTTATAAAAAATTTAAGTAATGGAAATTTAAATTAATATTTTTAAATTTAAAAAAATGATAAAAGACAACACAAAAAAACGATATAGACAAGGAAATAAATGTAATGTACTTATAAGATAGTTATATTTTTATTAGTTTTTTATAAATCCCTTTTGCCTTTTATAGGAAGTAAATTGCTTCAACAATGTCTTCCTCATCAAGTGATGAAGTAGATGAGTATTTAGAAGAAATGGTCGACGAAGTTGTTAATAATTTCATTGACTCAGTAGTTGATGGTCAAGCTAACAACCCGAAGAGACGAGCTTATATCGAAAGAAATCGGGAATGTGGACACAATCAACTATTGACCGACTATTTCAACGAAAATCCCACATACCCATCGGAAATGTTTAGGCGGCGTTTTCGAATGAACAAGTCATTGTTCCTTCGCATTGTCGATCGCCTAAGTACTGAAGTGCCATACTTTCAGCAAAGAAAAAAATGCTCACGGAAGGTTCGGGCTATCTGCACTTCAAAAGTGTACGGCAGCTATACGTATGCTGGCATACGGTCAATCGGGAGATACATATGACGAATATCTCCGACTTGGTGAAAGTACGGCACGTTTATGTTTGGAAAATTTTACTACTGGGATAATACAATTGTTTGGACAGGAGTATTTACGAAGACCTAATGAGGATGATCTTCAACGATTACTCGATATTGGAGAGGTACGGGGGTTCCCAGGGATGATTGGCAGCATCGACTGTATGCACTGGGAGTGGAAAAAATGCCCAACGGCTTGGAAAGGTCAGTACACACACGTGGTTCAGGAAAGCCGACAATTGTCTTAGAAGCTGTTGCATCACAAGATCTTTGGATATGGCAAGCATTTTTCGGATTACCAGGTACCCTCAACGATATCAATGTTCTTGATCGGTCACCAGTTTTTGATGATATTTTACAAGGTCGAGCACCAAAAGTGAAGTTCAAGGTCAACAACCACACTTATCGTATGGCCTACTACCTTACTGACGGGATTTATCCAAATTGGTCAACATTTATCCAATCCATCCCACTCCCTCAAGGTCCTAAAGCAGAGCTATTTGCCGAACGTCAAGAATCCACCAGAAAAGATGTCGAACGGGCTTTTGGAGTATTGCAATCAAGGTTCGCAATAGTTAAAAATCCAGCTCTACTATGGGACAAGGAAAAGATAGTATGGATTATGAGAAGTTGTGTCATATTGCACAATATGATAGTAGAGAACGAACGAGACGGATATACCCAAATTGATACATCTGAGTTCGAGTCAGGAGAGTCAAGCAGAAGTTCCAAGGTGAAAACGAGAACAAGTTTTAATATAGGTAATATGTTAGGCATTCGCAATGAAGTTCGGGATTCAGAGAAACATCATCTTTTGAAAGCGGATTTAGTTGAAAATGTATGGAAAAAGTTTGGTAATGTAGATGAATAATCTTTCTATGTTCATTAATATTCTTAATGTATTTGAATATTCTTAATGTATTGAATAAAAAGTTTTCAAATATTTAAAAAAAATATTATTTTATTCCTATGAACCCCTTCTTCAGGTTCACTAATGCAGATACACAAACGATAGAAGTTCATCACTATTCATGGTCCCATCAAAAAATATTTAAAAAATCCTATGAACCCCAAAAGGGGGTTCATTGATGCGGATGCTCTCATAACTCCCGTATCTAAGCACAAACAAAAAGAACAAGAAGATTCATTAATATAAGGGTTTTGGTTGGACGGTAAGCATGCAAAGCAAGCATCATATAACGTGGAAAAATATCCGTTTTGGTATGATATAGAGATTTACCATATCCGAAGATGATTGAAATGATGGAAGCAACGACAGCACACCCGAAAGCGAATTTGTTCATATGGGTTGGGTTTGGATTCGACCCGGGTGAATTATGACCACCAGCGTGAACCATGGTGAGTCTTTTTTCTCCTCTCTTTTTTTGTTACGTTTTTTCTTAGGTTAAATGTTCCAGTAGCTTGGAGTATTGATATGTGTCTTTCTTTGTATATATAGACGCACTCACACACATGAGTCATGACTTTTGGTTGTCACTTAGACCATGATTAACTCGGGTTCTTAGAGTGGAGTTCTTAGCGGAAATTAAGAAACTGTTTCTTAACTTTTAACTAGAAAAGCTAAGAACCGGTTCTTAAAGTCTTTATTTAAGAACCGGTTCTTAGTTTTTTTTAGTTAAAAGTTAAGAAACAGTTTCTAAACTTTCGCTAAAAACTCAATTCTAAGAACCCCGAGTTAATCATGCTCATAGTGGAAAATGACGCTCATAAACTTCAACAGTGGTTGCTCAGAAAAAAAACTTCAACAGTGTACTTCAACAGTATTCGCGGGTCCCAAGTATTCTGTTTGGTACGAGAATTAGATATTTACGAAATATAATAAACTTTTCGGTAAAAACGAAATATAATATTTCCTAGCTAACTTAAGATTTTGACCTCAACGAAGAAGTAGGAGAGAACAAATTGAAAAGAACTCAAACAAAAACAATCGGAAAATATTGTGCACATGTTGTCATATAAGTGCTTTAAAATTGCTTTTAACATGTACAAAAAGGTTTATGAAAATATTTTTTTGAGATAATTTGCAGTTGTCTGGCGGGCCGAAGCCCAACCGACTAATCTCCTAAAAAATTAAATATCCATGTCGCCAAGTCATACAAATGGATAAATCTGAGTTTGGTAGATTTTAAACCGGGAGTTCTTAACACCTTTCGAAACCTGTCGTACCACTCAACTACGCTTTTGTGGTTAGTTTATGTTAAAAGCAATATATATAGTACTTAGAGCATCTCCAAAAAGATTCTATAGTTTAGAGTTTTCAAAACTCTATATTTAAAGTTTCAAGCTGTTTTTTTTCAAAAGCAAAACTTCAAAATTAACTTCAAAATTATTTGTAATTTACACTATGATCCTTTTATTTTTCATAATTAATATAAATTCATAAAACTATTATAAATAACAAGCACATATATAAAAATATTACAGTAATATTAATTAATTCTTACATTAGAATATAAAATTATAAACAGAAATGCATAATTAAATATTAAAATACAAACAAAATATCACATTATTCTATAAAATTACTTCTATAATGCTTCATTTCCGGTACACAAAATTTGTTTGGACAATTTAGAGGTTCCGGAGAAAATTACTAGAGTATTAGTGTTGCTATAATATTTAAATTTGTGAAATAATTATGTCTTCATGTATCTTCTTAAAAAGTTTTTTTATTAAGTTTTTTTTGTAATATTCTTGTTGTCTAATTCTAGTTTTAAAATATTATTAATCTTATTTTAAATTTTTTATTTAATTTTATGTGTAAAATTTGAATTTATAAAAATAAATTTTAAACATCTATGATATACAACGTCATTATGATGTTATATTTGAAAGCCCTTAGTCAAAAAAAATTATTATGTTATACAAACCATTTAAAAATGACAAGTTAAAAGTCCCTATCTTCTTCACTTTCGGCATTTTCCTGATATGTGTAAAAGTGGTATATATCCTTTAAAGATTCGTTTCCACATTTATATAACTTGGTGGCGTGCATGTTTTGTTGTACATACGTACTGTAGCACGGTTATATCTGTAAGAGCTATCATTCCAGTTTAAGGTTTCTACTTGACCTAAATAAACAGGAACAATCAATGATGCTAAATTTAGATATATATTAATATTTTTGTTCTCTTTAATCTATATTGTATTTGAACTATTTGCCTCAATAATAAACTAATTCAAATTAACTTTTTTGTCTTTTAAAACTATTAAACATGGTAAGCCTTCAAAAAAAAAAAAAACTATTAGACATGGTAAAAGGACTAGTTATGTGAAGTACTGCTCCAAGGAGAACGTGTCCAAATGGACCCAACGCTTATAAGATGTGGAGGGGATGCTCGTGGTGCCAACGTTGGTAAAACAGTGAATGTGTTTTCTTTTGTGTGTTTCTATTCCTTTCTCTTACAACAGAAAATAGAGTATATATATATTATATTTATTTATTTTTTATTTTTTATATATTGTAATATTTGATTTCTGAAATATGGTGAGCTGAAAACGAAAGATCCGTGACAAACATAGTTTTTAATTGATTTCCTGAACGACGTTAACTGTAATGAAAAACTATACCCAAACAAATGAATATTGAATACTTTCACCTTTTTAAATTTTTTTTTATTTAGTCACTATTACAAATCAAAACGTGAACGAGAGCACTAACTCGGAAGAAATCATGGATGAAGTTAAACGAATTTGTTGGGTAAGAAATGATAAATTCAACCACGCATTCGGAAAGAAAATCTTATTATGGAAAGCCAACTGAGAATAGACGGATCTAAATTAAAAATATATGCGTTTTTGCCCTTTTAACAAGATAATCCACACGGTTATTAATACAACCACACGTTCACAATTTAATAGTCTTCATGTACAACTAGTTTTTTTAATTAGTTTTCTTTTCAATCCAAAAATATGTTGTTTTTTAATGTGGTCAATCTGTTAGACTTAATCAGTTACATGTATCTAAAGTTCAAGTCCAACCAGTGTGACGGATAAATTATTTTCATCAATACTAAAAGAGAAATCTTCTGGAAGATGAGAAAGAGAAATTTAAAGTGAACTTGTTAAGATTATTTGGGACGCATATGCCAAACACAGCCAGAAAGATAAGTTTTGGGGACTCTCCGGCTCAGTTGATAACTTGGGTAGGTTAGATCATATGGGCAGATCTTATTTTCCTCTACTCTATTCAAATTTTCTTAAAACAGTTTAAAAAAGAAAAATAATTAACGTCATTCTTAAGTTTATCAGTGGGAGCCATTTTTAAGAAGTCTACAACAATCTCCATCCATTCAAGAAGTTAACCATCATATCTCGACAAAGTTTGTTTTAAATTATTTCTCGCGAAACTCAAACTGAATCGCTCTTCCCTCTATACGAAAAGACTCCAAACATAATATAATAGACTCTGATATACTTTTTTTTTTTTTTTTTCATCAACTTATAAAGACTCGCACAGAATCTAATATACTCAATGATATACTTTTGATAAGAAATGCGTCTTCTGTCACCGGTTTTTTATTATATGCATATTCCACGTACATGATGTTAATGAGCTTGCCTACCCTAAGTGTGATGCGCCCTAAATCGGGAAGGATAACTTTAGCTGGGTGTTAGATATGATCAGAGAAGGCAAATGACACTTCTGGAACTGAGATTGATTGAAAGGATCATCAAAAGATGCGGAATGGCTCTTGATATACCCACGATCTAAGGCTAACCACCTAAGAAATAATATAGTGTGTTGGCTAACCACCAAACACACACAAAGATGAATTGACTGACCACCAAATCAACAAGCCGGTTCACACCAATAAACTAGCTAAAGAACTCTCTCTCTCACTTAGAGAAAAGAAGAAAACAAAAATAAACTCAAACTTAGACTGATTTTATTCATAAAAGAGTTTACATATTTATACTACATGTGGTCAAAGAAATACATAATTATTTGTGAGAATCACACATCTAGGAAATGAGAAATTTGACTAAAAAATAATAAATGAGTCAAAGTTGCTGAGTTTGAGGTGGACTGGTCAAGGAGACCCTTCGACTACTGTTCAGGTCATTCTGGTCGTTCTGGTCCATGGTGGTAAGGATCAAGACGTGGGCTGGACGATCCGTACGGCTCAAATTCGCGTGAACTGAAGATCACCTGATTTGCAAATTGCATAACTCCCACATCTGAACTCTGTTTGATCAGATTCTTCTTCGAGGACATTCTCCAAGTAAAAAATGAAAAAGCATATACCAACGTTTGTAAGTAGCAAAAATGTTAATATTAATATATATATATTAAGTTATATCTTTTAGGTAACATGTTACTATTTATTTCATAACATTTTGGAGTGAATTATTTGCATATTTTTTCTATATTATTTAAAATTTTAAAATTATTTGATTAATTGTTCTTTGTGGCAAATCGAACTAATGATTCCATTTAGCTTCTTTTTACTATATTTTTGTTGCCTAAATAATAGTACATATTCCATTAAACTTATACGCCACATCATTTAAATTTGGACCATATTTATAAGAAGTTGCTTTGGTAAACAACTTGTTTTCAAAACAATTCGCAATTGTTTTATTTCCACATAAAGGAAATAAACAAACAATTCGTTCATAGTAATTTGTTTTGGCGATATATGAATAAAAATACGACACTCTATTTAATTATTCCCTATCGCTAAATCAGTATACTTATAGAACACAATTAAAGAGACTTTTTATTGTATCCTCGAAGTTGAATTTGGTTTCTTCGAGATTATCTCGGTCTTACACATAGAAAGATTTTGAATCAAGAGGGAACATGATTAACCCCAGTCTCTTAATTGAGGTTCTTAGCTTCGACTAAGAGATGATTCTTATCTTTTCTTTGATTTTAACTAAGAAAACTAAGGACCGTCTCTTATATAAGAGATATAAAATCGTTTTTTAGCCGAAAAGTGTTAAAAAAAAATATCAAATCATGAGTTAAGAACCCCGACTAAGAGACCGGGGTTAATCATGCCCTATTGTTCCAAGAAGCCATATGGAGTTCTCCTTTAGCTACAAACATTTTTTTATTCTGGTTTAAAATACATTGTCCACAATTTAGTTTTATTTGGATGTCGTAATCTTTACACTGTTTAAGAAAATTTTAGGTACAAAAAGAACTTAGGTTTCAAATGAAGTTGCCACATGGTCCCCACCTAAAAATATTTCCATTTCTCAATTCCATA